>NC_053154.1:140426208-140777458 GCF_016835505.1 Polypterus senegalus | reverse complement strand
AAATGTCTTGAATACGGTTGACCAAAGTTGACTTTGATGTCTTTATCATCAGGGTGGTGGACAGTTGATACTCACACAGGGCCATGTCTGCAGACATCTCTGTGAATCCAACGCAGCCCATGCAATGTGGGCAGGACACTGTCAAGACGAAGAAAGGATATGGTCAACTGCTTTCTTCTCCACTTTTCTCTGATTGATGTCACAATTGCCAAATCAAATCAGAATAGTTTTGTCCAGTTTATGAGCCTTTTGAGGTGTTTGAGTAGTATGGATGATGTCCTCCACATTATGACAGGTTGTGCACATGATCTTGCTGATACTTACATTTCTTTGGTGTTGGAGAGCCCTCATGCTTCTTCCATGGTTCTGATTGCTGAATTGTATTTAGGTGTCATCCCTTCTAAGATTTTCCCCATTCTTAATCCATCCATTATCCAACCCACTATATCCCAACTACAGGGTCAAGGGGGTCTGCTGGAGCCAATCCCAGCCAACACAGGGCGCAAGGCAGGAAACAAACCCTAGGCAGCCCACCGCTGCCCATTCTTAATCCAGTAACTGGACAACCCAGCATGCACAGAGTCTGCTTGTTTTTAAATGTCTCTGTGGTGTCTGCTATCATACACCTCCGCTCTCTTCACTTCTTCAGTGAGATTCCTCCTCCTATTGCTGAAATCAAAGGCCAGCCTGATCTTATATCATCTTCAAGATATGCCTTGCAATAGTGGAATTCTGCAGACCACCTCTTGAACAGGTCAGTATGAACCTCCAAAGATTGATGTCAAGTGTCAATAACTCGTCGATAACTCAATGGTTGAGTTTGTGGTTTTTTCTGTATCCTTGTTGACTTGATTCTGAAACAAGAAGCATAAACTTGAAATCAAATATTCTAGCTATTTTGGTCACTTACAAAATGGTCACAACAGAATTGTCCTTCCAGGTTTAGGCTCCAAACACCTTGATCACTCCACGGACATTTGTGGTCTATAAGAGATGTTCACCACTGTGGACTTTTTCACATTGACTTGTATTACAGTCTGGACACCTAATGTATGTTTTATTTATTAATTGTTTTAAACCATGAATGATGTTGCTGAGCTTTGGCTCATTGTTAATCTGAAAAACGATGGCCCACCAAAGCCCCTGTCCTCTTTCACACTGGAGCACATTCCCCCATTTGGTGTTCTCTTCTTCAAATAGAATATCTCTGTAGTATAATGGTGGAGGCACCGTGTTCCATGCTAACAATGGCTGTTGCCACACCAACATTTAGCCTCCATCACAAATTAGAGACTCTGATCTCCCTCAAACTCAAGATGATGATGTTCTTCTTGATCGTCATGATGGTTTTTGTCTGCATTTCTCCCAGATTTGTCAGTTAGCCAAGTAGTTTCTCCCATGGAGGGCTCTGTGACTTCTTTAGAGTTGCACTTTGGACTGACTCCTTTCTGCCATGTTCCACATTCAGTCATGATGGACCCTTGTTAATGCTGGTTTTTACTCTAACTAGTTTCTCAATCAATGCATTATTCATACTTTATAAACTGATCTCTTTGTTTATTAAACTGTCCAATATTGTATATTTTGCCAAAAATGTAAATGCTTTAGTTTACCTTACCATTTTCTTTTTAATTCACCCTTTTCTATAGAGTTTGGCCCCTTAATAATATCTAAAGGCTCACAATGCTAAGCCGAAGGCAAGCAATTTCTTCAGTGCCATATTCGCTTAACTGCTCTTTTGTAAGAAACATTTCTTAATAAATAGACCACTGAAGATGGCATTTAAGTAATTGCTCTTATTTTGCCTTCAATGTTGTTTGCACCTGTGTCTGCACTGTTGCTAATCACCAGCTTATGGATACAATTAGGTCAGCAAATTCTGCAAAAAAGAGTAAATTAAAAAGAAAAATGCATATTGTAGGCTAAACAATGAGATCAACTGAAAGTAAAAATGATGCATTGACTGTAAAACTGACTGAAACAAAAGATTGCAACTATGGGGATCCGCCAGGACTGAGTTTGAAATCTGCTGCTTGTGCTGTGTCTCCATTTGGACTTCAAGCTTTTCAGTGTCTTGTATCCTCCCTTTAATTTTCATTAATTTTATTTTGATATTTGGTCCGGTTTGAGATTTGATTCCCTTTTTTATCCCATGCAAATAGCAGTAAGACCTCCACAAACATTGTTAGACTGGCACTGAGATTTCCATTCTGAAATGACAGCAATTCTCAGAAGGTGGCCTGTGCGTGAAGACAAAGGTCGGGTTTTTCTAGTTGAACACTTAAAGCTCATAGCCATGCAGTGCCTGGCACCCTCACCGGAGTTGATTGTGTGCTTGCTATCAACTGATATCTTTGCATCTTCCCAGAGTGCCACCAAACTTTCTCCGCACAGTAGATGCCAAGTGATCACATCTCTTTTTTCCAATCCAGGATACCACCCCTTCTTCAGTTGTTCGTCCACCCGATTGGTTAGCTTAGCTAGGTTAGCTTAACACAACCTCGGAGCCGATGGACTGCACCTGGGCCTCTGCGGAAAGGTACTGTACTCCGTCACACCCGCTGGCAAATCCTAACACGGGAGTGGTATTGTTGAATGGGAATTCAGTGGTGGCTCTGTTTGACTCCGGCAGCAACATTGCCATTGTCGCTTGCCATTATGTATTACCGCGACAGTGGCTTAAACAACATTTGCAAGTCACTTGTGTGCATGGGGAGACCAAGTCATATCGTTCCGCTCGCTGTTACATCACCTGGAAGGGGCAGTTATCCAACTTGACGGTTGCAGTTTTGCCCGAACCCCCCTATCCAGTGATTTTGGGACAAGACTGGTCACACAGGAAATGCGGTAAGACCAACACCACTCCCGGGGCCTCACTGGGTCTGGTTATGAGGGGGCGAGGCACCCTTCCCGCGGTCTCCACGCCGTGCTCTGGGGCAGGCCCTGGGGAAGTGTCCGCCGGGGAAGGGACGAGCCGGGGAACGCTTCCGCTGACCAGCTCACAAGACTCCCTGAGCAATTTGGACCATCAGTTTCGCGCCACGCCTGCCTCATTTAAAAGAGAGCAGTGGAATGACGATTCCCTGCGGTTTGCCCGTAATGCGATTGTTCTGCCAGGCAGCTTACAAGCTGACGGAGCCATGCCACGCGAGCCCTTCTTTGTTCTGGAGAATGATCTGTTGTATCGGGTGGAGATCCACGAGGGCGAGGTGCGGAAGTTGTTGCTAGTCCCACGTACCTTCCGGCAGGAGTTATGTGAACTAGCTCACGCTCACCTCCTAGGCGCCCACCTCGGGGCCGAAAAAACATTAGAAAGGATAAAACTCCGTTTTTACTGGCCCGGGATCAACGAGGAGGTCCGGCGTTTCTGCCAATCCTGTCCGGAATGTCAGATTCGCCAGATTCCTAGGAGGGACCGCGCTCCAATACCTCATAGATATTCCCTTTGACAGAATAGGGGTGGACTTAGTTGGACCCCTGGAACCCTCAAACCGTGGCCACAAATATATATTGGCCATGGTGGACTATGCTACCTGATACCCAGAGGCGGTTCCCTGCGCTCCGCTAACACAAAAAATATCGCACGGGAATTAGTCAACCTATTTTCTAGAGTCGGTATACCCAAAGAAGTCCTCACGGACCAGGGTACACCCTTCACCTCAGATACGTTCAGGGAGGTTGCCAGATTACTGCAAATAAAGCACCTGAAGACGTCTGTCTATCACCCTCAAACAGACGGGCTGGTAGAGCGTTTTAATCAGACGCTTAAACAGATGCTCCGCAAGGTAGTCAACGCCGATGGCAGGAATTGGGACCAGCTTCTACTGCTCGTGCTTTTTGCTTACGGGGAAGTGCCCCAGGCCTCTACAGGCTTCTCCCCTTTTGAGTTATTGTACGGGCGACAACCCCGAGGACTTTTGGACATACTAAAAGAGGGCTGGGAGGCTGAGGCCCTTCCCTCCTCCAATATATTGGAGTATGTGGCGCAACTGCGTGACAGGCTCGCTAAAATCAGGCCACTCCTAAAGGACCACGTGACTCATGCGCAGGCAGCGCAGGCCCGGTGTTACAACCGCAACTCTGTTCTCCGGGAGTTCCATCCCGGGGAATCGAGTGATGGTGCTCGTTCCTACCTCCCATTCCAAGTTGCTAGCTCACTGGCAGGGGCCATACGAGGTTAAGGAATGAAAGGGGCTCGTCGACTATTTAGTTAAACAACCTAATCGTCGGCCGAGTGAGAGGATCTACCACGTCAATTTGTTAAAACCTTGGAAGGACAGGGAGGAGTCTCCCGACACTCATAGACCCCTCTCCCTATTCACTAGCACGTCTGCCCTTAACCTCAGTGACGAGCTAACACCCCTACAGCAGCAGGAGATAACCCAGGCAATCCGGGCCGTTCCCGAAGTAGTGAGCGAGTCACCGGGCCGGACCTCGCTGATTGCGCATGATATAGTCACGGACCCCGGAGTAATCGTCCGGGAGAGGCCCTATAGACTCCCGGAGGCAAAACGCGCTGAAGTGAAACTAGAGGTGCAATGGATGTTGGATATGGACATTATCGAGGAAAGTCATAGTCCTTGGTCCAGTCCTATCGTCCTCGTTTCCAAGCCGGACGGTTCCTGGAGGTTCTGTAATGACTTTAGACGTCTAAATCAGATCTCCAAGTTCGACGCCTACCCGATGCCCCGCATTGATGACCTACTTGAATGGCTGGGTGTGGCTTGATACTTGACTATTCTTGACATGACTAAAGGGTATTGGCAAATTCCCTTAACGGCATCTGCGAAAGAGAAAACGGCCTTTAGCACCCCTAGTGGACATTGGCAATACAAGGTCCTCCCATTTGGGCTGCACGGGGCCCCAGCGACATTTCAGCGTCTGGTGGATAGAGTGCTGAAGCCCCACCAGTCCTACAGTGCCACCTACCTGGATGACGTCGTCATCTATTCCGGCACCTGGGAGGAGCATCTATTGCAGGTCTCTGCTGTCCTTGCGATACTAGCTAAAGCCGGCCTCCGCATTAACCCCCGTAAGTGTTTTTTTGGCTTGAAGGAGGCCAAGTATTTAGGCTACCTTGTGGGACGAGGACAGGTGAGACCCCAATGTTCCAAAATCAAAGACATCCTGGAATGGCCCCGTCCGAATACCAAGAGACAGGTGCAGGCTTTCTTGGGGTTGGCAGGGTACTACCGCCAGTTCTACCCTGTTTCTCCGAAAGGGCAGCACCCTTGACCAATTTAACAAAGAAGGGCGCTCCCCTGCATGTGGTATGGACCGACAAGGCAGAACACGCATTCAGTGACCTAAAAAAGGCCCTAACCTCGGCACCTGTATTAAGGACCCCTGACTTTGGGCTCCCTTTTATCCTCCAGACCGATGCTTCGGACACAGGCCTGGGCGCCGTGTTGAGCCAAAGCGTCGATGGTATCGAACACCCCGTGATGTACTTAAGCCGGAAACTGCTGGACCGAGAGACCAGGTATGTGGCAGTGGAGAGGGAAGCCTTGGCCATTAAGTGGGCTGTAACCCATCTCCGGTACTACCTGTTGGGTCGCGAATTCACTCTAGTGACTGATCACGCTGCGCTTCAGTGGATGTCCCTGCACAAAGAGTCGAATCCGCAGGTCACCAGGTGGTTTCTGGACTTACAACCCTATAAGTTCACGGTCACTTATCGTCGCGGCAACCTTCAGGCCAATGCTGACGCCCTCTCTCACATCCACGACCTCTCGGTTAGGTCCGCCTGACCTGACGGTCTTGGGCGAAGGAGGGTTCGTGTCACTCACGTGCGAATAGGAGACCGCGGACGGACCTTAACACGCTTCGGAAGACATTCGCCGGCAGGGAGTGCCGGGGTACTAACCTTTCTCCTTTGCTTTCTTCCAGGAACAAAGACGCTCCGCCACCATAAGCCTCATTTCCGCAGTATGTTACTTCCGCCCTTCCTCCGCCATCTTTCTTGACGTCATCAGTCCCATCCTCCCTCACGGTTCCTTCCCAGCATTCCTCCACTTCCAGTTCCTCCCTTATAAAATGGCCGCCGACGCCTAGTATGGCGTCGCGCATATGAACTGCTTATGTTTATATTTTGACCTGCTTTTGATTTATTGTGGATTTGTCTGCAATATACGGGGCCGGAAACCCCAAACCCTTATGTTGTTTTCTGTTGAGTCTTTTACTATATATATATATATATATATATATATATACTGCTCAAAAGAATTAAAGGAACACTTTTAATCAGAGTATAGCATAAAGTCAATGAAACTTATGGGATATTAATCTGGTCAGTTAAGTAGCAGAGGGGTTGTTAATCAGTTTCAGCTGCTGTGGTGTTAATTTAACAACAGATGCACTAGAGGGGCAACAATGAGATGACCCCCAAAACAGGAATGGTTTAACAGGTGGAGGC
The DNA here is from genome assembly GCF_016835505.1 of Polypterus senegalus. Taxonomy (NCBI): domain Eukaryota; kingdom Metazoa; phylum Chordata; class Cladistia; order Polypteriformes; family Polypteridae; genus Polypterus; species Polypterus senegalus. Next base: position 140,771,043 of record NC_053154.1, on the reverse strand, counting down.
CACTGACATTTTTCCCTCCTCATCTTTTCTGACTGTTTCTTCACTAGTTTTGCATTTGGCTACAGTCAGTGTCACTACTGGTAGCATGAGGTGATACCTGGACCCTACAGAGGTTGCACAGGTAGTCCAACTTCTCCAGGATGGCACATCAATACGTGTCATTGCCAGAAGGTTTGCTGTGTCTCCTGCACAGTCTCAAGGGCATGGAGGAGATTCTAGGAGACAAGCAGTTACTCTAGGAGAGCTGGAGAGGGCCATAGAAGGTCCATAACCCATCAGCAGGACCAGTATCTGCTCCTTTGGGCAAGGAGGAACAGGATGAGCACTGCCAGAGCCCTACAAAATGACCTCCAGCAGGCCTCTGGTGTGAATGTCTCTGACTAAACAACCAGAAAGACTTCATGAGGGTGACACAAGGGCCCCATGTCCTCTAATGGGCCCTGAGCTCACTGCCCAGCAGCATGCAGCTCGATTGGCATTCGCCATAGAATACCAGAATTGGCAGATGCACCACTGGTGCCCTGTGCTTTTTACAGATGAGAGCAGGTTCACCCTGAGCACGTGACAGAAGTGAAAGGGTCTGGAGAAGCCATGGAGAACATTATGCTGCCTGTAACATCATTCAGCATGAGCAGTTTGGTGGTGGGTTAATGATTGTCTGGGGAGGCATATCCATGGAGGGTCACACAGACCGCTACAGGCTTGACAAAGGCACCTTGGCTGCCATTTGGTATCAGGATGAAATCCTTGGACCCATTGTCAGACCCTATGCTGGTACAGTGGCTCCTGGTGCACGACAATTCCTGGCCTCATGTGGTGAGAGTATGCAGGCAGTTCCTGGAGGATGAAGGAATTGATACCATTGACTGGCCACCACACTTTCCTGACCTAAATCCAATAGAACACCTCTGGGACATTATGTTTTGGTCCATCCAATGCCACCAGGTTGCACCTCAGACTGTCCAGGAGCTCAGTGATGCCCTGGTCCAGATCTGGGAGGAGATCCCCCACAACACCATCTGTCATCTCATTAGAAGCATGCGCCGATGTTGTCAGGCATGTATACAAGAACACAGGGGCCATACAAAGTGCTGCGTACAATTTTGAGTTGCTGCAATTAAATTTTGGCAAAATGGACTAGCCTGCCACATAATTTTTTCACTCTGATTTTTGGGCGTCTTTGAATTCAGGGCTCTGTAGGTTGATCATTTTCATTTCCATCAAACGATGTGGCATCCTTTCGTTCCTAACACATTACCCAGTCTATATCAGTATAGATATCCAGGAGGATTTCTTTTTCCCATTGAGATCTGATGTGTTTTCAAAGTGTTCCTTTAATTTTTTGAGCAGTTTATATATATATATATATATATATATATATATATATATATAATATAATATACACACACACACATTAGGTGCAATGTATTGTTTCTGGTTAATTTTGGTTTTCTTCAACTCAAAGCTAGTTCACAATCATGGTATATACAGTATATACTCGCGTATAAGCCGGGTCTTGAAACCCAAAAAATTGATCATAAAATCAGACCCCGACTTATATGCCCGTCCAAAATTACAACACTTAATTTTATTATTTGTTTTTTAGATTAGGGTTGCTCTTATGATAAAGGAATATGAGGGTGTGAGATACAAAAAACACAAAACAGTGCAAATGTCGCTTTAGAATAGTTTGTGTATTACTGTGTGGCCGCATAGGCACGATACATAGAAAAAAAAAAGTCAGTGTGCTCCGTGGCTCCTCTCTCGGGTGGGTGTTAGCGTATCACAATCTCTTGGATCAATAGCGTGAGTTTTCCGTATTCTACTTATATGACCGACATTATAAAATACCAGGAATAATACTGTAAAATCAAGTCCCGACTTATCTGCGAGTATATACCGTATTAGTTTTATCACATGAAACTACATTTTAAAATGAAGCATATTTTATAGATTTTCAAAAATAACAGGCCTATATAATTGAGCCAATGGCTACCGCGGTCTTCTTGCAAAGAAAAGCCTTAAAACTTACAATGAAGTAGCAAAGTTTTTGATTTAAGAACGCGCGCCTTCCGTGTTGCAGATATACAGTAAGCTTGTGACAACAAAAGTAAAAGGGAAATAACACGTTTGATCTCAGATTCTTGGTACTCTTCTCTTGAGGTAAGGAAGAGTTTCTTGCTTGCTTGTCTGCTTGCAGCGGCCATCATGAATGGAATTCTGGTAACCTGTGGCATGTCTTGTGCATGCACATAAAAAAAAAAACAAAGGCAGACTAAAGCGCCACAAAGAGAGGAGGACATGACATTCGCTGTTGCTGATGAAGGGGTAATAAAAAAATAAAAAAGCGTACTGATAGCAATCATTCTGTAAATACATGGGGAGGCCATGCAGACTCCATGTGGAACCTGGCGCTGTGAGGCAGGACTGACAGCCCACTCTGCCTGGTTTAAACATCTGCACTGAACTTCAAGCTGGCTAACCTCAGGTGTGTGTGTGTGTTTGCCATGTGACGGCCTGGCGCCCTGTCCTGGTGGTGTTCGTCCCTTGTGCCCTACAACTGACCCTAACCCTGCCCTAAATAAGCGGGTTAGGATGGATGGATGGATGCCTACACCGTCTGTTCAGTTTCTGCCATTTCAAGCTCAACATTCTCTCTCAGTGAAGCCTACACATAGTCGACCTGCTTTTAAAATGGCTGAATCTCACAACGTTTTTTTTTTAACTCTTCTTATAGCGACATGGATGTTTATAACATGTGATTTATCTCAAGACACAGATCAACACTCTGTATGTAACAATTTTGGCTTGAAAAATAGGCATAATCTGTAAGTTTTAAGGCTTTTCTTTATAACAGAACTCTGGTATCATTCACCTTCATTATAAAGTGCAGGAGCAGGCTAATTATTTTTTTTAAATCATAAAAATATGCTTCATTTTAGAACACAATTTAATTTGACCAACTAACGGAGACTATGATATGAAATGAAAAACTTGTGGGTTAAGGGTGGGGAATCTTCCTGATCCTGAAGCCTAAAAATACTGCTTGAACAATAAGTGCTTGAACAGCAATGGCTGACTTCTCATTAAGAAGCTGAGGCGGCACTCCAGGACTGACAGTGCAGACCCCCGATTTGAGCTGCTGGACTTACGGCTACGGTGGTTTGGGTCTGACGAGGCCAAACTGCAGGCTTGTCAGGCTGAAAGAAAAGCTGCTGCTGCTGCCGACCACCAGTCTGAGCTCCTGTTTCTGTGTTAGAAATGTGGGGAGGGATTTTAGTTCGGGTTTCTCCCCACATCCCAGGGGTGGGTGGAATTCAGAAGAGTTGTTAATACGACAAAGAACGAAAACTGGAACGGTCCGCAAAGAATGTTCTGGTATTCAAAGTAACACCATTTTTACCGCTTTACAGAGCTTACCGGTTTAGTCTAGTAGTTCTGCATCTTTGCCCTATAGATGCTTTCCTACCACAGGATCTTTTTTGAAACAGTAATAGCATTCCCAGCCCTGGAAGTCAGCTATTTATAATTCCCAGTATTTCGTACGTATTTTTTGTTCAACCAGGAACTACTGTGGCTAATGAATTGTCCTGATTGGTTGGCCACAAGCACTGGCACCATGTTTTTCAACCTGAATTTCATTACAGTATTAATGAATGTCCATTTAATGAATAACGTTAATGTGTTACCTTCTGCCTGCATGATCTTGAGTCTCTGCAATCCGACGTGAAAGTTGTCTTCTCTTCTGCACTCACGGTTTCCTTTCATTTTTAACAGTGTTGACTAATTCCATAAATCGATTCTCTGAAACAGCAAAAAATGAATTTACTATAACATACAGCACAAGAACTAACAACACCTCGTTCTCTATTGTTGTTGTGGTGGTACTGCTGCTCATTGAAATGACGTCAACAGCTCAGCCTGCGACTTTTGCACGTCAAATGTTTTGCGTAAAGGGTACAGTTCCTCTTGTGTGGTGGGAAGAAAGTGGTGCAAGGTCTGCATTACACGGGGGGCTCATTTTGATTCCTCCATTGAGAATGGCAGCATTCTCATTCCTTTGTTATGGCTTTTCTTTAAGGGGAGCCATTCGATCCGAGAGGAAGTTACTTGTGTGCCAGCTGAATGACAGATCTGACAAAATAAATGAAATCACCTGGGAAAGTGAATGGGACCTTCAGCCACCCTCAGTCACCACAATAGCTACATACTGTACAGTAGAGAGACCCCACTGGTCTACAAAATCAACAATCTCTGAGAGATTCAATCATTCAGTGTTATGGTGTTGGCTGGAGGTACCATCTAGTATTGGGGTCTTCAATCACAATCCTGGAGGGCCGCAGTGGCGGCAGGTTTTTGTTCCAACCCAGTTGCTTAATTAGAAAGCAAATCTTGCCAAAAATTTAATTTAATGGCTTGTTAGTGCTTTAGCTCTGCTATGTCAGGTAATTATAATATCCTAGATTTTCTTCCCCTTTCTAAGGATATCATCCAAATGATTTGAAGGAAAAAATGGACGAGTAATTCACAGTCCTTCACTTTTTTCTCTTCACTTTCCTTCCAAGTATTTAATTAAACCCAATAGTGCATGATAAATACACACAGGTGTAAATGGTAACAAGCTAAACGGAGAAAGGCTGGTCTCTTTTGTCATTTGCATGCTATTGCTAATTAGGAGCAATTAAAAAAAACAAGAATACAGCTGTTTAAGACTAAAATAAGTAATAAGGGTTCAAAATCTTAGTGAGCGAGACAACTAAAGTGAAGCAGAAGTGTTACTTGAGCAATAAGTTCTTCTCATTATGCATTTGGTTTGGAGCAAAAACCAGAAGCCACTGCGGCCCCTCAGGACCATGAGTGAGGACCTCTGATCTAGTACACCCCTTCATAGTGGTCAGGGGGTTGTCTGTGCGTTTCTAGCCATTCACTGAGCCTTTGTGCCCTGCATATGTCATTCATGTCATCCTAAAGAATACGTTACAAGCAGGTTGGAAATGCTCCATCATAAGATGACCACTCAGGCTGTAAAAAAAAAAGATAACATACGCTGCCATAAAAAAATAACATAAAATGGCAACTAGTGCCTTCCAACCTGTATGCATCTCCTGACGTGCTGCACTCGTGTACTCCTTTAATGCTCAGCAGATGACTACATGTATTTATTGACGCGCACAAGCACATTACAGACATACCAGAGGATTTATGTGCCACCTGACTGTTCTTTCCCCCTTGTGTTGGCACTCAGACTCAGTCCCGGGGCTCTACTGGGGCTGCAGGTTTTTGTTCTTTTGACTCCTAGCCCACTTAATCAAGCTGCTATCTCCATTTGCTGTGTTTTGAAGTCAAAGTAGAAATGACAAAATGAAATTTGACAAATTTCTATTAGAATTTATCAAGCATTTATGTCTACTGCATAGTGATAGCGTTTTGTTTGGGTTTATTTTGGTGGATTTTCATCATCATGACTTTTATTCCAGACGTTCTAGTTATTTAATCCTTTATTTACTATTAAGCAGTTAGGGGGTCTGATGCTGAAGGTGTTGGCGTCCTTTCAGTATTTAATATTTAAAGGAGGAAAGTATGCAAACTAACAGGAAAACAGTAAGAGAGTTAACTATACTATATATATACAGTGGTACCTTGGTATACGTCTGCTTTGGAATAAGTCCAACTTGGTATACGTCCTGTTTGGACACAAAATATTTTGCTTGGTATACGACCTTTGTTTGGAATATGACTCGCGTGCTAACCTTGTCTACCTCTCTCGAGACAAAGCCATGACTGCCCACGAGCGTTAGTGCGCCAGTTGCTAGCATTTAGTGAACAACCCGCGCTATAACTCTCTTTGAACTTTCACGTGTGTGATATAGCGGTTCCATAGCTCCTGTCAAAGTCCAGCTTTAAAATAAATAATAACCGCGCTTGCAGCTTGGTGAGGGGGCGTGGTGGTTATGTGGCTGAAGGTTGTCAGGGCGATTCGCAATGTGGGCGTTTCTCACCAAAGTGCACTTGTGAGGGACCATCCGCATTCATGATTGTTCCTGGGGCTGCTTATCTTGATAAACAGAAGCGCGAGTCGGCTAGAAGTGGAGTAAAAAGAAAGAACGGATGAGAGGGTGAGTGTGTGAGGGAGAGAGGGCTGCTTATCTTGATAAACAGAAGCGCGAGTTGGCTAGAAGTAAAAAGAAAGAACGGATGGGAGAGCGAGAGAGAGAGAGAGAGCATGGATGAAGTGGCTGAAGCAGGCAGAGCAAAGGTCAGCTGCAAGTAGGGCGACTCCCCAGTTGGGAAGCAGGCACCGGACTTCTTGTTTTTTTTATTTTTAAAGAATGCCTCCTGCTCTATTTTAACTTCGTCGTTTTTAAGAAGACGTTTTTCTATTGTTTTTAACCTCCACGTTTCACTTTTGATTTTATGGATTATTTTTTGGAACTTTGGAGACTGCACTTTAATTTGAACACCTTGTTTTGTTAATTGTTTTATTAAAAGCACTTTGCACTTTTTCACCATCCCCTTGCTTTACCGATGAGGTTAGCAGTGAGGCACATTACCGACGGTGTAGGATTCAAGGGCTTCCCGGCAGCAGATGGGAGCATACAGCAAACCTGCATCGTCACAATGTGATTTTGTGTTTTTTTCATGTAAATTTTAACTGATTGTTGAAAAGTATGAAGGTGGCATGCGTATCTGGGACATGGCTGTTGCATACCGTTTGCCGAGAACGACTGTATCTACGATTGTGAAAAACAAAGATGTCATTAAAAAGTAAAGTGAGGTAAAATTTTCATTCATTTCATCTAATTGCTTTTGTATTTATGTATTTTAGTATTAAGCAGTGTTTAAATTATTTTATACAACCCCATCAATGTATAATATGCCAATATCAATAGGATTTTTTTTCTTCATGGGAACGGATTAATCATTTTCCCATTATTTCTATTTATTTCAAAATTTGTTTGGTATAAGTCAAGGGTCTGGAACGGATTAAGGACGTATACCGAGGTTCCACTGTATGTATATAAAGGAGAGTTGGGATCGAAGAGACTGTGTTTGTGTGTTTGTGGAGGGATGGAGAGTTAAGGCGGGTGGAGGAGTCACGTGACCAACTCCCTTCCCATTCACGTCATTTCATTCACTTCAATTCGCTCCGAGCTGACGCGGTCTTGCCGTTCTTTTTCCTTATAGTGTTTAGTCCATTCTCCTTTACTAATTTACTGCTTAGTACACGTGGTACTTACACAGTCACTCATAAAAGGGGAGAAGACTCTGTGCAAGAAATGGGTATTGAAACTACCTTGGAAGACATGCAATCAACGAGGCCATTAAACAGATCTCAAGAGAGGTCTTCTAGGTTGGAAAAAAGCGCTTGGCTGCCAAAACCAGGCGATTAAACGAATCTAAAGAAGACAGGATTTCTAGATTGGGAAAAGGACGATCCGCTGCCGAAACTTGCCGGTTAAACGTGCAGCGAAGTGCGCCAGGTCTGCTAGTTGAATATATAAGCTTAACGTGTGATTGTTTAGGTGGCAGATCCACCCTGTAGTACCCATCGCTGGTAGATTTTGCCCAGATTTGCCATTTGTACAGGGTAACACAACAGTCTAGCTTTTGTCTGAAAATTCTTTCCCTTGGGGAGCTTTCTTTAGTGATCGCTCCTGCACTTTACCCTCCCGAGCAGCCCACAGTACCCCTGTAAATGCAAAAATGACACTGCAGTGCTTTTCTGAATGCAGAATAAGAGAAGAGAAAAAAAGACCAGAAATCAATTTGAAAAATGATGACTCGCATACTGTAGCTAGTTGGAAGAAAAACCTGCAGCCAGAGGGCCAAGTGTGAGCGCCACTGCTTCAGCCACATAGCTCTCCCCTCTGACCAACATCAGACATCAGCTTCACCACTAACCCTCATGAAAACCCTCTGAAATTTGGCCAGTCTTCATCAGTTAGGCGTTGGTCAAACACACCCCAACAATCATTCATTCATTCATCCATCCTTCCTTCCACCCATTCATTCGTTCATTAGCCCCCTCTTTCGAGACTGAGCCATTATCTTCTTCAAGCCTTGGTGATTAACCTAATGAGCAACGTCATCTGCCCGCATGTTTCCATGTGACTTTAATGTGGGCCAGTTAATGATTGCTTTATTTTAATCACCTCTGGGTAGGAATAACTAGCAGCTCCAATCTAGTCAAGCGTTTCTTTATGGTGTCAGTTACTTGTGTATTGCTGTCAAGACTAAGGTTAGACTTCCTCAGTGTTACTAATAGCAGTAGAGTGTTGTACCGTGTTAGCCATAGATTGACACCTTTTATTGGCTAACTAAATAGATTCCAAATGCAAGCTTTCAACGAGCTAAGGCCTCTTCATCAGGCAAGGTGCCTCAAAAGCTTGCACTTGGAATCTATCTAGTTAGCCAATAAAAGGAGTCATTTCAGCCTACTTTCTCCTGTATCAGTGTCACGAATGAATGTTGACATGTCGCACTTCTAACGCCATGCATTGGCTTGAGGAAGCAGACCAAATGCAATTAGGCCCCATTCTGAAACAGTTTTATTCCAGCAAGAAATAATGGCAATGTGAATAGCAACAGCTCGAATGGCTGATGTTGAGTGCGTTGGTCCTTTACAAAATCTGGCAAAGCTACCCAGTTAAGCTGGTAGTGAACATTCTTGCCAATGGTGTTTCCACATCTCTATGAATAAGAAAATCATTTATTAAGTGTGCACTGTCATTGTAAGGTTCAGAAAGAAGTTCACTTAACTCAGCCAAGCCTGGACAGAATACAAGTTTGTATTTCAAATATAGTCGATTCTGTCTGAATGCTTGCTGTTAGCATGACATAAAATATACATAAATTTACATGCTTGGCGGAATAGTATAAAAATTCAATAAAAACATCTGGCAAGGCTTCAAGTAAAGGACTTGTGTCAGTGTTTGATAATCTGATCAGCTAGGAGTATCATTATTAACTCTTATTAAAGTGCTATAGTGTAGCTCTGGGGTACCCAATTCCAATCCTGCAGGTTTTCATTCTAACCCTAATTTCTTAATTAGTAGGGATGGGAAACTGATACCGAAGTGTTGAAGCTTGTGTCAATCAATCTGAAGTGTAGTGAGTCAAATCACCACTGTCATATGACCCGTGACGTTTGAAGCGTCAACTGTCATCAGTGCTTCACAGCACGTTTTATTGGTTTGACGGCTTTGGCACTAAATTAACTGGTGGCCTACAGGAAATGCATTGTTCTCATTCGACAATTTGGGGTTATGAGGAGAGAGAGATTTGGAGATCTTTGGTGACAGATGGCAACTAACAGCAGAAAATGGTGTTCAAAAGTTATAGTATAAATGGACAAGAACCTTAGCAGAATAAGATGAACAGACTTTTCTGACCTCTTACTGCTGATATGAGCCTGACAGTTGAGTGCTGCTTCACATGCACTCTTGAGAGCTGCCTTGACCTCAGTTAACCACCAGATGTCACTCTTCAAACTGGGGCTGAGGCTACAAGGCTTCAAATCTTTTTCAGCACAAATAGAAAGAAAGTCTCAAAGCTTCACGAGGCTTCATTTTCCCATCACTATTAATTAGTGGCCAGCATTTTCTATTTAACATCTTTTGTCTTAAAATTAATTGACTTGCTATTTAAAGCCCCAAGCCATTAATTGTTTCTTTTTTCCTTGATTAGCAGCCAAACAAAAATGAGATGCAAAAATGAGCCAACACATGACCAGTTAACCTGTGTCCATCATACAATATTTGAAAATATATAAAGAAAGGTGAGGGTCTCCGTAATGTTGATCTGTTCAGGTCCACAAAACATTTTAACAGTAGCCTTCGAAAGTCAGGTTTGGAAATGTTTGGTGTGACTTAAACAACAGACTTAAATTAATAACAAGAATTGGCTTCCAATTAAGAAATGAAATGGAGATGGGGCCCTGACGTAGCTGGCCATGTGTTGGCTCACTTCACATCTTCACATTTTTAAGGAAGTAAAGGTACTCCTGTGTTATAACCAAGCCACTGAACCCTGACAGCACTCCCTGCCAAAGCTGGAAAACAAAACTCTATGGTGATGACCCTTTCAATGTTATACTTAACAACATTAGAAACTTTGCTGTTTCAAAAGAAATTAAAAATCAAATTTTACATATTCTTGTTTTTGCTTTGTAAACAAACGAGCGTAAAAACCAATGAGGTTTTTCTCTTGCCTGTGGCGGAGTTATAACACACAAGTAGCAGAAAAAAAGAATCAATTCAGAGGGCACAGCCTTAAAAAAAAAAGCAAGGTGGTTAAAATAAAGGGAAAAGAAGTCAATGAAAAATAGAAAATGGTCACTGATTGAGAAATCGGCAGGAAAGAAAACCTGCTGCCACGGCCCCCCTCAAGGATCACAGGTGGACACCTCTGCTGTAGAGCAACACATTTTATAAGAATTGTTTTTTAATGTATAAATTATTAATACAAGCAGTTCATGCTGAGAATCAAACTTAAATATTCCTAATCCTGATCTTTTTATGTAGGCTGCAATGCTGATTTCTGACAGTTGTATTGCTCAGTACTTCAAATGTATGGAAGAGTATTTAAGACAACATAAAAAAATAAATTTATTATCGCTTATTGCATTTATTAATAAACAAAAACATAATAAGAGCATAAATAATTAAACGTTTCATGTTTTTGCTAATTTCTTTATGTATTTAAGGATTTCTTAATTTATTTTATTTTAGTCAAACCACTCACACAACATGAAATGTGCCTTGAAATGAAAACCGTCGATTTCAACCATCGAAGTTGAGAGGGAGGGCTGTAGTGAGTTCTGCGTTTTGATTGGTTGAATGGTCAGCCAGCAAGTGCCACATTCACAGGCAGACGTTTCAGATGCAGAATAAGGAATTCAGAGCTTCCTGAATTAAAATATCCACTTCACAAGGAAATTTCAGGCAACTGGTGTCCTCCACAGACGCAGACAGTCACAACGTTGAGCACAGAGTTTGCTTGCCTCATAAGCACATCTGCGCTACAGACGATTCACCAAAAACACAATACTCACTACAGCCTACCATCTCAACTCTGATAGCTGAAAATGACAAGTTATGTGTGGTGTGAATAAAATAAACAAATGGAGAAATAATGAAATCAATACAGAAAGAAATATGCAAAAATAAACCACAACAAATTTTGTTATTTATAGTCATTTTATAATACATTCACATATTTGTGTATTTATTTGCTTATTTAACTATGCCTCCATTCAATTCCTCCTATATGGGGATTATGGCCAAACTCAGCACTGAAAAGTAACATCATGAATGCAAAAACAGAACACAAGGTGGAGGCAAAGGCTGGCAGAAGAGTCCAAATTAGCCTCAGTATTGTATTCTGTGGCCAAGAGAGCATCTGATCCCAGTTGTACTGCCGATTAAACACATCACATCAAAGTAAGCAAATGGCACTGCAACACAAGTGTTGTCTAAAGAATGCTTTTGTTTAAACTATTGTTGTTTCCCGGAAACGAGATTAGATTTTTAATGTCAATATTTGCATTAACCAAAAAAAAAATTAGGATTTGTCATTTTATTTCGAGACGCGGAGGGGCTTTTTTCTCTCATGGTGTTTGTACCCACTGCTATTCCAATAGGCCCAGCCCTCTGCACAACTCTTAATTGGGTTAATAAATTTGAGAATGTGTGTGTGTGTATTTTCTATATATAACTGAAGACTAATGCAGAAGTACCCAGAGGACAGTATGAACCTTGGCAAACACTTACATATAGATATATATATTTATCTACCAGAGTACACCTACATACATACACATATTGTGATGGACAGCTGGGACACCTCCTTAAGGGAAGGAGCTTGCACAGCACAATACCTCAATACCTCCCCCAGGACAACAGAGGGTTGCCACTGCGTTGAAGCATGGAAGTTCAACATTGCCAGGGCCTGTGGCCACCACCAGGGGGTGCAAGGGGAATGGCTAAGTCCTCCTTAGCCAGGTGCCCTATAAGAGGAGCCAGCTACCACTAACCCAGGAGCCAGAGTCGGGAGGAAAAGAACAAAGCTTAAGGGAGAAGCGGAGGTGGAAGAAAGTGTGAGAGATAGAAGAAGGGACTGTGTGCTGTAGTGGTGCTTGTTGTACTGTGCTAAAGTTGGGAGACAAAAGAAAAGCATTTCCCACTCTGAATAAAGCCTGTGTTATGCTGATACCTGTCTCTCTGCCCATCTGTGTTGGATTAGGGTGCCAGGTGCGCTCCCAGGTCTGCACGGTGTGTGTATATATATATATATATATATATATATATATATATATATATATATATATATATATATATATATATATATATATATATATACACACACACACATATATTATAAGCTACAATTTTGGAGAGTGAATAAGTATGATTTCTTATTATCCCCATCACAACTGGAAAGTTTGCCAGGAATTCTATAATGACCCCATCCTGTTTTAGCACTACTCACCATTTTTGGAACATCACAGTCTGCAAACTGAAGACAATTTTAAGCTTTAATAAATCCATATAATTACACAGTAATTATAACAAAGTTCCACTTTGCTCCCCTCCCCTTTCTTTGAGCAGAACTGACAAATGAGAAAGGGTGTAGGAACTGTAAACATTTCAGATCAATTAATCAATGAATTTTTTGTTTCCAAAATGTCAAATGATAACAGTACAAAAGAAAGCAAGCACAGACATCAAACAAAAGTAACGCTGCGTACATTCTACTTTGGCCCATCATCAAACAAAGTAGATCAAAATATATACGGACAGTCATGAATCTGCCTCTAGAAGGTTTCAAAAGAGAACTTTTGAAAGAAATCAGGATGAATGTCATTAGGGTATTTTGAGACCTTACAGCATAAAGGTCTGCGGAAAAACAAACATTTCTAGCACTATACAAAGTGAACAGTTTTGCATTTCTCCATTTAAAAATCATCAATACACAGCAGCCACTGACATTACTCCAGTCTCTCACTAGCACTCTCTGGAGTGTGCAGAATTGTTTTCCTTCTTTCCTTAAGATTTTATCAACCACCTTTTTTTTATTTTACGTTTTTATTGGCACCCAACGCTTAATCCCACATTTTGGTAGCTTTCCTTTTTCTTCTCCTCATTCACCTGCTTTATTTTCTAGATCGGCTGGCTTTCACAACCACACTATTTGTAGTTTGGGTCAATTTGGAATGTGGCACTTGACACTTTCCTAGTATCTCTTGCTTTAGTTTTACTGAGTTTTAAACAATACCAATTTTTCCCTCACAGCAGCTGATGCTGGTCTCATGCTGCTGATTGACAAACACATATTTAAGTTTGAACATCTGAAAGCCAGTAGATAGGTCCATATATTTTTAATAGCATGACACATGAAGGATGCCTGTCTAACATACAGTTTGATATTGGGGAGAAGAAGAACTCAAATCGACATAAAGCAGTCCGAGAACTAAATAACAGTTTGTAAACCATTTCCTTGCTATGACTACATGAACAATATTTTTTTGATCGCTTAGCCGGTTCCATCTGCACCATTACAGGTTGGAGAACAGCATATGTGACTAGTGGTTAAATTCCTGGACAGAAGTTAAAAGGTGGTTCACAATTAACATACTTAATGTAACAAAAACACATCTACATTAACTATGAAACTGAAAGCTGTTCAACTATTTGAGATGGACCAGCATCCTATTACTGCCATTAATGAGTCACCTACAACACTTCAGGGTCTAAGCTGTGAACACCAGCCTAGCAATGTCATGTTGCCAGTGATGACTGGATTGGGACACAGCTGTGGTCTCACACTGTAGCCATCAACTGGCAAACAAATAGTTGGCATCATTAATTAAACCTTATGCCAACCAGCAGCCTGATCAGCTTTTAGACTACTTGAAGTTACTAACCTTACTTGTGTCTCCTGGGAGACACCTTTTAAGGTCAAGGTGACACAGGACTTCAGTACAACTTGTTCAGACCATCCCAGTCTCCTCAAGCATTGTGACAGAATTTGTTTCAAAGTAGCTGAGGATTATCTGTAAATCTGTTTTCAAATTTAAATTCATGGTAAATGACATGTGATTTAATGGAACCGATTTTTTAAGTTGTGCTTTAAAAAGACAACAGTTTGAGGTACTAGAGGGGCACCTCTGTGTCAAAGCACTCAGCTACAGGAAACATAAGCCATGTACATAATGAAAATTCAAAGGCTTTTTGGGTATGCGAGTTTTGAAAACACCAGAAGCCTTCACTGATGTTTCTTCTAAGGCTTTATAAAAGACAAAACACTTCAGCTTAATGTAGTGGTAAGTTAAATTACACATGTACTCCAAATTCTATCACTGAATTAATACAAGTTGTATCAAAATACAGAGTTTTATCACTTTTTTTACCATTTTAAGGCTTCTCAGAACTTAGGGTTAGAAAACTGAAAATCGTTGCAAAATTGTAAAAATTCCATGAATGATGGATATGAAGAAACTAAAGGTTTTCTTAATTTTACCATGAAATACAATTAATAAAAAGGGATGAGAATTAAACTCTTTCTAGAATTACTTGACTTTTTTGATTCAACACATTATACTCTTAATGAAACTGCACTATAATCTTTAGTAGCATTTCTAAACTCAAAATAGCATTTAAACATGTTTGACTTCTAATCCTATTCAGTATTTTCAGAATAACTTTGACCCAAAAACTAAAAAAAAAAAGAAATTCAAATTCAAACATTAAACTCGGCAGATACTCTTCTAACAAACCAAAAATAACAAAACGTTTAAAGGCAAATGATGAATTTAATTCAAGTGTGCTGTCTTCTTTATTTCCACACGAGAAATACCATGGTCAGTTAAGAATCCATTGTTTCAAACTATGATCCTCTTGGAAATAATAAAAACACATCATACGCTTCGTGCTGGTCTGTCACGTCCTGGCTTAAAAAATGAAACCAAAGTGGAAAAGTGATACGAGGAATAAAAATTAACAACATAAAGTTGTGTGACATTCATTAACAGACAGACCCTTGTGTGGATTAAGACATGTGCTGTGCTTAATGTCAACTGCTTGAAAACAAAAAAATATGAAGATTGGTAAAAAGAGAAGTCAAGGATGATCCAAAATGGGAAATTGTCTCCAGGTGTTTGAAACAGGTACAAATGGAGGTCCCTCACTAAAGAAAGAAGTCCACACCACCATCAGATGACTGATAAAGATATGTCTTTGAACTTCTTGTGTTTTCTTAGCCCTCATAAGATGAGGGAACATTGATCTTCAGCTCTGTCCCATCATCAGCTCTTAGCTGACTGTGCAATTGTATGATTTTTATTTGTACAAAACACATACTGTACGTTCTAGAAGGTTCCAAAGGCTACTAGACTGTTGTACTTTTTGTTCCAATCTGAGGTCGTGCAAACTCCACAAAATCATCAATAAGGACAGGCCATGCACCTAGAAACAATTGAAAATAACTATTGTTAACAAAAAGTAGCATTTATATATGCATGATCCAGCTTATTAAAAGATATACATTGTACAGTATTAAAATCATTTTTAATTTCCTGCTGTTCATTTCCTGTTAGTTTTTAATAAAGTATTCTAACTCGGCATAGAAAAATAGATCTGAAAAATGATCACATTATTTTATTGTACAGACCACTCATTTTACTGAACTGACCTGGGTAATGGCACAAAAGTCAAATGTGCATTAAAAACAAATAATATAACTACCACTATTATCCATCCTCCTCCTAGAAAAAAAAACTATTTTAATTTATACCAAAATAAACACATAGCTTATTCTGGCATTGAGAACACCAGGGCTTAAATTTCAGTTCAGGATTATGGGAACAGTGCCTTTTATTTAAACATTGGGTAAGGTTTATTTTAATAAAGTGGGAAACTCTTAGGCTTACATAACACAATTATGCTTTTATATAATTTTTTAATTAGATCAGAAACACAAATACTGTACATGATTCTAACATGCTTTGAGGGAGCAATAATGTGACCAATCAACTGTGAATTGAAATCGATATAACTAGTATTGTCAAATATTTAAACTGAGAAGGTTGAAATGACAAAGAGATTATTTGCTTTTTTATTGCAGAACTATACGTAGCTTTGATAAAGAAAGGGAGATGTTGCAGTCATCCTCCAACTGTAATGAACACAGCTACAAGTTGTCTATCCAACCATCAATCTTCTAAGAAACTTTTCCACTTCAGGGTCAAAAGAAGTAGGATCACAGGATGTTAGGCAGAAACTAATCTTGGACTGGGCACCATACTCGTACACATCCTCCCCTACTTATTTAAGGCTAATTTAACATCATCTGATTAACTGACTTTGGATTATGTGAGGAAAACAGGGGTACCTAAAGGAAACTCCATATGGATAGGCCAAAAAAGCAATAAAAAATAATTAAAAAGTTAGAATACCTATTTCAGGCAATTTGAAAACAACACAACATATACAGGAGTTTGAAATAATGGATCAATCCTTAACAGGCAAACCTGATTTGAAAAGTGTGTGGTTACAAAAGCAGTCTCTAAGAGTTGGAACAAAATGAAAATATCTTCAGTTATCTTGGTATTCACTAACTCATGTAATTCATGTAGCACTGATATGATGTTTTAATTTTTATATTTATATAGATTTAAACCAGCATTTTTTTTTTTGGTTACCAGGCAGAACATTTAAACAAATCAATGTAGCATTTACTGCTAGATAAATCAAGCAGTCCATGATGATTATATCATCTTTATAGACTCCCTAGACAATAAAATAATGAAATTAAGGTCCTGAAATTTGACAAATCAGCAGTCTATAAGACATTACACAAATGGAGACGTTGTAGGGTACTGAAAGAAAAAGGAGTCCTGAATGAGGTCAAATATACTCGATGCATCATATTAACACAAAGTCACCTACAGGGTACTGGAGGTATGTGATAGATATTTATTAATTTTATTATTATTAATACAGTACTGCTTATGTTTTATCAGTTGTACATCCTACAAAATGTTTAATTATCCATAATTTGTATCATCTGTTCTGCTATAGTAGTAAAAATACCACACACAAGCAAATTGCTCAAAGTTTTCCAGCCTGCTAATTAAAACTATACTACTGTGTTATTTACAGTATAAGGCTTTACAGTCAACTAAAGGGTCTAGACTACAGTAAAACCCTTTGTAAAGCCATTTTTCAAGTAAAGCTTCAGTTAAAGCCAAATAGTGGTTACTATTCAAAATGAAATATTCAAATATTGTCAATTTAATTTCAGTAAATGTAATGTGTTGCTTTTGTGAAATGTTTCCCTTTTACTTAATACTTTTCTTTTTAAATTCAACTATGCAACTATGAATAATATGTATGATGATCTGAATGATTAAGCTTCATACAAATGTATAAAAAAATGTGACCCAACAAAGGCTGCAACAGTTAGGGTTGACACACTAAGAAAGCATAACCTTCACTCATAGCTACTCATGGCAATCTAAGAACTAATAAATGTACAGATAAAAAAAAAAATTAATTAATTCTGTAAAACTGATGGTAAACAAGTACAGTAGACCCCCGTGAAGTTGCGGTTCAGAGTTCGCAGCCTCAGTCATTCACGGATTTTTCCTTAGAACCTAAATAATAATTGTTAGCGGAAACCGCAAATATCCTCCGCAATTTTTATGGCTTTTTTTGTGGCAATACTGTACTGTAGAGAGAACCGCGACTTGGGACGATGAAAGTAGCCAACAGAATTTGAAACGGCAACTTCCAGCAGTCCCTGTAGTGGCTCTGATTGGTCTTCTGCTGAGGGTGCTGGGGCTGTTGAGGTCAAAGGATGTCAGCGCAGCTTTTAAAAAGGGCGCCGGTGACCAAAAGCAAAAAAAAAAAAGTTTTTGTAATTTGTGTTTCAAGTTCCTGTCTGCCTTCTGTTGGGTTACCTGTACTTATTAATTTTGTCCTAGATCGTTTCGTGCGCCTGGATTGTCTGCCATCTTTCTGTGTACATGAGGACTGTAAGTGGATTCATGGCTATCCTGCAAAGAAAGGAGCGCTCCTGAACCCGCCCACCTGTCTTCAGCATTTCAGGAACTAGCCATAGGACTATCTGTACATTCTCATTCAACTTGTGGATCTATGGACTATCTATTTTCATCATTACATTTCATCCGTTGCCCTTTTTCATTATTTACTGTGTGGGTTTTGTATGTGCTTTGTTGTATTTAATGTGTAATCGCCGTAAGGGGAACAGGGGTGGTATCGTTGTTTTCATTACATTCTTTATTTGCTGTTTGATTACCGGTTTGCTTTGTTTTTGTCTCTGTTTGTGAATGCGCGCAGGTCGGGTCAAGGCTGGAATCTCCACCATAAAAATAAATAAATCACCGTCTTCTCGCGCTACGCTCACTTAAAAGCCTGAACTGTACCTGTCCTTTTTGGCTGATTGCTTTGTTTCTTTCTCCTCCCTCAGACATTCCCTGCTTCTGTTTGGGGTTGTGCTTCCCTATAATATTTGTCTGTTCTTTAATCGATAGCTAACTGCATACTGAGCTCCTTTCACTTCTGAAAGAGACAAGTTTGTTTGAAGTGTTTGAATAAAGTTCCTGTCTCTACAATCACCTGTGTTTCTGTGCATTTTTGTGACCCAAGTGTGACACCCTGCAAGCCTCACTGTCCCTGGGATTAAGCTGCTGCAGTAGACGAGCCTGAGAGCGTCAGCGCTTACCTCTGTGTGCTTGTGTGCAGCCTGTTCAAGCACAGTTGGCAAGGTGATTTTTTTTTTTTTTTCCATCCATGGCGTCAGTTGAACTTTGTACATATTGTTCCAGAAGTTTTTAAAATCGTTTTTACAATTCATTAGCAGTGTGTAAAATGATCAGTGTTGCAGTAATTGTGATGCTCTTTGCATGAAAAAAAAAATGTGTTCCATTAAAATTTCTTTGTTAATTGTGACGTTTTCTTAAAGTGCAGCAAAAAAGTATTTGGTGTCTAGGGATGCATTAATACCTAAGTATGTGGCAGTTTAAGGGTTAAAGCCCCAAGACGCCACTGAAACAAGCTGCACCGTCTAAGGCTTCTGGCAATGAAAACACGCTTGCATGACTCACAGTACATATAGCGGTAACGTCAGTATTTTACATTCTAGCACTGCAGGAGACATAGTACAGTATACAGGTTTACCTTTACATTCTTTATTTTAGGTAATGTATTAAGCTGATTTTGAAATTAAAGTGTTTTGGGGGCATATTTCGGGTTTAAACTATGAAAATACATATTTTTTTAACCACATCCAAAATTCATGGTGTTACATTCCTAGGGCACCCGCGAACTTTGGGGGTGTACTGTATATCCTGCCAGTCTTAACATTTAGCACTGATCATGCTTGGCCATTTCAAAATTACTGTACATTCTGATAAAGTAATGCTGTATCTATCGTTCATAACAGGTTCCCTTCAATAGTAAGATTGCACAAGCTAAATACATTTTGCACATTACTTACGTAAGCAGACAGTCTTACCTTCTTCATCATAATTTGACATGTCATCAGCTATCATTGTGCTAAAATCTAACAGGAGGTTCCAGGTATCTTTTGGAATTGATCTTTTATGATGTTCCTACAATAAAAAAAAAAGTGTGTCTCATTTTCATAACTCATAAGAAAACATTCATTTCTAAAAATCATGATTAAAAAGCACGGTACTGACTCAAATGTTGCTTAAAATATCAGAAGTTAATTTAAAAAAAAAAAGACAAAAATGCGTCCAAAAATCTCACAGACCTATTAAATCCCCTTTGAATACACAAAACTGTAAATCAACCATGTATGGAGCTAATGTGTTGAACTATAGCTCAAAATTTAAAATAGTATTAACTCAACTCTAAAAACAGAGCATATAGCAGGCAAATTCAGAACTCAGTGATCTGTATATGCGCATACGGTATAAAGAATGCTTTTTCTCAAGAGTTATTTATTTAAGTAAATTTCCATTCACTCCACCCCACTATCACAAATACAGTTGTGCCAGAAGCATCAAAACTGTGCTTCTACTGCCAAAAACCCCACCAAATGTTATTCCTGGGTTTTATTCCAGTCATTCCCTGCCACAAACTGAAGTTCTTAATATCTAGACAGCAAGTGCTCCAAGAACTGCCAATCTATAGTCAAAGAAATGATTCAAGGTCAATGTTTGATTTTTCTGAATAACTCAGAAAAAATACTAATTTCTGCAATTAAATTTAGTGTACAGGTCACCTTATTTTGAAGTTTCCTTATTCTAATGAGAATACTACATATTTACATTACATGGGTAACTTATGTGTTTTGCCTTTTTTTGACATGCAGCTACTTGCATTCTACTTCAGCTTTACATAACTGAATTGACCAGGAATATTATGGAGGTTTAATCGTACAGTGCAGTATACATCAGTTACAATATCTGTATCAATCTCTGATGGCCAATTGATAATGTCATCCCTATCACTGGTTCAACTAATGGTTCAGTTTCAGTTTGTTCTAAAGCTGCCTTTAAAGGTTCTTATTTATATACCATTGTTTTTGGTTGAAGGTTCCACCTCATTCATGAATATAGATGTGTTTGTTATCTTAGAGAGAAAAAAAGCACAGAAATATTCATGCGTTTTTTGCAACATTATGTCATCCACTAGACAGCAAAAGAATACTGTCCCAATAGTTATTTGGGCGCATAACTGTAAAAAAACGGATCATTACTGTCAACTCAATTCTGACTCTGGAATAACTAATTTCATAGAATTCTGAGCATGAGGAACGATCAGGGGTAATGCTAAGGGGGTTAACTATATAGAGGCACCTACCTTGTTCGTATTAGGGTTGCTGCAGTTAATTAATGTTATCGATGGGCAGGCAAAAATCTTAGCAATCCTACAGCAAAAACAGCACACATAACTGGCAGCTGTACAATAAGCTCTGTAACAACTAAGCAATTGGATAGGCAGCTTTAGTTAGCTGAGGAGAGGTAGACTGCTGCTTATAATTCCCAGCATTCTAAATATGCCACGCATCCATGCCATATCAGGGAGTACAGTTGCTTGGAGTGACACTCTTATTAACCCCTCAGCAAAGACAGCATGTCTCTGCAGAGGAATCAATATTCAGTTAGTGGTGGGATTTTCATTCCATCATCATGCCTTTACCAACTCCACTGTGTCATTATCAAAACTATAAGATGTTTAAGCATAAGGTCAACATATTTTACGTATCTGTGGTTCATTTTAGTTTAAATTATCTGTGTCTTGTGATTTAAGTACTGGTATATTGCATCTATGTCATTTTACAAATAAGTCTGAAACATTTCTCTGTAAAATAAGTAATAAACATCAGGCATTCCACTATTTCCACTAAGTGACATTTTCCATGCAAATTGTAAATAGCATAAAAAACTGGGTTAAGGACACTGGTGGGAACAGAACTCATTCATAACCCAAGAGGCTCCTTTATAAATGTTGTAACTCATGTGTATCTATTGTTTTTGTAAACTACACATTCCATAAATAAAAACAGTGTACATTGATTTAGATTATAAACAGCAATGGCATATTGTTTTAAAATGCTACCGCAACTGAAAGAAAGGCATGACAATATGACACAAAAAAATATCAGTTATGTAAAGACAGTTCATGCTTGCACAAGATGACGTAGATGAATTCATCATTACACACAAAGTGAAATACATGACTTGTATTGTTTGTTTGGCAGTCACCATGAAAAGGACATTTACCTATCAAATTTTCACCAACATTTTTTATTCATGAGTAGGTAAGACTTTCAATTGTGAGACCATGTGTCATGCACAAATTCTTGTCAGCTATATTTTTTAATTTTTTAACATTATTTCACTATTCAGCTTATCAAAATCAGATACAGAATTTATGAGTTCCCAGGATTATCAAGGCAGCAAGTGCATTTTCTAGGGTTTTCAAAGATTTCTAAGGGTCTTAACAATCCTGTGACAGCTTGGGCGAGTAGGTTATCTGCAAAAACACTACTCAATGGTTGGGAATGTCTTTTTACAAAAAACAGTGGTACAAATTAAGCCCTAGTACATTTTGATCTGGTGTCAAAACTTCCTTAGTGCTGGAAAAAACATCTTAATAATGAAAATTCAGCATTCAACTAAAATAGCCTTGACTGAGGGTATATAGTTTAAGAAAACACAAATAACTACAGTATCTCGTTTCTATCTACACCAGTATCAAACAGATAAAGATAAACAGCAGATCACTGTCAACAAAAGCTACAGAAAATAGTGACTGAATAGAAAGAACTTATTACTGGACAAAAAAAGACAGAAGCATTTCTTTTTAAATTTATCAGAAACGTAGTGTGTATAAAGCCTGTTACACAATTATCCATTTGTATTGAACAAGAGCAGAAAGACAGTTAATTTAATTATGTGATCAGATTCAAAAATTTGATTTGAAAGAAAAAAAAAACAGAAGTAAAACAGGATTTGTAAGGCAGAGTGTAAGAACTAAATTAATTAGACAGAGAATACTAAATATGCATAGACTAAAACAGAGATTTCAAGCAATTATGTAGTATATTAAAGTGTTAAAATCAGAAGCATTTGTTAAACAACACATTTTTACATATTATAGTAAGGGTGGCATGATGGCAAGGCAGATCTTGTTCAGGATTAATTCTTACCCAGGCACTAATGTTAACAGAACAGGTTCTAGCTCCCACAGCATTGAATTGAATTAATCAGATTGGAAATTCATATATAGATGATTCTTGTTATAATTAATAATAATGGGAGTATGATTTACTTACAGAATGCAGTTAAATGTTTCATATATAATAAGCATGACAAAGTTTCAAAATGTAACCTGTCAAGCGATATCAAAAATAGTCCTTTTCTAAAAGTAAGTAGAGTAGCATTTGCTAAAAATTAAATCATATGTCTATATGTTTTCTTTTTATAACTAAAAAATTACAATTAACTATGAATAAACAATGTAAAAAAGTTTGATTCTGTAACTTACCAACAAAAACCTATTCCAGAGGTCTAAGAATTTGAATCTTCCTGCAAGTACTAAATTCCAATATGCAATTGCCATTTCTAAATCTGCAAAAATAAAATTTTAATTAAATAATATAGGTTTGGAGCTGTATAAATAAAGAGGATGGATGGATCGATAGATAGATGTTCTAAAACATACCTAAACCTTTCTGTCCAGGATTCTTTGCAAAATTAAATGTAAACTGATAAAAGTCTTTAAATTTCCCATGGTCTTTTAATTCTTGTTCCATTTTGGGCAGCTGTGCTTTTAGTTTTTCTATACTGTCACATCTTGAGGAAACAAAAAAAAATAGTAAGAATTCCATAATGTTATTTTCTAACTTCCATTAAAATATTTACATGCATAATAATCTCAAATACAACATTAATGCTCAATGTTTAATAGTGTAAACTATAGAATAGAATTAACTTTTTACTTTTTCAAAGCCTAACTTACATCAATATTTTTATGTACTTAGAATTACAAGTCATAAGAAAGTTATCAAAAATCTACCGAAGCAAATAAGCGGAACTGTTTAGCAAACAAACTTCAGTTCAGTTATAAAAAGAGATGCATTGTAATTATATTGTTGATATGTAACGTACCCTTGTTCTGCCATTCCTTCCAAAAATTCCTGTTTGGAAAATTCACACTGTGTGGCAGCTTTAAATTTCCAAGCAATAATGAGTACACTTATACTTGCTGGGTCCAATCCAAGGTCATCACAAAACTGTTGTATTCCATCTATACCAATTTTGTTATCATCCTGAGGATCTACACAAATAAAAATGATTATTATTTCATTTCAATTTACTTTGAACATTAGTCCATATCTTGAAATATGCAACAGTAAAACAAGAATAGACTTATTTCTACCTTTACAGTACTGTATTTGTTCAGATTTTAACTATTTAG
Organism: Polypterus senegalus; assembly: GCF_016835505.1. Taxonomy (NCBI): domain Eukaryota; kingdom Metazoa; phylum Chordata; class Cladistia; order Polypteriformes; family Polypteridae; genus Polypterus; species Polypterus senegalus. The sequence goes on along the minus strand of NC_053154.1, from coordinate 140,747,068 downwards.
GGCATCTGTATCTGTGAGAAAGGTAGGCTAAAAAGTCAATTAAACTTAAATCTATCACAGAGTTATTTGAACAAAAATGGGGGCCATTTAAATTAACTGTAATTAGGTTTTCATGTTATGAAACACATTTTCAAAAGGGTTTTGGAATGCATTAACTCTTTCTTAAAGCAGTGTTACTGCTTAAAGTTGGTTACTTGGCTTATTTACTTTAGTAACAATAATATGACTTGCATGCAAAAAGAAGGAAGTCTCAATTATTTTAAGTTTAATTTAATGATTATATATAAAACACAGGGAGCTACTACATTTACTTGTACTTTTAAAACTTAGGTACACTAAATATCAGAAACGTTCTACTTTTTACTGGAGTAAGTTTCTCATGGGTAAATTTTACTTTTACTTAAATCATATTCCAGAAAGGTACTTTTGGGAACTTTATGCAACACTGCCAGTTCTTGACTACAAACTTTAAATCAGTAGTAATGTTACTTTAACTTTTTCAAAAGAAACAAATTGTCTATGTTTATGCTGTTCACTTCCTCTGACCAAATTTAAAATGACAATATTTTCAACACGCATTGTATTTTTTCTCTACACTATCAATAACAACAAAAACAGATTTGAATATAATCTTCGAATTAGAATGAAGATCTACATTCATAATCTAAATCTTAATTTGGCTATGATTACATTTATCAGAACCTGACATGTGAATATGCTTAGACTGGATTTTTGAAACTGAAATAGTTCCTATATTCTTCTTTGTAATTGCAACATGTGCCTAAACCAAACAATATAGAAGAAGTGTTTGATAATAACCATTACAAAAGATGTAGAGGTGGTAACTCAATGTGGGTGGATAAATGTTTCCGTAATAAAATTGCATTTAGGAAAAAAAAAGAACATCTTTGAATACAATGCTCTTTTTGTTGTATGTAAATGCACTAATAAATTTAACTTCACAGGCAGTATTGTTAAAAAATTTTCAATGACTCTCTCTTGCATTAAATCCTTATTAATTTTTTGGCTAGAAAATTCTAAGTAAGAGAAGATTTTTTCAAGTAACCAGACTGTCCACCACTTAGAACAGAGATCAGGTGGAAATAAACAAATGGGTCCATTTGTAATTTGAATTCATTCTACAGCTCATAACAGCAGCTACTTTCTCTTAGTGTCTTACTTCTTTCAGTTTTTGCACATGTAGGGTGAAGGGGGTACAACTTAACTCCCGCAGTGTACAATTTTTATTTTTTTAAAAACGGAAGCTTCTATTAGCTTCTAATTATTGTATAATCCTACTGAAAACTGTCACTTCTGAATAGTTGTATGCTGGTAAAGACTGACAAGTTTGCAATGACAAAGAAATACTTAAGCTGTTGAAAAGTGAAAAATGTGACAAAAGTAATTAATACCATAGACATCTACAAACTTATATCCACATACTCTAAAGTCTCCCAGCATACATGGATTAATCATGGCTTAGATGCTTGATGATGCATAAACACTGTTTTAGTTCAATTTTAGTAGCCGAAGTTGGATGGATAGACGACCCTTTTGATTTTTGACTATCATGGTCAAACTTTATACTTTGTTGAAATATTAGATAAACTGAATGATGCATGCTGCACACTATGATCATATGCCCTCAACATAAAATTTTCTGGGTGAAAAATAATCAAGACATAATCAGATGTGGGGTCTCATCTATAAAGATGTGTGTAGAATGACCTTAAATTTATATGGATGATTATTTACTAAAGGTTTCCATAAATGATTTGTAAAATACTCGTACACATGAATAAGTGTTCATAAATCCTATTCACTAATGGCTTCTTTAAAAGATCACAAATGACCTTAAACTTGTGCACATATGAATGAGCATGTTGTCTCAACCCTAATAACTCTCTCAAATATCTTTATTTGGTAGGATTATCTCTTGAAAAGGCCAGCGATTGGGGTGAGAATTTAAATGTTGATTGAAAGCTGGTGTTTCCTATTCACATAAAGTGTGTTCATTCACTGATGGTACTCATTTCGCAAAATGTGTACTGCACTGGTAAATTTTGGGGAATCCATCTTCTGCTCACATCTACTTTTTTATCATAGGAAAAACTAATGAAAAGCCTTCATGACAATAGGCAAGGTTTTACTAAGAATAGTCTGAAATACTCCAAATCTGTCTATAAGTTGTTTCTTAAAGATCCCTGCTACAATGAATCCATGTACAAAGAACATCTGTACCTTAACTGAAATAGCTGAACTACATAGCTGACCTTTCAACGTTGCAGAGCTGCTGCTGGCAGAGATCCATAAGGACTGCAACTTTTAGCCAAATGTGGCATGAGCGAAGAAGTCTAGTCAACCTCTAAAAGTGCACTCTCTGTGCAACATGCCACTGGTGAAATCCTAGCAAGTGCAGTCATGGCTCACTACGTTTCAAATATTTTTTCCCATATATAAAGTAAATACACCACCCTAATTGGTGATTAAAGATGCTAGACCATTGGGGTTAATGCTACATTTTAAGCAAACGATATCTGAAATAATGAGAAACAGTTTGTGCTTCATAATAGCCTATAGCAAACTCAATGCATTGTATCATTGTGCAAGTTTGTGTTTAAATGGAATTAAACAGTATTTCTATTGCATGCTCTGATTCGTCATTCTGTATTGCTCTTCTGCTGACTTATATCAATATGTGAATACATTTAAATTTTGGTTGCCCAATTTTGTCTTATTGCTTTAAGGTTCTGACACCTGATATTAGCTAAATCTCATGTATTGTTGTTATATTTGTCTACTTATCTTTTTGCATGTGCATAAATTTTGCTTTACTATGCATAAGTCTCCCAACTGAAAAACACAGAGTGAGCAGAAGCCTATGCCAATGTGCGTAACAAGCAGTTTGTAGACACACTTTTAATAATGTAATTGCATATATGTAATTACATTTGAAGGTCCACTTCAGGTTTGATATGTAGTCCACTTTTCACATATAGACAAAGCCATAGAATTTAGGATCAAATCTCTTTGCATGATCATTGTAGAAATGCCTCTGATTCAAGATAGTAAATATGGGGAGTGGGGTATTTCTGTACATTTTCATTGCTGCCAATTTTTGTTTTTAATCATGGACTTGTAACTGAATTAAACATATTATTTCAATTATAAATTTACAATATCATGTTCACTAAAAATTTCACATCATGGCTTATTTACTTCATATTTATTTCTTACATGAATTTAACAAGTATGTGTATATGTCATTTTCTAACTTATTTTTAGATACCTTGGTTGTTTAATCCATTTCTTGCTAACAATTAAAAAGGTGGAAAATATTATGATACAACTGCTTCCCTTTAGTATTGCTTGTCATTTGCATAAGTCTGCTATATTAATGGCAGCTATTTAAATAAAATTTAGAGAGAAAACTTCACAGAAAAAAAGACGTACAAATGAAAAAGACACTTTGATATTTAAATATATCCACTCATTTTGTAAAACCACTTATCCACTTTAGGAATTGAATACATGCAAACCACATATTGAAGTGAATTTCTGACCACAGAAAAAGCACAGAAAAGGGACAGCTATTCAAAAAAAGAATATTATGTAGAAGGAGTAATCAGAAAATATGCCTTTTAATGACAGGTAACTAGCTGACACAGATGCAAATGATTATGAATGCCATACAAGCAAAGCTACTCAACCATCATTTGCACTAAAGTACTAATCATCAGCAAGCAATAATTTAGATATCTCAAAATAAGCAATATCAGAAAAATGATTTTAAACTGATGCAAAGAAGATACAATGTTTGATGTTGAATGAGTTTTGAGGTTTCATTTTTGCCTCACTTTAGTACTTTTATGGAGGCAATTTTCTGTCCAAGGGGCCACTTTAGGAAAGCACCAAAACAATCTGTAACTGTTTAAAAATCTGTTCCTTTTAACCCATATGAGTGAAAGTGTTGATTTGAAAACAGTACTTCATAGTGTTAAATTAACTATTAAAAACAGTTTAATATATTGTTACAAATAAACTCTTACAGAGACAGACTGACAAAAATCAGTTTACTTATCTCAAAACATTAAAAATTGTCACCATTAATTGAACAAATACAGTTTTAATATTGTATGTATTCTTATATCACTGTCACTATTCTGAGGAGACTCGCAATTATGAATTTCATTGTATTATGTACACTGGAAAATAAACTTAAATATTTAAAACTTATCAAGTCAAATGGATAAAAGGATGAGAAAATGTATCTTTCATGTTTTTCTACATGCACAACAGAATACCTGAAATAATAGTTTAATATACTAATATTATTATTTATTGAAATCTCCTCATGTGAGGTACTTTATTTGCCACTTGATTTGCAATGAGGGCAAAGCCAAATGAATGCAGTGTATATTTTCTGTGAAGAATTCCTCCTTCAGCCCTTGCCACTGCTGTCTTAAAACCTGTCATTACCCAGTAGTAGCAATAATTTTAAGAATAAGAAACTTTTAAGAATAAGAAACTTTCAATGAAAATACATTGCTGTATTTGTTTAAAATTAATATGTACATCAGACTTCTGTTTGATCCCTGTATGTAAAATAAGTATGATTGCTGAATAATTGTAGACAACCAGAGCAAATCTGGATTATTCTTGCTGACAATAGCCTGACATGCAAGTGCTTGTGCTACACATTTGCAAAATAAGTTTATTTCTTTAGAAATGTACTGTTTAGGTCAAATAAGATACAGGCTCATGTGATTACAATCGCACATTTAATAAAACTCACTCATACTCAGTCACTCCCAAATCCAAAAACTGATCCTCCTCGTGCAGAATTCCCCTTACTGCTTCGACCATTAACTCTGTGCATTGCAGGAAGATGGCTGCTGCAGTTATTCTTATTATGTCATGAATGTAGAGGCACAGATTTCTGTTGAGGAATATCTATGGCTATGTTTTCACCAGCAACTACAGATCTGCAATTTAAACTACCGCTAAATTGTGTCATTCATGACTTTGGAAGGTGCATTTCACATTTTAAATAAACATTACATTAGTGTTAGGGCATTTCACTCTGTGAAAAATCATTAGGTCTATAAAAGATTTGTACTTTTTAAAAATATCTTTTTTCAAAATCATATACACAGCTTTATGAGCTTTCTCAATAAATTCTTGGTTTAAATTCACACCCATTTGATGGACTCTGCATAATCGTTTCAGTGTTTCTCTTAACTGAAGAATTTTGGTGATCTTTAGATTTCACAGTGAAAGTAGTCATTCTAAAATAATTGCAACCCTCAGTGTATGGACTGGTCTGATTTTTTTATTTTGACATATTTTGCTAAAAATCTTATTGACAGGACCACCAACAATAACCCAACTGTTCTGTTCGACCCATTCAAACTAAAGGTGACGGCTATTTTGCCTTACATGCTTAACAACTTCCAGCAGCTTCTTCTTCAGTGATGAATATAGTATATGGCACAAACTAATTTTTTTAAAAAATATTTATCAACAAATCTCTGTGTTTTGTTTATTCATTTTTATAATGATATTTTATGCTCATTTTTACTAGTGCTCCTTGCAGTATACTTACTGATGGCAACTCATTTTGCCACCTATCGATGGCAGAGTAGATTTTCAACTGAATAATATGCAGAGGGAGAGTATTGTCACTTCAAAATTTTAAGTGCAAAACTAGACATGCACACTTGTGTCTAGTGAGAAAGTATGTAAAATGGCAAAGGAAAAACTCATATAAACAAAGAAATAACAGCATGAATAATTCATACAGAATCAAATTAAAAGCAGAATTTGGCTGATGTAAAAACCTACAAGCAACTGAGGGTCTACAAGACCAAAATTGAGCATTCCTGGAATAATCAGTGAAAAGAAATCAAATTATAATAATTTAAAATAAAAAAACAGAATTAACTTCTTCCTCAGGTTATAGTATCTGAGTAACACTAACAGAGTTTCAAAGTGCAGTCTTAAGTATTTAAGATCGATCTCAAAGATATCCATACATAAAGACAGCTGATTAATTATGAATATGGCAAACTGAACTCTCTTTAACACTGACACTGTAACATTTATTGGTAAATATTACAATGGAAACTGAATTATACTTTTACTGTTCTATTTTGCATTTACATAAATTTCTGGATGTTGGTCTTAAACAAATAATGGTACTACAAGAAGTTGCCGATTTTCCCTCCAGTTTTATCTCATCCTCCCAAAAAACTTACAATCATAGATGAAAAACTCACGTACATTGACATTTTAGAAGTTTATAAATAGCTACTCTCATTAAGCAACTGATCAGTCACTGGAAAGGCTTACAGTATATTAAGGATAGGGAAGGTTGAGGATTGGAAAGGAAGACTAAGTTTATAGGTATATTTATATATTTTTATGGCTGATTTGCACTGTAGTATCCAAGAACATGGGCAAAAGTGGTTCTTACATATTATAATCAGACTATTTCATAAGACATTTACATTTGCTGACAAGCAAGAAAACCTTTTTCACGTGTTTAGATGTCACAGGAACACACAGAAAGTCTTTCTGAATATAGTGTTCATATACCTTATTGTAATATATTGCCACACCACTGCTATATGAGAATATGGTTAACACCCATGTATCACTTTCACATATTGTTCAAAAATTAACACAGTCGTCTCTGAAAATTACATATTGACGGTTCAAAGATTTACCTGCACTGCTACCAAAAGAAGGAGCTGTGCTATTGCACCCAACTTTCTGAGATGGTATCTGTGGGGGAAAGGAGCTATATAAATAATATATTATTACTGTACTCTTACAAAATGTATTGGGGGAAGACTGTGCCTTTTCCACACACTTATCACAATTAGAAATGCTTTTAACTGCTGGGTGCAAGCATCTAGGCCTGTAAACTAGGGTGAGTTTACAGATTGACCACACTAGGAGTCCTGATCTGATCTCAATGTACAAGCAAATCCACTTTAAAGGTAACTGGCTTTCACTTAATGATTCAAAATTTGAGTACACTATTGTCAATCACTTCATTAAAAAATTAATCCCTAATACTGATTGTTTATAAAATGTTTAAAATAGAGATGGGTGTTTGAAATAACTCTACAAAATAATATCACATAAGCTATTACACTTATAAATCGCTGCAAGGTCCGTAAATCACTCTGCATCTCCAACACTGAACCTGGAAGCAGATTTGTACACAGTTCGCTGTAAGACATCCACCTGGCCCTTACACATATTTTTAGTTTGGCAGGAATCCTTCATTCAGTACCACAATTACATGGACATGTTTTTAAAACATCTTTATTTTTAAAGCCCCCCAATTAATAAACAATGCAGTTTAAAATATGTACATTATTTATATCTTAACTTCCCTGCAAATATTACAAACATTTCCTTTATGCCACAAACATTTCTCCTACTTAAAATATGTATTCTTCACTCCCATTCAGCAGAGGCACGTCTACTGCAAAATCAGCATTAACCTCTCACTGGATATTTTCAGACTCTTATCGTTAACTTTTTGGAAAGCTTTATTCTATAATTTATTTATACCTGAACTTTCAGTGGCTTAGATGATCGAATGCCCACTCCAGTTCTAAGAAGTGGCAATCTGCTGGGCATGTAGTCTAGAGAAGGATGGCAAATAACCAACATCATGATTTTAATCCTTGATTTCTCATAGTCATATTTGATGTGCTCATTTTTTTATTCTCCTCTGAGGTCTGCAGTATGTGTTGCGCCTCTAACTCTGGTTTGTTCAGGCATCTCTAGCTCCAAAACTCCCAATGACTAAATTTGGTTCATATCAAGGTATGATGGATGGGGTCCTTGCAGAGGGATTTGACACTTTATTATTTTAAAATGTATTGTTAATGCTTTGTTCTTTGTGTTTACTAGGTTTTCAAAAATGCTCCCAATAAATAAATAAATAAATCTTTCAAGGAGTAGGGGTACTACAAATTTGAGATTTAATACCCATGGCAATAAAAATTTGAAGTAAACAAGTGTTACAAGAGATATGTCTCCTGTATTTCTACAATAGGTAGAAAGACAGCTGACAAACAGTGTGGTTTTCATTAGCAAGAAGGTCCTACTTAGCAAGTTCCAATGCCAATGAGTAAGACTTAATTTTAACACACTACTGATCACCTGTAGCTACTGGATTACATATTAATATAATGTTCAGTCACTTGCTTTGCTACTGTTACACTGAAGTGGTTTGTTCCAGGGCTGCTTTGGAACTATGGATTAGCAAAAAAATCCATTTGAGTCATAAAAATAAATGTGGCTTTTCTAAATTATGTTTTCTGTAAAGTATCATCACCTTTTTTAAACCACTGTACTCCTTACTATGTTATAATCTCCTTGTTTCCTGATACAGAAGCAGCAGTAAATATATATTCTCCAACCTTACTGTTCAAATCATCTGTACTGCTGTTTTTCTCATTGAGTGTAACATGAAAACTGCTTGTAAGATATAGCACATCAGGACTAATTGATTGTTTGAGGAGATAGACTGGGACATGAAAACAAAAAAATAGAAATTAACAGTAATTACTTCTAACACTTTAGCAAGCAATACTGATAGCATTGTAAACCACACAGAAGGAATATAGTGCAGCAATTAAAACCTTGCTAAAACACAAGACATACACAAAACTTCTATAGTCAAGCTTTTCAAAAGTAGTGTTTATACTATTACAATCAACTTGGCAATTAAGATCTGTGAGGTTATTTGTTACCAATCACTCAAGGTGTAGTATCAAAAAATGATGGCTTAGTATGCAGTGTGATTTCACATACTAGTACTGTATGTGGTGTGGAACAAATACATAAATGGTTACATCTTCTTATATAATACGCTACCGTGGCTGTTCGCTTGTCTGTCCAGGATTTTAAATCACCTGTAGCTCGCAAACCGTTTCACCTATTGACTTGAAATTTGGTACACATATACTACGTGACGTCTACTATCCACTTTCGGGGTGATGATTTGTATTACTCTTTTATTTTTATTTTATTATAGAATCAACTTTCGGCAGTGCACAGCAGGGCAGCCAGGCGGCGCATGCGTATGGGCACCGTTCTCATTCCCTACAACCTTCGCTAATCATTTTTGAGGCAGATTGAAGACTTAAATGCAAGTGAAGGCTTAAGTGAAAAATTAAAGAAAACGTACTAAGCAATTGCAACACAAAAATTAACTTGATCAGTTTTAATGCGAAAAGATGCCGGCGAAAGAAGAGAAGCAGCAGGCCACTAGGGTGGAGAAAAGAAGAGCTGCTCAGGAAGCAGCAAGCGCATCAACCTCTAAGCAAATTAATGCTAAATGTGCAGAGAAAGAGGATGAAAACTAGGAATGCTCAAGTCAAGTGTATTCACTGCAAGTTATTGTGCAGTACGCTGTTACTGGTATCTAATAAATGACACACACAGTCTTAAACATATACATTAACAGTCATATCTCCAAAAATTCAAATAAAGGGAATGGTGCAATTTACCATCAGAAATGATATACAGGTAATGGTTTTATGCAACACTTTTTTATGCACCATCTGGTCCATAAAAGAAAACATTTAGCCACCAAAGGAACTCAGCTTACCTCTGTATCTATTGTAGAGCTGTTCTAACCTTTTTCTGTCCAATGTTCCTTTAAGGTTTTCCCGAATATAAAGTTCTGGATTTTGGAAAAAATTGTCTGTAGCAACATCTAATTTCCAGTCATTCTGAGATAAACAGCTCACTGCAGTCTTTTCACTAGATTGTGTGAAGATCATAAATTGGCGAACTTTATCCTTTTGAGAGGACTTCAGCTTGTTCTATAAACAGACAAATTAAAAGTTATTAGAACAAAAGAGCTGCCTTTTTCCGACCATGCCAATAACATCAATAAACCAAATATACAAACTATAATTTTACCTAAAATAGCTAGCTTTATTTTTAAATAATTTTAAAAACAAAAGCAATATTTCAATTAAATAATTACCTTTACACAAATTGATTTAACCAACATTGTACATGTAAACTTCAACTGAAGTTAAATTCAACATTTTTTTTGTGATTTCATGCACATGTATTAACTCTTTTGAACAGTAACACAGAAACAATTCAAAACACAGAACAGCACTGGGTTACCTTGAATGAGCTATTCAGATAAATCTGTGATTTAATTGCAAATATATTATTTTGAATTCAGTTCAAATACTTTTTAGCTGTGGTTTTCATCAACCAAAGAGTTTATGTTTTATTGGCTGGCTTATATCAATATAACACTGTGACATACTTTCAACATTTCGATGAGCCCATACCTGAATAAAATAGGGCTATTCTGAGAACAAATGGGACACCATATTGCTATTATGCAAATGTACATGTTAAAAGTCACCTCTTGTACTTCTGACTTACTTTCACACAACAAAGTGAGCCACAATACTAATCTGAGCTAACCAATAAATGTGTGTTTAACATGTTGAAGAGGGAAACAAAAATCTTGATATATGTACTACAACACAGCAAGACACCGGTCAGCACATCAGAAAAACCCACTGAAGACATTCAACAGTGTGGTGGACAATGGATGAGTCAAAATAATGATAAACCATCTCACACATCTGGAAACCAAAGCCAAGACACCACTACAGTCACTACACCAGGCCAATACGGTAGCAAACTCTGCTGCACTTTCCCAGCAAAACACTTCAACTATAGCAGTGGTCAGCTCTAATGCTTAGAGGAAGCGGTTAAAATGGGTGACTCTATCCAAAGAGGAGAAGGCCGCTGTGAAACAAAGAGATTGGGTGTGTATTACTATACCAGACCAAATGGACAAAAAAGTATTAAACAAAAAAAAAAAAGAGGTCTATGCTAATTACTTAATTAATTAACCCATCTTGAATGGGAAGTAGTAGGAAATAATTCATACAAGCCTTATAAGCAAAGTATTTGAATTTTGTTTTTTTTTTTTGTTTTTTTCACCTTATACAATTTCTTGCATTAGGAATTTGTTCATTTTTGCATACCCCTTGGGGTCTTGGAGCGCAGAGTCAGCCATTGTACAGCACCCTTGAACCAATTGAAGGTTAAGGGCCTTGCACAAGGGTCCAGCAGAGTAGGATCTCTTTTGGCAGTGACGGGGATTCTAACTGGCAACCTTTGGGATACCAGCGCAGATCCTTAGCCATTTCTTCAGTATTTCTCTGGAAAATGAGGAAAGACTAATTCTGTATATGTAACTGCAGCAGCAGCAACAAGAATTCAGTGGTTATATGCATATGTGGAAACCATTCTAAGATACTCAACCTCTAAATGTGGAGTTGCGACCTTTTTGCAAGAAAAAGGTTTTTAGTCTGATTCCCACAGCTTGCAGGAACAGTGTACATAGCAACATGAAAACCTCAATTGTATATAAACATTAAGGAAACACAACTGTATAATTTAAACCATTATTCCATCATCCATTACCCGGCTGTGACACCAGTGGAATAGAAGGACCCGGGGAGAGAGCATCATTGAGGCAATACCTCCCCTGGGACGCTTGAGGGCACCCCTCCTGGGCAGCTGTGGCACCAGGGATGCCCACAGGACACACTGGGAACTGGAGTTTGGTGTAGCCCTGTTGGGTTGTGTGGGGGCCAAAACGGGGAGCTGCATAGTCCTACAGAGGATTTCCACCACACCTGGGAGTGATTCCAGGTAATCCTGATGAACCACCTGCAGGACTCTCAGGTGCTGAATAAAAGGGGCTGCCTCACTCCATTTGAGAAGCCAGAGTCAGGATGAGGTGGAAGAAGCTTGCCAGGAGAGGAGCGGAGGCAGAGGAAGAAGGAAAGAAAAAGAAAAGGACTGTGTTGATTATTGATGCTTTGGACTATATTGTGCCGAGGGGAGCGAAAGAAAAGCACTCCCCAACTGTAAATAAAACGTGTTGTGTGGCAAAGTCGTGTCCTGTCTGTCTGTGTCAGGTTAGGGCGGCTGTATTTGCCCCAGAGCTTCACACAGTATATACTGTATGTCACTGCAGCTTCATTACGAATACAACATTTAAAAACTAGACTTTATCCATATATTTTATATTTAAAGCTGGGAATTTATAAAAAATACTTTTTATCTTCAGAGTTATGGGCCAGCTTGACAAATGAAACAAAATCTTTCAATACAACAAAAAAAAATTTATAAAACTTGTTTATAAAAAGTTAAGACTAAAACTAGCATGAAGAAGAAAATTTGAAAAATTAACAAGACTAGGGGACTCTGTGCCCTGCTTGCTTCATTCGCTAACCCCCGTGCGGGCTCTGTTTCATGTTGTGTTAGAGGTATTTGTTGCGTTATACGATTTTGGTCTGGCTTTGAAATTAACACACAAATACTTTTTAAACGTATACTTTTACAGTAAAACGTCAGTAAAAACAATATTTGAAATTAATTCTTCGTCACTATTGCAATGAATTTTGATTCTGTTTAAAGTTACATCGTGACAATGCAACGTACAACTGATTGTGAGTGAATATTATTTATTTCTCTTTAATAAATAAACTGACTTTTTCGAATGTTTGTCCCTGTGATTTGTTAATTGTCATAGCAAAAGCTATTCTTACGGGAAACTGTAAACGTTTTAATATGAATGGCATATCAACATGGCATATCAACACCTCCTTTGGTGTCTAATGTTATCTGCGGAAGATGTACTACATTACCTTTCTTGTCGCCTGTTAAAATTTTACATGTCAGAATTGTTCGACCAATTTTGAATACAACTAATTTTGTCCTATTGCATATCCCATCATTCAGACATAAATTACGCAATAACATTATGATACAGCCTTCTTTCAACAGTAATTCGGCTGGTGGAAGACCAGACAGTGTTTATGGTTGTAGATATTCTACCGGAAATTGTAAGTTGATGTTTTCATCTTCCGCACCATCACCACCACCTGTTTCAGCATAGTCTATCGATACACATTTAACCAATTTGTCGTGTGACTGATCGACAATTTTCACGTTATTTGTTTGTCTTCATCATTTCTCGATGCTAGGATTGCCCATGTACTCATTTCTTCTGTTGGCAACCCTTTGGGATGAAATTCTTCAATGATTAGGACATAATAAGCTTTTATTGGGAAATTAAAGTGAGGAAAGCATAAAAATTTATAAGAGCTGACAGTGCAGGAACTGTCTTTGTCAAAAGCATTCACACGAATGAGAGGTGAGAAGACCGTGGGCGTGGGCAGTTAACTGTAGATGGTTGAGAGGAGAGCGGGACTTGAAAAAATCTCTTGGCAATAGTCTCATCTCACGGGACATTAAAAAATTTCTTAGAAATAGTCTCAAGTCAAGATTTTATTTTATAATAGAGAGATAAAAAATAAGGATGTTCAGATTTACTAAGCGCCACAAAGGAAGTAATTCACTACAGATCTGTTGCCATAGTAGTGCTTTGCAAAATTCCTAAGTGAAATGCAGATTTTCAATATCAAAATACATTTACTTATATATTTTAAACTGAGATTTGTGTAAAAACAAAAACACTGTGAAGTACATTGATTCCACAAGGAAACTGTAGAATTTGCATACATTATGTCCACAATGTCCATTAACATTTATTTACATTTCCAAAAAATTACCCCAAATTTATGTGATGAATTTTTTTTTTAAAGCTTAAGCAAACAGCTTATCTTTTCTGGGACAGCAAGGATATCTTTTAAGTTAACAAACAAAATCTATCTATGGAGCTATTGATGAAACTTTTCATATTATTAATTGCATACTTTGATATCAACAGAACATAATTAACAATGTCGTGAATCAGTAGGTAAAACAAATGTTTCATCAAAATTAGCTACTAAAATAAACAAAAATACATTGTTCACACTTCTGAAATGTAAAAGAAATTGACGTTCAAAAGGCATCAAAATGGTCAAGCAGAACAGCACATATTTCGAACTCAACTCACAGAGGACCTTTAGCACACAAATAAAATTGTGTGTAAAAATCTGGTTCTCTTTAAAAATTGTGCCTTCTCTACTATGCCCAAGAAGATGAGAGGGATTTTTCTTTTAGTTATGAAATCTCATGATGGTCAAGGACTGCCACTGAGTAAACGGACACTTCCAACATACTGTTTTGTTACATGTGCCCTACTGATGACAAGACATGACCAGCAGCACAAGAATTCTTAAAAATAATTATTAGAAATAAGTAAGTAAAATAGGCAGTAATATCAAGCGACACTCATGTCCAAGTTTAGTGTTCAGCTTGTGTGTGGCCATGTTTTTGCTAACAGTCACAGCCTCTGCTTCAAGTTAGCCCACTGCGAAAAAGCAGGTTAACCTAGGTTGAAGTGCTTGTGATTATTACATTTACATTCCGTATTGTCTGCTATATGAACTGAAAAATTCTTAACCTTCTCAGGACAAGAATCCGGCTGATATACACTGAACCAAGCTATGTTGGGAAATAATCTTTGCCCAAATATTAAGCTACACACTCTCCTAAATCAAGGGAAAAAGTACTTTATTACAGTATTTCACTAACAATATTTAAATGTTGCTGTAGTTACATCTTCAAAATAAAAAAACTATTAATTAATGTGTTTAATTTAATCTTTCTGGTGGTATTCACTTCTACAAGCACATTAATTTATCATTTCGATCCCTCCAGGCAAATCATACAACTTTAGAGAGTGAGTGAGCAAACCATGCAACATAGTTTAACTAATACCTATCTACCCTGCATCTAGCCAAAGCAAACAAAGATTAAAATTTATAAGAAAAAAGTTGAAATAGTATTTAATGCGTCTTCTTTAAAGCTCAGTCAAACGATCATTGCACAGCATTTCAGTGGTTTTCGGCATAATGTGTACACATTTCAAAAAGCAGAATGTGACCAAAAAGCTCACTCTATGTCTACATTATGCATGCTTTGAAGAAGCAAACCCTTAGTAGATGCTGTACACGATTTCAGCACCTCGTCTGGCTATTTCTGCTACTCCTGATATTTCTAAAGCTGCTTTTTAATCTGTCCTAAATTATTATACAAACCGTGAATACGCATACGTGTCCATGGTAATTATTGTTGTTATATGCACTCAGTTCCCTAAGGTAAAACAACAGTATCTTTAAAAATCTTCCGACAGATCTTTTACTAAATTGTTCACATCTATAAAATTGTTCCGTTTTGGCAATTCATCAAGAAATGAGTAAAAGGAACCGTTTAAATCAAACGAATAATTATTATACATCCATAAAAAGACTTTCGCTTTTACAAAGGCTAGGCGACGTGAGAGAAATGACAGCTTTGAGAGTTTGAGGCGACCGCCAGGATTTGTCAAGCCTGGCAAAAGTTTTTGCGGCGCAACTTCCCTGTGTGCAATTGGTATTGTGATCACCTTTTCGCCACCACGTTTTAACGAAAATAGGGTACCGTTGCAAAGCAGATCTCAAATACATCACGTAGATTTATGTTCACTTCAGACCCAACCCAATGTAATGTTGTCACATCTCGTCAGACCCGGCACTCCACCGCTATTATAACCCCCCCCACCCCTTCCCCTGTATGAATAAAATGCAACATCAAAAGGCACTGACATCAGTCACGCTTTCCTTATTTTATCGAAACATGCAGCTGCATCGCAAATGATTCGGTTTCAATACTGCTTTTCATACTGTAAAAATGTAAGACCGAAACAACGACAGTCTATCCCACTAGGCCTCGCGAATCACCGACTCTCGAGTGCTACCGCCTGCAGCGACTCATTCGTCTCTATACGGCTGGGCTTTGAGGAAAGGGGGGACCCGGCATCTTCAGCCTTTGGTGTTACAGTTGCCAACAATGAATTTAAACCGAGCACTCTTTTTTATTTTATTTTTCTCTGTAACAAACCTTCAACCCTCTTGAATTACGCTAAAACATGCACGTTTATATTTGGGTTCTTTCTTCCCGTCCCTTACTTTGAAAGGCATGTCCCATGAGTACATTCTAGAAAGAAAGAGAACGACGGCTATATTTTTCACTTACCATGTTTGTCTATAATTGACAAGACTCTCCTCGACTTCACAGTCTGTTCCTGTTCCTGCTCATGCGCACTGCCTACCGCCAGATCCACCGATGGCAGCGGCGTGCAGTGAGAGCAACAACCGCGTTAGTGCCAACTGCTTGCCGAGTGCCACCGGGCTGGAACCTGCTGGCACCTGTGTGTGTGTGTGCGTGTGTGTGCGCGGGGCACTAAACAAAAACGCGGATCACGCTCCCGCGGCCTGGACCCACACACGATCGTGCAACACAAATGGAATTAGCACATTCGATCGCTTTCTCTTGTGCTGCCAACTTTACGCTAACGTCTACCGCTTCAGGTTGAGAACTTTTGAAAAATTAAATGTCAACTTATACCGCCACTTTAATCCCCTTTGCCGATTCCGGTGACAGTTTGGGATAACTACTATCGCGTTTGATGGTACAAAGTGAAAGCGCGGAGGCACGGAAAAGGGAATGCTGTAGGCATAGAACACTTTGTTTGATATTGCACTGTGACATAAAGGAAACTTTCGTGAAAACGCAGTTTTTATATTTTAAGTTATTGACGCCATGCTAGGTTACAATATGGATTTAAAATTAAAAGTGGTACTTTGCTTAGACATAACATGGAGTTATTATCGAAAAAGAGAGTTAAATATATTTAAATCTTGTTGAATTTCCTTGCAGCAGCCCTTTATTTTATATTTACTTAAAATTACAAAAAAAGAACGCATCATAAGAACATATGCCTTTGCAAAGTTATATAATTATTTCATCAGTTTCTTAATTCACAAAATTCAATAACGGGACTAGGGTTTACCATAGCAGGCAGGGTACATATTTATACAATTTTTATTAAAATAACTGTGGAATGAGTGTAATTTATATATAATATTTTAAATGTAAAAGTTATTTTAACAATAATATTGGAACTAAAGTTTTTAATTTAAAAAGTCTGAGTTAGTGTAAGGCACACTTATTTGGGGTGTTCATTAGAAATGAAACAATTTACTTCATAAGGTAGAAGTACTGTACATTATGAACAAGAAGAGTCATGTCATTTTCTATCCCACATAAATTGTGGACAGGATCACAGGGGAGCTGGAGCCTAACCCAACAAGCTCAGAGCACAAAGCAGGAACAGGGTTCCAGTCCATCACAGGGTAAGCACACCCACACTAGGACTAGTTTAGTGACAGCAGTGCACCTAACCTGCATATCTTTGGACCGTGGGAGGAAACCAGAACACCATGAGGACACCCACAGGGAGAACATGCAAACACCACACAGAGAGGACCCAGGATGTGAATGCTTGTCTCATTTCTGTGAGTCAACAGCACTACACTTCTGACAAACAAGAATAGTTTAGTCAAATATTTGAAATACAGGGCTATTCAAAATGAAAGAGCAGATTTCAAAAAATAATTTCAAACAAACTGTGTAAGACAGAAACATATTCTGCACATCACTGGATAGAGGAAAGCTCAAAGTTTGGTCCTATGGTCCTTGAGGTTGTATGCACTTAACATGACAAACATCAAAACGGTAGACCATTTCTTGCTGCGCAACTAGTCCCTAGTTACCGAGTTCACAGCTTCATTAATTCAATGTTGCAAATCTTAAAGAGGATAGGTGGAACAAACACTCTTTCTTTAATGTACCCCCATAGATAAAAATCGCAGGGGGTAAGGTCTGGAGACTTGGGAGGCCATAGATGATTAGCAAGATCTTGTTGTCCACCTCTTCCAATCCATCATCCTTCACAATTTGCAGCACACAAAATGATTTATCTTGTGGTGTTGTCACCATTTTACTATAAATGAGAAACAATGCTCTCATGTGTGCTTCAGTTTAAACTCTTAAGTCTAAATATTCTCGATTGTAACAGACATTTGTGATAGACGTCCTTAAAAAAAGACCACAACTCAAACATAACATCATATTTGTAATCACTGACATTGAAATAGTCTAAAATTATACCCCCCATACTTATATTAGAAAGTTGTCATTTTTAACTTTCTGGGGGTGGTTCTTAGAGAGCTAGGAGCACAGATAAAGAATCAGATATCAAACTTATTATCATATTTGTGATCAGCAACCTCAAAATAGCCTAAAACAGCACTCCACACAAATATTGTATATTATGGATCCCTATTTTTTCAAAACTCTGTGAAAAGGATTGGTTGATGTGGTATGCACAACTTCAAGTCCTTCTGATAATTTTTGCTGAAGACACCTATTGATTTGCTCTTTATCATATGGATGTCATTTCCTGCACAATATGCAGTTCTAAAATGAACTACAAATTATCAGGTGTGGAGGATCAAAAATAGGGGAAAACCTGAAATATTTTCAACATCTTGCATAACAATTACAGCAGCCCATGTGAGCAGAGAGCTGAGAAGACTTCGTGCCAGCAAAGCAGCGGGTCCAGATGGTGTATCGTCACGACTGCTGAAGGCCTGTGCGTTGGAACTGGGGAGTCCTCTACAGCGCATCTTCAACCTGAGCCTGGAACAGGGGAGAGTCCCAAGGCTTTGGAAAACATCTTGTATCACCCCAGTCCCAAAGGTATCACGTCCTAGTGAGCTGAATGACTTCCGGCCTGTTGCTCTGACGTCACATCTGATGAAGACCATGGAGTGGCTGCTGCTTCACCACCTGAGGTCACAGGTCCACCACGCCCTCGACCCTCTGCAGTTCGCATACCAGGAGAAGGTGGGAGCGGAGGATGCCATCATCTATATACTACACCGATCCCTCTCCTACCTGGACAGAGGCAGTGGTGCTATAAGAATTATGTTTTTGGACTTCTCTAGTGCCTTCAACAACATCCAACCTCTGCTACTTAGAGACAAGCTGACTGAGATGGGAGTAGATTCACACCTTGTGGCATGGATTGTGGACTATCTTACAGATAGACCTCAATATGTGCGTCTTGGGAACTGCAGGTCTGACATTGTGTGCAGCAATACAGGAGCGCCGCGGGGGACTGTACTTTCTCCGGTCCTGTTCAATCTATATACATCAGACTTCCAATATGACTCGGAGTCCTGCCACGTGCAAAAGTTCGCTGATGACACTGCTATTGTGGGCTGCATCAGGTGTGGGCAGGAGGAGGAGTACAGGAAGCTAATCAAAGACTTTGTTAAATGGTGCGACTCAAACCACTTACACCTTAACACCAGCAAGACCAAGGAGCTGGTGGTGGATTTTAGGAGGCCCAGGCCCCTCATGGACCCTGTGATCATCAGAAGTGACTGTGTGCAGAGGGTACAGACCTATAAATACCTGGGAGTGCAGCTGGATGACAAATTGGACTGGACTGCCAATACTGATGCTCTGTGTAAGAAAGGTCAGAGCAGACTATACTTTCTGAGAAGGCTGGCATCCTTCAACATCTGCAGTAAGATGCTGCAGATGTTCTACCAGACGGTTGTGGCGAGTGCCCTCTGCTACACGGTGGTGTGCTGGGGAGGCAGCATAAAGATGAAGGACGCCTCACGCCTGGACAAACTTGTTAGGAAGGCAGGCTCTATTGTAGGAGTAAAGTTGGACAGTTTAACATCTGTGGCAGAGTGACGGGCACTAAGCAAACTCCTGTCAATCATGAAGAATCCACTGCATCCACTGAACAGTGTCATCTCCAGGCAGAGGAGTAGCTTCAGTGACAGACTTTTGTCACTGTCTTGCTCCACTGACAGACTGAGGAGATCGTTCCTCCCCCACACTATGCGACTCTTCAATTCCACCCGGGGGAGTAAATGCTAACATTACTCAAAGTTATTGTCTGCTTCTACATGCATTTTTTATTACTCTTTAATTTAATATTGTTTTTTGTATCAGTATACTGCTGCTGGATTATGTGAATTTCCCCTTGGGATTAATAAAGTATCTATCTATCTATCTATCTATCTATCTATCTATCTATCTATCTATCTATCTATCTATCTATCTATCTATCTATCTATCTATCTAGACATCAACATGCTTCAAAGAGTATGTCATATTTTGAAGCTTTTCTTGTACAGGTGAGTCAGGAGGCGCTGGACAAAAAACTGAAGTGGTTTCAAAGTATCCATATGAAAGAAATTTTTATGAACACAAAATGCCAAAACAATCTAGTTTAGCTTGAACAAGAGAAGCAGAAGCGAACATTTATTGAATTGCTGCAGATGAACATAGCTATTATTTGTCTTTTCACTTGATGTCTGTGTGAAAATTGCTCATATCTGTCGCATGCTGAGCAGACATCCACTTGAGTCCATCATCAAATAGTGTACATTGTTTTAGTATTTACAAGTATTTTCCATTTGCATTTAACAGAATCTAATTATTAAAACATATTCTAAAGTCAGTGGTTAGTCAGGTTGGTCACTTGGCAAACTGAATTAACATTTAGTGATACTGTATCGCAAAATGAATTTCAGACTCTGAAAATGTAGATTAGTTTTTAGGATGTCTGAAATATATTTGAGATATCTCTTGAAACAGATGTATTTCCAGATATCTGTAACTGTTTTTGAGATATCTATTAATGCATTTTGAGATATCGCTGTGTTAATACGACTTGCCATACTCTCTATTTAACCTAGAAAGTAGGTAGAGAGATGTTGCTTCTGGTGGAAGCATGTCTTGAATAAAAAATCACCTTCATCTCTTAAAAAATTCTTAGAGCCAAAATATGAACATATTCAGAGATTTTCTGGTCAGTTTTTCATTAGCGTGTCTTTATAAATACAGATTCATATATTTTACGTGTCCTCTTCTTCAGATATACCAATATTTTAATAAAATCTTTATCAGAAATTATGATATCAATGCCATGCAAAGTGCAGTTTGTAGTAAAACTAATGCTAGGTCATCCCTATTGTAAGCAATATGCAAAAATCTCACCCGATTGCTGCAAATTGTTTGCAAGAGCTAGTGCATTAAGAGTGGGCACACTTAAATAAACCATTGCATATAGAAATACAAAAGTAACAGAGGAAGGTAATCACTACAATCAGTGTTGATAGTTTAAAGAGAAAGTGCAGGGAAGCTGCTAAAAAGATGCAAGGGCCACATTCCGTGTGTATAAGAAACTAGAAGTAAAGAAGAAAAGGCAAAGGAACTTAGTACTGGATGCAACATATACTATTGTGAAATGTAGTTAAGAAATGGAAGTCAGGGTTGTCCTGGATCTGGAGAAACAACAGAAAATAATACATGGAAAATGTTTTATCAGTTTAGATTCCACATAAATAATGTTCTAAAAAGGTAAAAGATATTTTCTGGAAAGAACTTGAAGAAGGTATATAAAAGATTCATAAAAGTATAAATTGTCATTGCCAGCGACCCATGTAAAGATGTCAAGAGATGGATATAAGGCTGTAAATGAAGAATTTGGTTTTGGCCAGAGGTATGAAGAAGAAAAGTGATGTTGATCTTTGAAACAGCTAATAACCTGTTTTTCTGCCAATACCTAGTTCCAGAGACAACTGATTGCATGATAGTGGAAGCAGAGTTCTGAGATTTACTATATTCATGTATCTTGGTTAAACATGAAAGAATATTATAAACCTGCGGAGATATACCTGGGAATCATGCATTGTTTCGGCATATGACTCTAGTCAAATTCTGAACAACACCAATTGCAATAGAGGATCATGGACAAATGTGGAATACTGCTCTCCAACAACTGAAAGAATCTGTCAGGAAGCTTTTTGGTGGTCGGTAATTTTTCAGAAATCTCTGAAAGGGAAAAAGCTTATCATGGCAGAAGACCATACATATAGAAAGCTAGGCTGCTCACAAAGGAGGAAGGAAGAAAAAAATATGTCAACAGTAAAAAAGCTGCCTTTTATTAGGAACTACTGTATATGTTTAACTTGACATTTTGTCATAGGAAAAGACGATAAACCAGTTGGCACAAAGATATATTGTAAATAGTTAACTGATATTAAAGATGTTCAAAGGATAAAAATGAAGAAGAAATCCTACAGACAAAAAGGCAACATTATTGACAAATGGAAGTAGCACTTCTGCAATTGTTTCATAGATTTGCAAGGCAGCCATTGGAAGAAGCCAGTGCAGTATCAAGAAGAAGTGAATGTCAGCAGTGCAAAATAATAAAGCCAAGGGCCTTACCCACAGATCTTTGGAAACAATGTAGGCATAGTTGGAATGTAATCCTAAAGATGGAAGAGATATGAAATGAGTGTGCAATGTATTGGTAACCAAATGACTTCTTTACTTCAAGAAAATACTGTATGAAAAAAACAAACAGTGAAAGTGTACTGAGGTTCAAGATACAGTAATCAGAATTTATATCATTATTGTATTATTTTATGATGATACATAAACTACACACACATTTGTGGGACTGTGGAGACAAAGCCAGGAGGAGAAGTACCCTCAGGAAGGAGAGCAGTCACACAGAAGAAGGAGAGAGAGTCACACACGTAGAATTCAAGCTACAACACATGGCCATGTCAGAATGCAGAGACCACTAAATGAAACAAAGTTTTGCACATGTGCTGCACGCCCCAGGAGGACAAGAGAAACTGGAACCGATAAAGGAGACATGGAGCTGTGACCTTCGTTAAAACATGGGAGGACTCTAAAGAGTAGGAAACAAGCAGGTGCCTGAGATCTCTGTAACCAATCCAAGGACAGCAAGTGGAGAGAGCCGACAAGAAACTACAAAAATGCCAGGCTGACAGAAAATGAATACCAGGCAGGTAAGCTGGGGTCTGGTAGCTCTTTCAAGTGTCATTTTGATACACGAGTTCTGAAAATATTCAAGTAAGGAAGAGGTCAATTTTGAAGTAAGGCTGTTATACTCACTAATCATGGAATCAGACAGTGGCAAGCATTTTGCTATTTTCTATAAATGTGACAGTAATAACTCCATAAACCTAGAAATAAGTAGAAGAGTACAAATTTTCAAGAATAAAGGGCTTCGCTCAGAGCTCTCAAATGATCATAGTATCACCAAATAAACACAAAGGTGAAAGAAGAAAGAAACCACCAGAGAGAAAACCTGGGTAGTTAAGAACTTGATTAAAGAAATGTATTTCATTAATAGAAAAAATAAGAAACAGGTTCTATAAATACAAAGCAAAAAAAATAAAAAGGAAGAAAGTTACAAAGGTAATACAAAGCTAATGATAAATTTCAAACGAAGGGTAAAGGTTTAAAGAATCAAAATAAGTACAAAACTAGTGCTAAATATCAAAAAGGGAAAAAAATAAAATTAAATACTAAATTTTCACAAGGTCAAAAATACAAAAAACCAAAACAAGATCAAAAAGAGTCAAAGTGAAAGACTCTGGCACAATGAGGTTCCCCAAGTCATAGGTTTCATACATGGAATTTAGCCAAGGGTAACTACTCCCATTATTCTTGCAAGCAGACGTAATGAAAAAGAGACTTTTCTTTTGATGCCATCATTGTTATTCAGGAAAACATACTGCATTTATTCTGGAAAAGATCGTGTTGAGCAAAACTCCCAGTTAAAAAGTGAATGCCGACTTTATCATAAAAAAGCAAATGCTGTGAAGAAATGTTCACCAACCCATTTTCTGACTTAGGGTGCTTTTGAGGCACAAACAAGCTCTGGATGGGGCACCAGTCTATTGCACAATATATCCATGCACATACATTTTTGAAATTATTTTCTTTACGTTTTGGACTGATTATTGTTTGAATATTGAATGTTGATTGTGTAAATCAGAGTTTTCCAGTCTGCTACAAATTATCAACGTATCATAGTGATGTTAGTGAAGCTGAGCTGCACTGGTGACACTCCTTTCATCACGCCCAATGTGTAGTATTTCATTTATTTTGGTGTTGTTCATGGTGGCACGGAGGCGCAGTGGTAGCGCTGTTGCCTCACAATAAGGAGACCTGGGTTCACGTCTTAGGTCCACCCTGCGTGGATTTTGCATGTTCTTCCCGTGTCAGTGTGGGTTTCCTTTGGGTGCTCTGGTTTCCTCCCACAGTTCAATGGCATGCAAGTTAGCCTTAGTGTGTTGTTGGGGTGTATGTATGTGTGTGTTCACCCTCTGATGGACTGGGTTTGTTCCTGCCTTGTGCCCTATGCTACCTGGGATAGACTCCAGCACCACCACAGCTCTGTTCAGGACAAAGCGGTTTAGAAAATGACTGACTGGTGAGTTTCACTGCAAGGTTTAAACAAAGCATTGCATTTTTAGGAGCAACAAAAATATGTTTTAGACTAATTTAACCAGGGATTACTTTTTTAAAAAAAAATCTACAATCACCCAAGTGGAATTTTCTAAAAATATAAATATTCTTTTTATAATTTTTTTTCTCCTGCTTTTTAGTTCATTTTGTACAAAACATTTGTAGCATTTTCTAAAAATATCAAGTGAGCACAAATATTCTTTGACAAATGTTTTCTCCTGTCAGGTAATCAAAAAAAAATCATGGCTGTTTAGCATGTACCATGTTATTAAAATATGAACACTGACAAATTTTCCATGAATCAATTAAGATTATGACAAGATTTATTAGGACTTGGTAGGTCAGGTCAGGAGAACATTACTTTGTTAATAAATGATTATAAAATTCAAATATCGTGAAACTTTTAATAATAACCCTTTCTACTCACCTGACATTTTATTTAAATTAGCGCTTTTTTGTTTTGAGTCTTTGTTTTTTGTAATTGTGTAAAGTTCATATCAAGTGTATGTTACCTGTTTATATTATACACTTTAAGGTCAGTTAACAAGGGTTTAAGTTCATGTTTGACAAAATATTCAGTAATTTAAATAACAGTGAAAAGGATTGGGGGGCGGCACGGTGGCGCAGTGATAGCGCTGCTGCCTAACCTTAGGAGACCGGGTTTGCTTCCGGGTCCTCCCTGAGTTTGCATGTTCTCCTGTGTCTGCGTGGGTTTCCTCCGGCGTCGGTTTCCTCCCACAATCCAAAGACATGCAGGTTAGGTGGATTGGCGATTCTACATTGGCCCTAGTGTGTGCTGGGTGTGTTTGTGTGTGTCCTGCGGTGGGTTGGCACCCTGCCTGGGATTGGTTCCTGCCTTGTGCCCTGTGTTGGCTGGGATTGGCTCCAGCAGATCCCCGTGACCCTGTGTTTGGATTCAGCGGGTTGGAAAATGGATGGATGGGTGAAAAGGATTGGCACATTGCCACCTAACCTTGTTTGGATCCTGACAGGCTTCCTTAAGAGTTTACAGTTTTAAATGTATGCTGTTATTTTTTACTAGTAACACCAAACATATACATGATCTGTGATGGATCTGGCTGGTTGTCCTAGTTGGATGAGCTTCAGACATGAAATGAAACAAGAATAGGCTAAAATAACGCAATGTTACTTGACAAAAAGAAACATTTCTTGGAATGATAGAAGATGAATGCTCGCTTTTGTCAGTGAAAAAATGAAATCAATGTACTTTAACATGGTGCAGTGAGGCTTAAATGTAGGCTTTCAAGCCTCCTAAATAGTCTCTTCAAAGATCTTCTTTGAACATTGCCAGTTTGATAGAATCACTCCCACGCCAATATAATTTTAATTTCACCAATGTAATTTTCATTTAATTTCTAAGACATGTCTCCGTTCAAAAAGTTGGAAACTTAAAAATTTCCCCAAACAACTGATAAATGTGATGAGGCGGAGTATAGGAGTTTGGTGTAGAACTTGCAGAAAGAATTGTCTGCAACTTAACATCAGCAAAACGAAGCAACTGGTTATTGACTTTCACTGCCCTAAAGAGCCTCTGAGCCCTGTCACTATTCAGGGAGTGGATGTACAGGTGATCCAGCCCTACAAGTACTTGGGGGTCCTCAACAATGAAAGGTTGGACTTGCCTTCTAACACAGTGGAACTATATAAGAAAGAGCAAAGCAAACTCTTCCTTCTTAGGAGATAGCGTTCCTTTAATGTGGGAAGTGACATCCTTCACATCTGCTATAACTCTGTGATAGCCAGTGTAATTTTCTACGCTGTGGTGTGCTGGGCTGGTAACATCACTTCAAGAGAGTCCCACTGAATTAACAAGCTAATACAATGGATAAACTCTGTTATGGGTTCCCCTTTTGGACCCCCTGGCGGTGGTAGCGAAGGAGAGAATTAAAACAAAACTGAGGGCTATTATGAACAATGCTGCACATCCTCTCTCTGACACACTAACACTGAGGAGTTTCAGCCAACAAAAACATTCAGCAGAAGTGTGTCAAGAAATGCAACTGCGGTGTTCCTTGATACTAACAGTATTATGTCTGCATAATACCGCACTGTGACCGTGAGAGCTAGTCAGAAGTTTTTGTTTCTTTTTAAATTTTCTTCCTTTTTAGTCTTTCTGGTCACTAAATCAAAGTCCTGTGCTGCCACCTGTGATATCTGAATGAAAGCAGATACCCCAACTTATCATAAGACCCACTGTTTTGAATTCTCTAAGCGAAAGCCAAAAAAACAGAATACAGAACTATTTAAGAACATTCATGTTAGGTTAAATGTCCAGTGGCCTGAAACCCCTACAGATCTTGTTTTTTTCTCCAGCTTACCTAGACTTTTTTTTCTGTCCACCCTGGCCATCTTAAATAATTGACTGCCATTTAGATACAAAACAATTCTAGATTTAAGGACTCTGTTTCTCTTAATTATATATCATTCTTATGTACACTATATGTGCATTATGTATTTGTCTTTTGTATGCTATTTATGAATTAATATTCTAATCTAAATTTAATTTTGCTGCTTCACCACCTGAGGTCACAGGTCTGAATATATATACAGTATTTATATTTTATATATTTATTTAAAGAGCTTCCATAAAATATCGCCCAAAAGTTGACCCTCTGCAGTTCGCATACCAGGAGAAGGTGGGAGCAGAGGATGCCATCATCTATATGCTTTACCAATCCCTCTTCCACTTGGACAGAGGCAGTGGTGCTGTAAGAATTCTATTTCTGGACTTCTCTAGCACCTTCAACACAATCCAACCTCTGCTCTTTAGGGACAAGCTGACAGAGATGGGAGTAGATTCATAACTGGTGGCAAGGATCGTGGACTATCTTACAGACAGACCTCAGTATATGAGTCTCGGGAACTGCAGGTCTGACATTGTAGTCAAGAATTCAACACAGGGGACAAGCGCCGGTGGCAAGGACTGTACTTTCTCCGGTCCTGTTCAGCCTATATACATCAGACTTCCAATACGACTCAGAGTCCTGCCACATGCAAAAGTTTGCTGACGACACTGCTATTGTGGGCAGCATCAGGAGTGGGCAGGAGGAGGAATATAGGAAGCTAATCAAAGACTTTGTTAAATGGTGCGACTCAAACCACTTACACCTTAACACCAGCAAAACCAAGGAGCTGGTGGTGGATTTTAGGAGACCTAGGCCCCCCCTGGACCCCCGTGATTATCAGAGGTGACTGTGCAGAGGGTGAAGACCTATAAATACCTAGGAGTGCAGCTGGATGATAAATTGGACTGGACTGCCAATACTAATGCTCTGTGCAAGAGAGGACAGAGCTAACTTTACTTCCTTAGAAGACTGGTGTCCTTCAACATCTGCAATAAGATGCTGCAGATGTTCTATCAGATGGTTGCGGTGAGTGTCCTCTTCTACACGGTGGTGTGCTGGGGAGGCAGCATAAAGAAGAAGGACACCTCACGCCTGGACAAACTGGTGAGGAAGGCAGGCTCTATTGTAGGCATGGAGCTGGACAGTTTGACATCCGTGGCACAGTAACGGGCGCTGAGCAGGCTCCTGTCAATCATGGAGAATCCACTGTATCCACTGAACAGTATCAGTAAACGTTAACATTATACAAAGTTATTGTCTGTTTTACCTGCGTTTTTATCACTCTTTAATTAAATATTCTTTTTTTATTAGTATGCTGCTGCTGGAGTATGTGAACTTCCCCTTGGGATTAATAAAGTATCTATCTATCTATCTATCTATCTATCTATCTATCTATCTATCTATCTATCTATCTATCTATCTATCTATCTATCTATCCATATACCAGCACAGAGCCTTGCCCACATTGTCATCTTTTTTCTGTAACAGGTTATTGTTATTTTAAAAAAAGTATTAAAAAGTCATGTAAAAATGGACCATGAATCAAATATGTTATAAATTTTGTTTTTGGGTTCAGAGAAGTAGAAAGTAGCCTGCATATTATATATGGGTTATCCACATTATAACCAAAATGTAATTTTCCCATGGGCTCAGCATTTGGTTGAAATGATGGCAATATATTGCTTAGTTCTGCCTCCTCACAATTCCAGAGGATGGGGTTCATTACCTGCCTGGTCATTCTGGAGTTCACACTTTCTCTCTGTGTATGCATAGGTTTTCTCCAGAGTACTGTGGTTCTTCTCTAACATTTCAATGTGCAAGTTAGATTGATATAAATGTTGAGTGCAAATGACTCTTGTTATGTGCTGGAGTGGTAGTGATAAAGTCCATTCCAGTGATAAATTGGTGCATCCTGCCTTGCTCTCAGTACCCCTGACTTCACAGAAATTTGACTTGTTTAAGAAAACATAAGAGCCCAACATGTCTTAAAGTGCTTAACAGGTTTTAATGCTTCTAGGGTCATTATTACAGCATAGCCACAATATGCTGTAGGTCTTCTTCCCAGGAGAATAAAACACAGTGTCATCCCAAATATCAGGATGTGAGTGACTGATAGAGGTTCAGAAATATGTTTACAGGATGCTGGATATTACTGGGCGATTTACACAATCAGTGTTCACTACCTAGTATCAAGTAATCTAACCTAGTTGTGAAGTTGAGCCATACATAGAATTTACTGTGTGTGACATGTTCCCTTCACAAACAGTGCATTCGCTTGCATATCCGTACAGTGCCACCATAGCATTAGCTTGAGATGGCATGTAGAGAGTAGTCAGCAGAACTGAGACAAACTCTCTTGACAAAGAAAATCATCTCTACTTGGTTGTCAGGTGCCCCTGAGCTGTTGAACTGTACTACAGAACAGTTTCCACGCTGGGGCTCTAGTTATTGATCTATAAGCAGATGCCTCCGCCTTTTTCTTTGCTGGTGGATACTATATTGCAGTCTAAGTGGTGCAGTCTAAATGGCGTCTTTTACTGTATGTTACGGTCCATTTAGGTTTCTGTAAAGATCTGTCTGAGAGGTGATTTAGCAGTGTAGTCTGTCCTCTTTGTTCTCAAAGAGGAGGTCAAGTAGACAACTGTCACAGGCTGGCCAGAGTTCCACTTCTCCTCCACCTCCTCCACCTGCAAGACTTCCACTGGTTGTTGCTGTTTCCTGGATTTGTAACGTCCAGATAAATATCTTGTGGTTGTTAAAATTATATTGAACTATCTGGAGCATTCAGTTGGATGTTCAGTAAGCTCTGTTGATCATATAAATCAATAAAGACACTAATGTACAAACTAAGGAAAGAGCAGCTCATTTTCTGTCGCCATATGATGCCACCAAAATATGTAACAAGTCTTATTTTTTGGTAGATTATTGTGATTAGGGGGCATGTTCTGAAGACAGGTCAGTATCTATGTACAGTACACTTCCTTAAATTTTTAATGTTAGTGTTTTAACCTGGTTAGTTTTATATGATATGTTGCTCCATGACATCCTTTATGAGGGATATAATTCACAGGTACTGTATATATTGAAACTTTTTTTTTTGATTATTTCATGTGATTTTTATATATTTTTGAATTCTGAATTGAAAAATGAAAAACTTTTTCTCCACTATGTTACTTTTTTCACAAACACATGTTTTAGCTGTCAATTATAATTCTTTTGTTATTTTCACATTATAGTTAGTTAAATATCAGTATTTTATTTTAATGGTAATTTGGTTGAAAAAGTACTTTAATAACAATGAAGAATTTGTCTGGATATATTCAAGCAATGAGTCACAGCCATTCACTAAGGATGAACTAAATGATTTGATAAGAGATATAGGCCTGTCCAAGGATACGGCAGAGCTCTTGGTGTCCTGATTAAAAAATAACAACTTATATCCAGACTCAACATTCTTTTGGTACTGAAATAAAGTAGAAGACTCTGCAGCAGATTTCAATAAAGATGGATCCCTGGGTTACTGCACTGACTTTAGTGACCTAGTGCAGAAACTTGGTAGAGATTACAATGCAGAAGAATGGAGACTATAGTCTAAAAAGAGTACTTCTTCATAATGATAATAAAATATGCATGGGTCGTCATACTACCATTGTATGATTCTAAACAATGAACAGTTTGCTGTTGAACTGTAGATGCAGTAGGAGTCATAAACTCATTTTTAAGGACTGTGACATGCAAGTGTTCCAGAAAACACAGACAATGACAAAAGTGAGCTGCCATGTTATGTTCAGACTTTCCAGACACTTCTCTGTATTCAGTAAAGTTGCACAATCTCAGTACTCATATGTCCCCTCGAAACTAAATTCTAAGAAGAGAACAGTGATATTGCATCTGCAGTATTAGACACCTGAGAATATCCCATTTATTCTCACCATTTCATTGTGCTTTGCCACTTAAAGGCATGGACACTTGATATGATGCCAAATATGCTCAGTCGGGCAAATGCCCTTAAATTACGGGTTCTTAACCATTTTTTTTAGTAATACAACCCATTTTGTATTTGCAGCCTACCTCCAAAAAAGTTACACCCCAAAAAATTATTTGCTTTTCCTTAATGCTGAAGTAAGTCATTTAAAAAAGATCTGCATTTTACCATCCATTTCAAAACTGAAAGAATACATTTTCTCCAAAGGATTTCCTTCTTCACGGTAAACTTCTGTGCTACACAAAACAGGATTATTTGCCAATTACAATATAAATAGATTCATTAGTCACAAACAATAGCAATAAATAACTAACAATTTCACAAAGCTTAAGCTTGTTGGGGGTTAAATGATAAAAGATGGCAGTTTAATAAATAACTGATTAACAGCCAATCAGGACATGATTTAAAAAATGACCCATAAGAAGGTTTGCTTACCAATGAGTGATCACGGTTTTGTTCTAACACTTGAAGTAAGGATGATTTCCAGCCAGCCAATGAAACCAGGGGTCTCTGCGTGTGTTTGTCTTCAGCAGGTAAACAAGTTGCAGCTTCACTTCTGCCTGGAAATTACACTTGGGTGAACTTATCCAAAAATAATAATAGCAAAAAAGCTTTTATAGCATGTCACACCTCATGGTCCTCCACCAAAGGTATCTCAAGACCTACAGTAGTAGGGAACAAGGACCAGTAGGGCAATAGGAGAGCTACTATTACAAAAATATGTGCATTTATTGTGTAATAAATAGTTAAAAACAGTACATGGTGCTCAAAATCAGTAAGTATGCGGAGCAAAAAATAAGCAATCAATGAAAATAGTGACAGAGTGAGCACACAACCTTCACGATAAATAATTACAAAAATTCCTTCAACCAAACAAATATTGCACAAATGAGTAAACTAATTGTGCAAAAAATGTAATCTTTTAAGGGTCTCCTCTAACCAACTTATCAGTCTAGAACCACAAATCTCTGTAGCTTTCTACCTTTATATTCAGAAAGTGCAGAATTTTTCACCCAGTGCTGTGTTATCCCCCTTGGGTGTGTTGCCAATTGTTGTTTGCTCCTCACAGGTTGATTCACCATCAATCCTGGCAACAGCAACCCAGCAAAGAAGGTGGCATGAAGCCCCTACCAGTCAGATGTCCACCAGCCACCAACTGGCTCACCATGAGTGACACCGGTAAAAAAAACTAACTTTTTGTTAAACCAGCTTCTTTTAAGACTCATAAAACAAAACAAAAATAAGTTGAGGGACTAAATGCTTGCTTAGTGATGCATCTTGTTACATTGCCTAGTACTGGGGCACTCCTCAGGACAGCTGGGGCATGTGCCTCAGTGTAGCCCCATGACTGGCTTGATGTGTATTGGTATGCCAATCTCAGTAGGGTGAGTGGCTGCCTTCAACATTTAGGCTGATTTTAGTCATTTTTTAATTTTCAAATTCTATTGGTGCATTACTGATCACATACATGGCTGTATTCTTTCTGTTGCTGTATGCCAGCCCCGTAGCCATTAAGTATATCATTAAGTCACTCTGGCTTGGATGTTGTCTCATCTGTGCCAACCCCTGGACAAGGCTACAAGCCCTAGATACCAGTGTGGTGAGACCTGTCATGCCTCCCCTGCCACAATTTTACTAGGGCACATTGCTTTTGCAGTTGGCAGAGAAATTCAAATGACGTAAGTTCTAAATAGCTGTCTGAGAATTCTCATGGGATTTCACAGAATAAAGTTTCTGGCTCCAAACCTAAATAGGGTATCTAATAAAAAAGAAAAGAGCAAATGATGACTGTTCAACCAATCTTTTAGGAATTAAATATTTAGAGCTGTTCTAAAATTTAATATTACTTATTTTTTGTGTTTTTAAGCAAAGAGCAATTTTACAGAATTAATAGATGAAAATAATTTCAATAACAACATATTTTTTAATTAACCCTTGATTGGTGTTATTCTGTGTCAGAAATATTAACAGACCAGCACGATTTCTCCATTTTTGTCATGTGCTACTTAATCATGCCCAATTAAGAAGTTCTCCCATTTAAAATACAGCTTCAGCATGAAATCATTTGAAATTGTTTATCTCAGATAAACATTCCTACCTCCCGTCCCAGCTCCTGCTGGTCTGATCAGGTATGTATGCCGTTGCCATCTCTTATTTCACTGAGCTTATATTTCAAATGTGTTGACAGCTACAAAACCAACAAACGGTATTCCCTTCTTTATAAATAAACCTGATGCAGTAGCTCTGGAAGCTGAATCTGAAACATTAAAGGATTAAAGCCTCGGAGCAACTTTCAGCCTGTTTACTCGTGATATTTAACACATTGTTCCTTGCTAGTATGTTACCAGCATCATAGTGCTATATGATACTCCATTTTGTCAGAGTAACTCTATTTTCATCACAAACTCTAAGTATATCAGATTATTAAACTACGATTAACCAATCAAGCAGAAAAGATAATATTTGAGTAACATAAAAATATAACGATGTATTCATATTACCATACTGCTTTATTATGGTGCTTTTTGTATTAGTTGTGAATGCACAGACCATTATGAGCTTCTCTTATCTGACAAATTGATGGCGACTGATGGAAAGGAAGCAATTCGAGACAATTGAAACACTTTACTAACTTTTATGTTCCATTTACCCAGGAAGTTAGAGCTGGGAATGACATCACACCTGAGGTGACTGCACTCCAGTAAAACATTTGGAAAACCGATATGGATGACTTCAGGAAAGCATTTGTTGTGCTTGCTCATTTGGATTACAGATAACTACTAAACAATGTACTACATGGTATTTTGCACGTCCAAACACTGCAGAATGGAGCCGGGCTGTGTGCACGACTGATTTAATCAGTCACAAATAAAGGGAAGTGCAATAAACTGTATAATACTACAAGAAGGCAGTGTGGTGTTGTGGTTAAGGTTTTGCACTTCAAACCATGAGGTTGTGGGTTCAAGTCCTGCAACTGACACTGTGTGATCATAAGCAAGTCACTTGACCTGCCTGTGCTCCAACTGGAAAACCAAAAGAAACATAACCAATTGTATCATAAATGTTGTAAGTTGCCTTGGATAAATGTGTCAGCCAAATATAATGTAAATAAATGTGTACAGCTTTCACTACTCCATCTTGGAGTTTGACGCCACGGTCAATGAGGATCTCATGGCTTTCTGAGTAGGCAATCTGACCTGTGGGGGGTCTTCCAGTTGAAACTTCCCACTGGTAACTTGGAAATTCTGACTTTCCAGTTCAAATGGAATGCAGCCTGACAGCTCCTTTGAAGGTCTGTAAACACACAGGATTATATAACCGTGTATGTGTTCACCTTGCAAGCACTTTCATTATTTTTTTTCTTATTTTTCTTTAAAATGTTTCTATTGCTAAACAACAATATGTCAGATGGAAACAAAAGACAAATGGCAAAATTGTTTAGGTTCTTCTGTGTTGAATATATTTATAGGGTCTGGACATACTGTACTACTAACAATACCATATATCACACATGTGTGTCTGAGGATCACCATCTAATTTCTTCCCTGGTATGTAATACCATCCCAGGCCAAGAGGGGGCAATGCTTCTAACACCCTTGTCATTTTCTTCTTCATTTTCGGGATTCAGAGTATTTTACATTGTTAGATTGTACAGCTTTTAATTCACATAAGAAAATATTGAGCTTAGTGATAATGATTGCATTAACATTTTCCGTGTGTTTTCAGAAAACTGCAAAATGGCAGAGTGCTCATCTAAGATGCAAGTAAGTCATACAGGTGTTTCTTGTGAGTGAGTAGGAAGAGGGTTGCCATTTATTTGACATTTTTCAAAAAGAGCTCAGTTCAGTTGCTTCTTTTCTAACAGTTTTGCAAAGAGCTCAACTTAGTTGTAGTCTGGTAAGCACTTTGAGCTACTTTTTGTATGAAAATGTGCTATATAAATAAATGTTGTTGTTGTTGGTAAAAAATGAATGCTTGGAAGGAGACTCTCTCTATCTGCTGCTGCTCTTAAAAACTAATACTGGCACTGTCATGAAACTCTTTCTCAGCTGCTGGACACTTAGTTTTCCCTTTAGAAAGATATCTTTTTCTTTTCATTTTTTACACACGGATATATAACTTTAACTAAGGAACTGGACCACCTGAAGTGTCATCTGTGTATTGATGTTGCAAACAGGAATGAATGAACCCACCCAGTATGTACATCTCTTTGCATTGCTTTATATTTGCTGCTATTAAACAAACTTAATTTTTGAATGAAAACTTAACGCCACTGTCTCTTTCCAACTGTTATAAGCATCACTAAGGGTTTTATGCTGTACATTTGTTGTTTACTTCAGTCCCTTAAGTGCTCTTGCAAAATCCTCCTTTGGTAAAGGAGTGAAACTAAAGACAGTCCCAGTGAGCAAGCAGCCTACCATAGGGACCCCTACGGTTAAATACAAAGGATACATTGTGGACATTGACATACATGAGAGGTTACAGCTAACAGTTGCATAGCTGCTTTTAACATTTCCTCCTATTGAACATTTAGTAAAGAACCTAACAGGTATGTTGGTGCCTTCCATGCTAAGTGAATGTCACAGGTGATCTGGGAACACAATAAAACAGTAATTTTGGCATTAGTGCTCTTATCCCATGATAACAGAATTTTGATGATGGCAGCACTCTAATCATGATTTCCCAGACTGTGGAATTAGTTTGTGTCACAGACAGCCAGAGTCCTTGTTCGACCGGGATGCCTCTTCATGGAGAGGACCGGGGGAGCAAGCGTGGACAAAACAGTACCTTCCCCGGGATGTTAGATGGCAGCCCCCATGAGTTGCAGTGGTGCCTTGGATTCCTGCAGGGCTTCATGGGAGTTGGAGTTATCTACAGCCCTGTTGGGATCCGGGGGTAATAATTCATTAATAATAATAATTAATTATTACATTTATATAGCACTTTTCTCAGTACTCAAAGCACTATACACACAGGGAGGAACCAGAAAGCGAACCCACAATCTTCCACAGTCTCCTTACTGCAAAGCAGCCACACTACCACTGCACCACCTGAGAGGACATTGACATACATGAGAGGTTACAGCTAACAGGGTACAGTTAGGGTGTGCTGCAACAACTGCTGAGCCCTCTTGGGCGGGTTTTCTGCCACACCCAGAGGTGCTGCCGGAAGTAGGTCATCGAGCACCTGGAGCATTTCCGGGGATGTTATAAAAGGAGCCAACAGTCACCACTCCTGGAGCCAGAGTTGGTGGTAGTGGATGAAGCTTGTATTGTGCTTTGGACTGTGTGTTGTGGACTTGTGGGAACGGGGAAGACGTTCTCCACGAGTGAAGAAAAATAATAGCATTTGTGTTTTTAGTAGTGTGCCTCCCTTGTATGTCTGTGTCAGGTCAAGCTGGTACAGTGCCATCTACAGTCACATGGAAAACTTGTTGTTTTAGCTTGCAGTTAGTTCAATCTGTGGAATCACGACTTTCTGCATTTAGTCGCTAAGATCCAAGTTTAAGTATCAGAGTTTACCATTTTTGTTTTTTTTTTTTGGATTCCATGACTTCAACCAACTTTTTTGCCAATATTTTTTTCTCATCTCCTGGTCTGTGCTTAAGTCTGTCTTTATGGCGGCAAACATCCAGTTTTCATTCACGTAATCATACAGGAGAACATTAAATATAAATAGACGATGACTGATGTATCCTACAGCAAATGTAAGGGATAAATAAAATGGAACAGTCTCATTTTCCATGCAATGTAGCGAAGCAACTAAAAAGGTAAATAAAATATCAGCTTATATTGTAAAAACTATTAAATATAAATCAGGGGAAGTTATGCTCTGTTGTGTTTCATTCTGGTCACCACACTACAAAACAGAGCAGCTCTAGACCTGTACAGAGAATACCAACTCGGTACATTCCTGACGTTCTTCTTTGACAAATGAAGGGAATTAAACCTCATTAGTAGTTAACAGAGAATGCTTTATGAAGACCTCATCTACTCACTTCTTTAAAATTCTCCACAGCATCCAAATAACTGATCTGTTTGATTTTTTAATTAAATAACTACTCACATATACTAGTGGAAAGTTAACAGAAGACTATTTAAGGTGGAAGCCAGGAGGAATTTATGTACAAAAAAGGCCCAGAGATGGTAAAAACAAACTATGAAGTTATCTACTTGAAATGGACAACTTGGCTACTTTTAAAATGTTGTTGGATGAGATACTGAAACTCCTCAGATAGCAGCTAACCAAATGAGCTTTTTTGGACTGAGTGGTTTCCTCTCATTTTTTATTAATATTATTATTATTATTATTTATTACCAAGATCATTTTCACAGTCTACGATGAAACATTAATTAATTAATTCATTACATTTACCGTATATGGTGCTTTTCTACACTTCTCAAAGCACTTTACATAAGACAGTGGAGAACAATTTCATCCACCACCAATGTATAGCATCCACCTGGATGATGTGACTGCAGCCATTCTTGTGGCAGTATACTCACCACACTTTGGTTATTAGGTGACCAGGCTGTGGTGGGCAACCTAACCAGGAAATTGGGAAACATCCTACTGTTTTAAAAAGATGCCTAGAGATCTTATATGACCAGAGAGAGTTAGAAGCTTAGTTTTACATCACATCCAAATGACGGCACCATTTTACATCACAGTGTCCCCAACACTGCACTGGAGAGGTTAAATCTACATACAGACCACGGGGTAAGTGCCTCCTGTTGGCCTCACCAACATCTCTTCCTGCAGCAACCCAAACCTTTCCTAAATGGTCTCCCATCCTAGGAAAGGTCAGGCCCATATATGCTAAGCTTCAGGTGGATGACCTTTTCTGAAGTGCAAGTGGTGGGGCTGCTGACCATTCATTCAGACCTTTTATTTAGCCTGACTTTGCACCTACCAACACTTGCATTTCAAACTATTTCAGGCACAACCCCGATGAAGGACTAAAAGCCATGCTGTGGCTATAACCTTTTTATTTTTAATCATGGAAGTAACCTTTACCAATTTTTTGCTAAAGTCATCTGTTAAATAATATAAAACTTTAAAGAGTCACAAAATACTGAATTAACAAAGTGTAATAAGATGGATGTAAGATGTGTTAAACTAAATATAAAAAGTAAGCAAATTATGACAAATTCTTTGCCAAAGATCAAAAATATGACTATATATATACCTAATGTATAAAAAATAAGAAAAAAATGAAAAATATAACAGCGGGAATTACATTTATCTAAAACAGAAAAATGCACCATGGTCACCACATCTTCTTTCTAGTACAGTAGCCTTTTCTATAACATTCTGTTGTTTGAAATATCAGACTGCTCTCATTAAATCTCAGGGTGTCTTCCTTACTAACCCACCATCATTCTGACATAATGTATTGCTTTCTTCTGTGTTGATCTTTTGAGATGGTATATTTTATTTGTTCTGAGGGGAAGTTTGTCTTTTTACAGAAGCTCTTTAAATAGATAAATAAATATATATTGTGGCAATCAAGAGTCCAAGACATCATACAGATTTGGGGCAGCCACCCATATATTGTTTTTCCTAGCTGAAAAGGGGTTGCAATAAGTAGCACAATGTGCATATAACAGAGTCCAAAACAGAACTGACTATAGTAGTCCAAGATGGAGGCTTTAAAGGCCTGTGGAGGAACTGATGTCATCAAAATGGCCGGAACCAGAAGTGACATCAGTGAAGGGGCCGGCTTTGGAAGTGACATCAGCAAAGGGACTGGCTCTGGAAGTGATGTCTTCTGAGGCGCCGGAATCTTGCAGGATTTCCCGGGAAAGATCTGTAAGGAACTGAGAAAGACAGTCAGCACACTCCGCCGCCCCCTGGTCGGATGTTTTATTACACTTACTTAGACCCTTTAGCTGCCTCCTACTCGCACGTGTGTGACAATATACATACACACAATAGTCTGAACACACACTAGAATGACTAAAAGGAAAGAAAATTACAACAAAAGACAAGTTCTGACTTGGCTTTCACAGTCAGAGTAAGCCATTATGCATTTGTACTGCTGTTGGTATAAAGGAGGCCCAGTAGCATTACCTGTCACACTTCTGCTGAAAAATTTGTTGCCTGAAAGTCCTCAGTGGTTAGTGTGTCATAGAGAGGATATGCAGCATTGTTCATCCTGGCACTCAGTTTTATTTTAATTTTCTCCTCTGCTACTAACTCAAGGGGGGCAGAATGCATCCTATAACTGAGACTGCCCTTTTAATTAGCTTATTGATTTGGTGTGCCTCTCTTGAAGTGATGTTACCATCCCAGCACACCACAGCATAGAAAATCACACTAGATATCAAAGAGTAGTAGAAGATGTGAAAGATGTCACTGCTCACAATAAAGGAATGCAGTCTCCTAAGGAAGAAAAGCCTGTTCTGCCCATTCTGTTATGGTTAATTTGTGTTACAAGACCATGGAGACCATTGCATTATGAAAATTAATTTTATATTACTCCTCTTCTCTGGAAACTACTGTGAATAATCTGGTCGGAGGCAGGGGTTGTCACCACCAAGCAGTGGAGGTTTGTTCAAGGTATCTGGATCCCCAAAGAGGCGAATTCCATAGGCATTAAGCACTTCAGATTAATCTCATTGCTCAGTATCAAAGGCAAGATTTTATTCAGCATTGTGTTCTGGCGGCTGACTGATTTCCTGCTTAAGAAAACTTATATTAACACCTCAGTGCAGAAGGGTGGAATTCTAGGGATGCCAGGCTGCCTGGAAGCTACAAGAGTAGTCACTCAGCTTATCAGAGAGGAAAGGAGATCTGTTAGTGCTGTGGCTAGATCTGGCTAATGCATATGTGTCAATACCACACAAGCTGGTGGAGGCTGCACTAAAGCGGCACCATGTTCCCAGTAAAATCAAGGACCTCATCTTGGATATTATAACAACTTCAGGATAAGAGTCACTTCTTGGACAATAACATCAAGTTGGCATTGATTAGAGATGGGTATTATCACTGGCTGTACAATCTCAGTCATAATTTTAGCTCTGGCCATGAACATGGTAGCAAAAGCTACAGAAGTAGTTTGCAGAGGCCCATTAACCAAGTATGGATTGTGACAGCCCTCCCATTGAAGCCTACATGGATGACCTCATAGTTACTACATCTTCTGTACCAGGTAGCAGATGGATATTAGAAGGGCTGAAAAGGCTCATGCAATGGGCAAGGATAAGCTTCAAGCCTGCCAAGTCTAGATCATTTGTTCTGAAGAAAGGCAGGGTTTCTGACAAGTTCTGCTCTTCCAGGATGACAACACAACTCCATCTATCAGGAAGTGGCCAGTCAAAAGCTTGGGGTAAACTTTTTGACCATAGATTCAGAGATGTGGCAGCCATCCAGACTTCGATCAAGGAGTTGGAGGCCAGGCACAACTGAGTGGATGAGTCAGGACTGCCCGGCAGATTCAAATGCTGGATTTTCCAACATGGCATTCTCCTTCGATTGCTTTGGCCATTGCTGGTTTATGATGTACTCATTACATCAGTGGAGACAATGGAAAGGAGTGGGTGTCTTTGCAGGTGGCTTGGTATACCATGTAGTCTGAGTAGTGCAAATCTATACAGGAACAACATGCTGCAGCTTCATTTTAACAGCATTATGGAACAGTTTAAAGTCTCCTGTATTGGAGAGGTGTTGCAATATAAAAAATGTATGTCTCGGGAACTTAAGGTCTGACATTGTAGTCAGCAACACTGGAGCGCCGCAGGGGACTGTACTTTCTCCAGTCCTGTTCAGCCTATATACATCAGACTTCCAATACGACTCGGAGTCCTGCCACGTGCAAAAGTTCGCTGACGACACTGCTATCGTGGGCTGCATCAGGAGTGGGCAGGAGGAGGAGTACAGGAAGCTAATCAAAGACTTTGTTAAATGGTGTGACTCAAACCACTTACACCTGAACACCAGCAAGACCAAGGAGCTGGTGGTGGATTTTAGGAGGCCCAGGCCATTCATGGACCCTGTGATCATCAGAGGTGACTTTGTGCAGAGGGTGCAGACCTATAAATACCTGGGAGTGCAGCAGGATGACAAATTGGACTGGTCTGCCAATACTGATGCTCTGTGCAAGAGAGGACAGAGCCGACTATACTTCCTTAGAGGGTTGGCGTCCTTCAACATCTGCAATAAGATGCTGCAGATGTTCTACCAGACGGTTGTGGCGAGTGCCCTCTTCTACGCGGTGGTGTGCTGGGGAGGCAGCATAAAGAAGAAGGACGTCTCACGCCTGGACAAACTTGTTAGGAAGGCAGCCTCTATTGTAGGAATAAAGCTGGACAGTTTAACATCTGTGGCAGAGCGACGGGCATTAAGCAAACTCCTGTCAATCATGAAGAATCTACTGCATCCACTGAACAGTGTCATTTCCAGACAGAGGAGTAGCTTCAGTGACAGACTTTTGTCACTGTCTTGCTCCACTGACAGACTGAGGAGATCGTTCCTTCCCCACACTATGCGACTCTTCAATTCCACCCGGGGGAGTAAATGCTAACATTATTCAAAGTTATTACATGCATTTTTATTACTCTTTAATTTAATTTTTTTTATCAGTATACTGGTGCAGGATTATGTGAATTTCTCCTTGGGATTAATAAAGTATCTATCTATCTATCTATCTATCTATCTATCTATCTATCTATCTATCTATCTATCTATCTATCTATCTATCTAAAGACCCTAAAGTCTCAGCAGCAGGCATTGAAATCCATACTGGCAGAAGATGGAGTGCTGCTAAGGAGTTGAAGATGGCAGAAGTGAGCCTGATGCACAAGACAGTAGGGCGGGGCAGTGGCTACAGGTAGATCAGGCTTGGGTAGCTTTCCGATGCCTAAGTGTACCAAGGCCGAGAGCAAGGAAAGGTGTCTGCTGGTCCAGCAAGAAGTGAGATCAGCAATGGATGAAGTAAGAACAAGCAAGACGGCAGGTGTGTGGCAGCAGGGGGCATGGATGAGATGGAAGAGTGTGACTGAATAAAGGCTCACTTGGAATAACATCTGTGGAGCAGAGCCCCACCACATAAAATTCCTGATCCAAGCTATATATGACACCTTACCTAGCCCGGCAAACCTCCATTTATGGGACAGGTTTGACAAACCTTTCTGTTCTCTGTCCTCTGGGACAGAGACACTAGAACATATATTGAGCAACTGCCCAAATGCCCAAGGAGGTGGTCACTACCACTGGCGCCATGATCAGGAACTTGATGAGAGTGTCTCCTTAGCCATAATAAATAGCAGGCCCCACTGCCCCCCACTCAAATCAGTTAACATTCATCAAGGTAAGCAAGCAGTCCAAACAACAACCAATAGCTTTGGTCGGTCTACTCTCCACTGCACAGGATTGGTAGTTAATGGCAGATCTAGGTAAGCAACTAAAGTTTCTGGTAAATGCTGCAGTAACATTATTGTGACCAGACACTGTCATTTTATCAAAGGCCTCAAAACAGCTAGCTCTGAAAGAACTGACATTGCCTTGGGAAGAATGCATAGAAGGAGACATCTGAGATGAATCTGGCCAAGAACCAGAGACCTTCTGGATGATTGGCGGAAACAGGGTTGGTGAGCACACTGCCACCCAGTGGAAGTAGAGTGCAGAGGCTTTGCTGGACCTTCTTTGAACAGAGTCTGCACCCTGTTGGGTATGAGAGGGCCATTGAGGAGATCAGTCATCAGAACAGCAATGGAGGCAGCAGAGAGAGCTTCCAGTTGGCTGTGGATTAACAGGGTTGATCCATGGGTTAATGATGCTGGGACACAAGTTAGGGCTGGGTGAGGACATATGATGTTGTGAGACCTGAAACACCCAACGAACCCGGGAAACATCACTGACGATGCATCCCAGCATATTTGATCTTCTGGTAAAAACAAGATTAGAGTCCTCTGGAACAGATTATGTCAAAATATAGTAGATTTAGGTTAACTGAACCCAAAGCAATAGCACACATACCAAGCTGAGTGGAACATACAGTGTTATAGAATTTCAGGTAAAGCTACAAGTGATGCTCCAATTGAATAGCTATCAACTGAAATCTGTCCATTTTCAACCCAAATGACGTGACTGAGAATTTCCAAATTGGCTGATCTCAAACATAGATCTTTTTTTTAGGCTAAGTGTTATAGTAAATAAATAGGCTGTACTACCCATCTAAAACAGAATGAAATCTAACAACATAGACCTCAGTGTTAACGTTTGCAGTGAACCATCTATTGGAATGTACTTTGTAATGCATGTACTGTAGTATTCTAAAAGATGGCGCATTACAAACATTAAGAATGCTTTTACAAATCCCATACCAACTGGCATATAACTGAGATGTATGCATTGTATTTGTCAGACCAACTGATGGAGTATTACAAACATTACCACTGCATTTACGATAGACATAGCAACTGGAGAGACATACAGATACACAGACACTTGTCCTTTCGTTAAGGTGGATAGGCTGGTTTCTGCCCATTCAGCAGTTACTCTCTGTTGGAGGCGTTCAGCGTTAATGTTTGCAGTGCAGTGTGTTCGTCCAGTTGCTTTGTCTCTGTTTACACACCATTTGGTACAGGATACATAAAAGCAGTGCTTGTGTTTGTGATGCTGCATGTGTTGGAGAGCAGAGACATAGCAACAGGATGGACACACACACAGACAAACAGACACTTGTCCTTTTATTAAGTTGGATTATAGTGTTATAAAGTATTATGCCCATCTTGGGTGTAACGTTAATCCGCA
Source organism: Polypterus senegalus (assembly GCF_016835505.1). Classification (NCBI taxonomy): domain Eukaryota; kingdom Metazoa; phylum Chordata; class Cladistia; order Polypteriformes; family Polypteridae; genus Polypterus; species Polypterus senegalus. The sequence continues at coordinate 140,703,727 of NC_053154.1, read as the reverse complement.
TCTAGTCCTGCATGTAAGCCATGCAACCTACAGGGAAAAACCTGGGAGTTGGTGGCAGGATTTGCACTCCAGCCACCATAAAACACCTCACATTGTTCCATTCCATCTGAACTAATGTGGTGCTGAGGTCTCACCAATTGCATGGCTGCACTCGGGTCCTAATCTGGGATCCTGAGTTGGTTTGTCATGTGGTGGGTGCGGCAATGCGTTGTATCAGTGCGTGCTTCTAGCCTCTCTCTCTCTCAAAGTATTATGGTACTTGAGAAAGTAGCCATGCAGTGCTGCAGCAAGAAGGTGGCCTTTAAAAAGAGAGGGGCGTGTTAGGTTTAGGGAGAGAGAGAAGATTGAAGTAATGGCTTTCACATTGAACAAAGTGCTATAATAAACTGAGAACGTGAGGATAAAAAAATAGGTAAATATGTTATCCTGTTGAATTTAGAGAGAAAGAAAAGGGCTCTGCAACTGACTGAAAAAAGAACACTCACAGAGGTGTGTATCTTCCATTGAAATTAAAAGACAAGCTGCTTCAATCAGTCCAGATCTTTTCATTTTGTCTTTTAGTTACAAGGAATTCTCCTTGTGTGAATGTGGACAGCGGGCAAACTTGTGTTTAGTGCAGGAGCTTATGTTTTGAATTTAAAGAGGAAAATATTGTCTTAAAAATAAAGAGATGCTCCTTTTAACAAGTTCAGAATCTGGCCATGCTGCTCAGTAAACAACAGACTTGTTACCTTTAGAGCCAAATTAGGCAATTTTACTTACTAAATTCTTAAGCCTGTTAGTTTTATGTCTTCTTGGTAAAGATCTTATGAACATTTTAGAATTGTGGATTGTAAGAGAGACTAGACAACGATTTTACTTTATGTACAGTACTTTAGACTATTCAGTCGCCAAAACTTTTTAAAAATGTTCCAGCATTGTCTCAGATTCTAAACTCACCATATATTAAAGTAAGAATTTTAGCAGTTAATCTACAAAACATTGTACATCGTGTAAAATGAAACAAAACAAAGTGAAAATCTTTCCGCAATTTTTGTTAAAAGAGGAAAAATGAGAACAGTGAGATTTATAAAGTATTCCTAACTGTTGTAAATATAAAGTTGACTTTATTCAAGCACCATACCAAGTCACCCAATTTGATGTAGGAAATATGGGGATCACATGTTCTAAATTAATTTATGAACTCACTCTCTTACTGAGGTCCAACAGTATTGTAGAGATTTTCCAAAAAGCAAATTAAAATTAAGATAAAAGTACATTCAACACAAGTCAGCGATAGCATTACAATGGATCACAGTGCAAGTTCATCTGAAAAGCCCTGAAACATACCTTGCAGTTCAGTGAAGTCCATCATACAGAAGTGGGAAAAAGAAAAAACTACAGTCACACTTATAAGGTCAGACCACCATTCTACACTCAGTTTTCAACGAGAATGGCATTTGTCTGAGAGGCTACTGTGACGCCAATTGACTAAAGACCACGTCACACTAGAGGACTCTTCCACTCATAGCATTCATTACATAATCTTAGTGAGTCAGAGGCAGTTGGCAGTGAGTATAATGTGACAGACCCGGTGGCTCACACCAACTAGTCCACAGTTCGCTCAGACAAAATCCAAGAGATTTAGATTTGTTTTTAGTCAAGGGGTGGACTCTGTGTGCATGACAGCTGACAATTAAAGAACACTCACTCAGGAGTGCAGTGTATATAATGCATGACAAGGAACCTCAAGAAGATCAGAAGTTTGATGTTTTCAAGACACAATGGAAAAAAGAAAAAGGGAGGCGAGACTGTGGCTGAACTTGCTGTACCTGTCAACTCTTTGTGCAGCATGGGGTCTGTCAGGCACCATGTTACTGGCTGTCACAGAAAAGGACGAGCACAACTGTGCTGGGCGTTCAGCACGTACTTGCTAAATTTAACTTGCCCAGCGATTTCCAGTCATGTAAACCAACACGGTCTGCCAATGAGATCATCAACTCCAGTTGGCAAGCCTGGCATACCCCACAAAGTCGCTAATATGACTTCACCTTAAGTTGCAGCAGTAAGAGAGAATGTTCACGGATCAACAATCTTCAAGGCCTTTATGGAAAAAGCAGTATGTGTGCCATTAATCTAACATTGCATATTAGCCATACACAATGTAAAATGTGGAGGTGGCAGCATCATGTTGGGGATGCATTTCAGGAGCAGGCACTGGCGATTTGATATGGATTGATGGGAGGATGAATGCTGTACAATGCAGCCCAATTCTGGAAGGAAATTCTGTCCCTCTGTTTCAAAGCTTAAACAGGGAAGGAGATTTGCCTTTCAACAGGAGTATACTGTCAGAGCGACAATGGAGTGGCTTAAAATGAAGAAAAGTGTTGCCCTTCAGTGGCCCGGTCAGAGTCTTGACTTTCTTGCCACAGAATGTTTTCAGCGAGACATAAAAAACAGGTACTGCTTGAGCAAACGATTGGGGAGGAATACTTACAAATTGTTTACAGTTCAGTTTTTAAAATTAATTTTTTAAATGTGTTATAATTATTTTTTGTTTATTTTTGGGGCAGCACTTTCAAAAATAGCATTTTATTTACAAATAAATAATCTCAGTAAATTGGATCAAAATTCATGGGTGATAATGACAATCGTTTATGTGAAAAAAGGGTTGGGAACTAAATTTTTTTTCAAGGCACAGCATATGCCAGTTGCATACATAAGGATACATGTTTTGTACATATTTTTCTACTAATGAATGTTTTCTTCCTTTTTCAACAGATTGTATTTATTTTATTAAGAATTGTAATTGATGGGCACTGAGAGATAAGCCTCCAATTTCTAATTTTGTTAAACTATGGAAAAATACATTATTTTAATTGTAAACATGCCATTGACAACACTTTTAACATAGGAAAAAATCGACTTTTTACACTGAATCTTAGGGTTAAAAAAACAATTCTGGCCAAATCTGTGATCAGTATAAGCCCCAAAAAACCTGACCGGAGAGTCTCTAAAACCAACCATCAGATAACATTTTGTCCTCGTCTATAGTTTCGTAGCTGGGTTGCCATCCAGGACCAGCCTAAATATCACCATTTTTATGCGGATTTCCTAAAAATATTATGTATGTATTTGTCTCCTGTTTGGCTTTACACTGTTAAAGCTATCCACTGTTGGTCAATGCCAGAATACTGTTAGGTAGAGTACCAAAGAAAAATCTCACATAGGGATCAACGTGTAATTTGACAGGATGAGAGTACCGATCGTGAATCCGTAGCGCTAACCACAGCGTCACCTTACTCCTTCAAAACTATCACGTCCATGGCCGCGACCGTTCTTTCTAGCCTCCCGTTTGTGGCATAAAGTCAGTCTTTCATCGGTTCATTACTGGACAAGTTACAGGGCGCCGTCGGAATCCTAATGATGCGGCGAATCCCCTAGCTGCTGCTTCTCACTGCACTTGACAGACGGACCTAGCAGAGTTAGTGTATACTTCCATTCCACTAATCCGTGCTTGTTTTCAAGCACCTCACACATCGCTGTCAACTACACGCATCCTTTTCAGTTTTTTTTTTTTATTTTAATTTTGGTTTAACAAAATAATTAAACATCAAAATGGAAAATTACCGCGCAGCAATGGAACTTAGCGAACTCGGCCGTACTCTGTGTTACCAAAACTCACATCACACAATTTGGAATTGTGATCAGAAACGTCAAGAGCAACAAATCGATGGAAGTCCGGAGAAGATAACGGAATGTCCTGAAACACGCGACATCCCCTTAGTTTTACAGCTGCACATGGCCACGGCGGAATCCCTCGTTTCTGGTAAGATCGTATTCTTTCTTTGAGAAGAGTGGTGACTTTTATTTACTTTGCATCTACACGTAGGTCTCACGTGCAACCATTTCAGCGAGTAAATACTGAATGCTGATGAATACAATTCACCTTCTCAATTATTATTGATTTTACTGTTCATATGGTAAAGAAAAACATATCCTTATTTACGCAGTATTAAAAATCCAAACAAAGAAGTTGTAGTCATTGTGTTTATCAAAGTGGTCTTTGGTAGAGGTCTTTATATGCTTATATTAAATACAAAACACCCGCTTTGCGGATCGATAAGCCCGTGCCTGTGCCATCATCAGCATTGACTTAAAGGATGGAAGTCGCTCCAGCCCGCCGCAGGACAGACAAGTGGAAGGTTAACCGGAGTATCTGTAGGGCGAAATCAGCGAGCATGTGCCGGCAAAGTCAACCAACTGTTAAAAGGATTGAGTTTGTCGTGTCATAGCTTGGTGAAAATTAATGCCAAGAGTTTTATTTTTGTAATGTGAAGAACGAACGCGGAACAATCAAGTAGAAATATTAAAATAGCAGCAAAGGAGTCTGGGCACTGAGAGAAGTCTGCATCTTAGCAGCGCGTTTACATTTCCGGGTTTCTTAGGGGGCTTATGTTTGTACGGATATATCTATTATAGCACTTCAGACCTTTCTTCGCAATAGCACCTAAGCTAAGCCTTGAATTACTGATCAATTCACGTAGCCGAATATCAACTATTAAACTAGGATGTTACTAGCTATTCGCGTGATTACTATTTAGGCTTTTTTAAAAATACCTTATTATTTGTCTGTTTTTAAACCCGCGTATTCCGATTAGGACTCCTGAATTGAGCGTCAGTCCATTCCAGAACACCGACATTCATTCATATCGCTATGAAATGCACACACGAAATCAGTCCATTGCATATCTTGCAGTAGTTTTTCAATTTAGACTATTACATGCTATTATCGTTGCGTTGTACAGTACCTCAATTCACTTTGTGTGTCTTACTGAGTTTAAACCAGGCGTTAAATTATATAAACAGGCGACAATGTGGTGCAGCTTGCAGCAATTCTGCGTCGCGGATCCCGCGCCCTTATATTGTGGAGGAGCACGTGTACATTCGCCCAATATTTACGTGGGTTTTCATCCGGGGACTTCGGATTGATTCACAATCGCTTATGCTTCCTAACTGGACAGACTGATATCCTTTGAAGCTTAATTGATTTGGTATTAAACTGTGATGATTAAATGTTCCCTTAATTTTTTGAACAAAATACATAACTGCTAATATAAATAGTTGAAAATATATATTGCATATAACTGTATATACTGTATATTAAGGTAGTTGCATACTAGTTATACTTTTAGATGTGTGTTTTGCTGGTATTGTATTATTGTTAACTATTTTGAGTATCCACACTGGTAAGAATTTCATTTTACAATAGTTAATGCACTCATGACAATGAACTTGAATTTGCAGTTGATTCCATACTGACCCTATATGAGTGTACTTGGGTCTGTGTGTGACCCCAGTGATAAATTGACATCCTGACCTTGCCTTTTTGCCTCCAGGGCAGCCAGAATAGTCTGGGTTATGTGGTATGGGAACATTTGTTATGTTAAATAAGATATACATACATTTTCTTAACTCCATATAGTCCATTGGGGGTCATGGAAAAGCAGGATCATTGCAGCTTTGTGAGATCAACCCTGGACTAGGTGCCTTCTCAGACACACTCCACACATACAGTCTAATCTGCCTATTCTTCACATACAATAAAGTTTTCGCATTTTTATCATATTTACGTATGTATCTGATTTAGGCATGCTGGCACTTTGATGTGGTTCTAGAAATTAAATGATATCATGTCCACCATTGTTATTGTGCTATTATATGATATTTTAAAACAAACACATATGCTTATTTTGGCATTTTTTTTGGTTTGTGAATGTAAATCAGTGTTAATTGATCTAGACACTTATTTCTTTTACTCGCTTAGTCCAAGAAAGGATCACAGAAAACACGGGTGTGCAAGACAGGAGCTAATGCTGAATGAGCCCAACCACAGGGCACTGCCAGGTGCATGTTTACCCTAAGCCAAGCCATGAAAGATAGCCCCACCTTTACATCTTTTAGATGTGGGAGGAAACCACATTACGTGCAGAAAGTCTTCTCCCCACAAACACATAAGGATAACAAACAAAATGCTGACAGATAGTAGCACCCTGACCAGCCTGGAAATAATTTCTAGTGATAAACGAACATAGAGCTTAAACCATTGACTATGATGTCATGCTTTAATTTATTTTTTGGATTCAAAACTATAATATATTAAAATATCGAATAACTATCATACAGTAGTATTTGTTCATTTTTGAAATCCACATATTCAGAGCAGGGTCACAAGGAACCTGGAGCCTATGAAAGCAAGCAACAGGCCAGGACAGAGCACCAGTCCAGCGCACACACGGGCCGATTTAGTATTGCCAATGACCTAACGTACAAGTTTTTGGACTGAGGGAGGAAACTGGAACACTCAAATAGAACCCATAAACACACGGGGAGAACATGCAGACCCCATGTGGGGAATACCTGGGACGTGAATCCTGGTCTTCTTACTGCAAGGCAGCAGCGCTACCACAGCACAGTCCTACACAGTGGTATATCTGTACATATATCTACTGTATATCTATAAATATATCTAAACAGATTAGATAGATTGTTTTGAGCACATTAACAGAATAAAACAGTTGTTTTCCTATCAGAATTACAAACATTATTATTTGCTGATCCTCCCTGTCCAGGATTCGTTCCTACCTTTCATTCTTTATTGGCAGGACAGGGTCCAGCACCCAGTGGATAAACTAATTTGAAAATGGATGGATGGATCATATATGTATATGGAGGTGTCAGTGTTTGTGTGCATATTCATATCCAAACAAAGTTTATAACACTAGCTTAAAGACTCAAATACAAGGTCAACTACAGTATAAAGCTGTATAAATATTTAAAGTCTACAGACGACCTTGTTCAGATGCTCTTTGCATTGTGCATTTTTATTATATGTTATGTAAAATCACTTGAAAAAGTAAGTACACACCAGAACATGCTTTTTTTTTTTATTACTAGGGGGCTTTGCCCCCTGCTCGCTTCACTCACCAACCCCCCCTGCCAGCGCTACGTGTCAGCCACTTCGCATCTCTGCTACTCGCGTATGTGAATTTCACTTTAACTAAACAACCAAATTTTTAATTCTCGCAGATAGGCTTCTTCATTGGGAAGGAACACTACTTTTCCCTGATGGCAACATGAATTAGATGTTCTACAAGTCTCCAACTTAAAATTTAAATCTGAACAATATATTTGCTGTCTTTTCGCTGTTCCGTTATTTCATCGAGTAATAATTTCCGTTTGTTTGTGCTAATGCAATCTTTACTATGCTTTTTTTGAGATTTTTGAATTTTAGTACTTCCATTATCTAAAACCTGTTCTGCATGTGTACCACACCAACGTTTTTGGAATCTTTTAATTCTCGTGGATATGCCTCTTCATTGGGAAGAAACACTATTTTGGTTTTCCCTGGTGGCAACACGAATTAGACGATCTACAAGTCTCCGACTTAAAGTTTAAATCCGAACAATATATTCGCTCTCTTTTCGCTGTTCTGTTATTTCACCGAGTAATAATTTCTGTTTGCGCTAATGCAATCTTTACTATCAGTTTTTTGAGACTTTCGAATTTTAGTACTTTCATTATCTCTAACCTGCTCTGCATGTGTACCGTGGCAATGTTTTTTATTTCTTTCCGATATTCTACTTTGTCATCTACTCTTTGTCTTTTATTTCCGGCCCCGTGTATGGTTAAATCTCTTGGCACAAAGTCTCGTCTCATAGGACGTGAAAGTATCTCTCTGAAAATGTCACGTCTCGTCCTAGGATTTTTTAATTATAATGGAGAGATATCTGAGCAACCTGGCTGATTTCAGGACTACAGGGGATGAGTTATGAGGAAAGAGTAAATGAGCTGAGCCTTTGCAATTTAAACTAGAGGAGATTTAGAGGAGACATGATTGAAGTGTTTAAAATTTTGAAGGGAACTCGTACAGTGGGTTGAGACTGTTACTTTAAAATTATTTCATCAAGAACATGGGATACAGTTGGAAACACGTTAAAAGTAAATTTCGCCCACCCATTAGAAAATTTTTCTTCCCGAAGAAAATCAGTAGACACATGGAGCTACCCAAGTATCATGGTGGACAGTAAGACTTTAGGGACTTTCAAAACTAGATCTGACATTATTTTAGAAGAATTAAGTGGATAAGACTGGTGGGCTTTGTTGGGCTAAATGGCCTGTTCTCATCTAAATATTTGAAATGTTCTAATATCAAGATTTGATCTTCATTTAAACAGCATCTTTAGATAAAAGTGATGTAAGTAAATTGATAACAATGAACATTTTGACTTTGCAATCATTCGTTCAACACAAGATGAACAGATATGCCAAATCTTGATATTTCCACATGTTAAAAAATGAAAGAAACACTTCATGGGGTGTATTTACTTTTTCACACTATTGTATATTTTAACTCTTCTCAGCTATCCCAGTGCTGCATTGCATTTGTTGTCCCTTTGCATCTCTTGAATCGTAATTTAATGCTACTAAGTTGTAATTTTGCACACTCACACATTGGTGTGCTGCTTTTGGAGTAAACAGTGTGTGTATGTTTGCAGTTAGAATCATATTGTATTGTTTTATATTTATTTAATGTTCTCTTCATTTTTTCGAATTGCATTAGGCTTGGAGACATTTCACTCTTTTTACAGAAAAGTGGCCAAACTCTATCTTGTTATTCTGGAAAAATATCTACAAAATAATGAAGCTTTTACACAGAAACCTAACACCAAGAAAGGTAAGCAACATTTTTTTTTAAATATGCACTTCATTCCTGTAAAGTTGAACAAGAAAGGAAATAATTTAGGAGTTAATTTTTAGTAGAGTGTAATAGTGAAAGTGTTTTGATAGGTTAATTCATTTGGTATCGAGTACACGTAAGCCAGTTGAGGGTCACGAGTGACACAACCCAGCATCAGTCAGGATGCCAGCCCATCGCAGGACTGAACTCAAAATTCTAAGTGTGTGCTATTGGGTTTAGCTGTTAATTATTCACTTGTATGCTGATGGCAGATAAGCTCTTTTATAAATCAGTTGAAGTATACAGATTACTGTATATATTAATAGTATTGTCACGTGTACAGAGGACAGTGAAACTATTACTTGCATGTCTGACAAACACTGTCTGGTGACATAAGTAAGAATGTGTTAAAATCCATAATATCATAAAATCAGCTTACCTGATGTACTCCTTACTTCTGTGCCACTTGTTCAGCTCTGCTTTCATACCTTGTAGCAAAAACCCAGAGAGGTCTGCATGCATTTTTAGATATATTCTTTAGTGATTTGCCAAAATTGTGCAGAAGAATCTCTTACCTAATGCCGTCTAATGTTTTAGTCAAAATTTTCAACTGGAACGCCTCCACAAATCAGATTTGAAAACTTGGTCCACGTTTGTCAAGTCGGAGTTTGTCCGACTTCAGTTTATGACGTCAATCTAAAATGGCGATGTACACTATAGTATTATATGTTTATTGGGATATCTGTCTATTTGTATTTCATTAAACCAGTCGTACACAAAGTACTGTCCAACTTGTATCTATGGACGTGTTCCTCTGGTGTTTGGGTGCTCAAAATAACATGTAATGTGTTGTTATCATCTGGTATTTATTCTGATGGAGCAAGTACAACAAAGGTTTTCCTGCAGTTGTCTATATTGGTTTTCAGAATGTTTGACTGAAGCAGGCCAATTCAAGTGTGATGTCATTCCCAGCTCCAACTTCCAAGGTAAATAGAACACAGCATAATGTCTGTTGTGGACTAAGCCCCACAACAGGTAGACATGTTCTTAATCACTACCACACGTTTATTTACAACTACAGTATTTACAATTAATAAAGTGCCACACAACCACCAAGACTCCCCAAAGTCCAGGCCTTACACTGCCTCTTTGCTTCAGGCCGCCTCCATGCCTCCTCCAGAGACCTTGTCCTTCCTTCTCTCCCAACTCCAGCCTTGAATGAAGGGAGGCAGCCCCTTTTATAGCCACCTGGATGTGCTCCAGGTATCTTCCAGTAACCTTCCACTGACACGCCCCTGTGTGGCGGAAGCACCGGCTGTGTACCTGGAAGCACTCCGGGTGTCCCCGATCCTCTTCCTCCCAGCACTTCCGGGTGTGGCAGAAGTGCTGAGGTCCAGGGCTCTCTAGGCATTGGGGCACCCCCTGGCGGTGACCACGGGCCCCTACAGGGTTGAGCTTCCAAGCTCTCTACCCATGGTTCCCAAAGCAACCAGGGTGGTCGCCCCCTGTTCGGTCCTTTTGGGAGTCCCGGATTGGTAGCAGCCCCAGCCACTCACCACACTGTATAAATTAATTTAAGAGTGACAATAAAAACTTTTGAAAAATGTTATGTAAAAGTTATTGGTATGGTGGGACTGTGGTGAGTATTTTTGTTCCCCAGCTCCAGGAGACCGGATTTGAATTTCAGCTCAGTCACTTTCTGTGTGTGAGAAGTCTCTTTTCACCAAAGTCTCCATAATAGATGTATGTGAATTCAATACCTTTAAATTGGACAAGCAAAAGAAGGGCTGACTGTGTTTGTGAGTGCCCCTTGCAATTGACAGGCGCTCTGTCCAGGGTTAGAGCATTTTCACAGTCCAGGAAGACTCCAGCCCAGCAGGTCCAGGTTTCAGATTGAGGACCATTTACTGACACAGATTTCTCATCCTTTATTTTCCTACATTGTCACCTGCATATACTCACTCACAGTTACAAATTAATTAATTTCCCTAAAAGTGGAAATTCTGGATGATCTTTGCATACAAAACTGAAGTGTGAAGTGTCAGACAGGACATTTTTAGTGCAGTGAGTGGCACTGACATTTGCTAGACTCTACTCCAGATGGCTCCGCAATATTATTTACAGCAAAAATAAAATCAATTTAATCTGCTGCATATAATAATTCTGACAGCTGTGGCAACAGTATTAAATTACAAATAACTCACCAGGAACAAATAAGATATTCAGACATATTATGGCGCCAAATGAGCACTATACTACACATGCTTATAAAGTAGCTGAAGACAGCGGCCTAATCATGCTAACTAGCGCCGTGTACATGTTATAACAGTTTAGTGCTGTACATACATTATGACTTTACATGATACTATGCAATGGTGCACTTCCTACTGTATCTCACCCTGTGAGACCTTGGAGAGCAAGAGCGCTGAGCTGTGACTTGTCTCATGTGATGCAGCCTGACGTTACAGTACGTCCAAAGCTACAACTTCTACTGCAGATATAATCTAACTAACTAAATCCTAAAAGTATCTGAAGTCCTTTTTGCAAATATTTTTCTTTCTTCATCCTGCCCAGTCTGTAACATCAATCTGCATTCGACAATCATGCATACGCAGCTTCTTATGGTTAACAATTCCATGGACATCAGTTTGGTTCATACTTGTTCACTAGATCTCTGCGGGTCCCTGATTTTCATTTTTAGATCTTGATCCAGCCTTAAGTGTACCTATGCAATGATAAGCACTCAGGCCTTTAGAGATGCTTCTGAAGTCTTTTCCAGCTTTATGTATCTCTATAGTTCTTCTTCTAAGGTTGCCTGATATTTCTTTTGATTGCATGAACAGATCTTTCTTGAGAAGAACACCTTTTTCCTCCATGTAAGCAATGATTTTCTTCAGTAGCACAATGACAGGGGTATAAAATTCAACTTTATTAATTGCCAAAGATAATACTTTATGTACACAACACGGGCTGGAACAAATCAACAAACTAACACTACATTTTCTTAATAAACAAGACACACAGATACCCCTTCAACTTCTCACTGTCATATATTCTGCCTCGTATCTCTCTTGAAACTGTTTTCCCACTTTATTGGATTTTCCTTCTTGGACATTGCAGCAGGTTAGAAAAACTAGCAAAGCAATGGAAATGAAATTGGTATTGAATGAAAAAATTCAGCTCATAAATCAGGACATAAGTGAGAATATATAGCTAGATTAAATTATATCCGTTTACAGCTGCATCAACATGTGCCACAATCAGACTGCACTTGGCCAAATTTAAAAAACTGGTTGTACTTGTGTAGGTGATGGACCACACAGACCACATTTGGAGTTGTTTAGAAATGGATTGCATTCACATTTAACAGGAGAGGAAATGCAAATGTGTTTTTTGTTCACATAAAACAATCAAGTCTGTAGGAAAGACAAAAGAATTGTGTAGGGCTATGGTAGCAGTCAGGTTAACCGCATAGAGGTGACCAGTGCTGATACCTGTGCACGTTTGAAAAGAGAGTGCAGTGGCATGTGTGAAGTTGGGCTAGCATCTCCTTCATGAGACTGAAACATCTTTGGCATCATGCTAATACACTAAATCTTTTTATTTCAGTGAGGCATGTGACCTTCTTTTTACTTTTGTCTTATCTAAGCAATAGGAACAGCCTGTTTCTATTCTAAATACAGGTTAGAGGGCTGGGCTTGGTGTGCTGTACTGTGCTGTGCAGATGAACAGAGTCAGTAAGTGGTATTGTTTCTAATATGTCTAAATTCACTGAGCTATGTCCACACATTGTGGAATACAAATAACTACGACAGCCAGTCTCACAAAGTTTTGAGGAACCGCCCCGTATAATGTTCAGAGGACAGGTCAAAATAAACATTTATACAAAAAAGGATCAACCAAACATTTGACAATCTAACAGTTCAACAGAGGGGTATTTAAATTAGGAAGGGAAATGACATCATGGCATCGACTTGGAGGTGATGTCAACCGAGAGGGACGGAAGGACAAATCGGCCATTTTGGATCCAAGATAAGGACGTTTACTTCTCGTCTTTGCTTCTGCAGGAAAAGAGAGAGAGATGTTAGTACCCTTCTGTAACTCTTCGTCTCGCGATCTTTCACTCACCACAGGGTTTGTTGACTGCCTCCAAAGCGCGTGTGAGTGTGCCAACATATAACCATATTTTGTTCTGGTGGAACGCTCCATTGTAGATAAGGAATGCTGTTAAGATAAAGGTGTATGAGGGTGTGAGATACAAAAACACAAATCAGTGCAAACGTTGTTTCGGAATAGTTTGGGTATTACTGTGTGGTGACTTAGGCACAATAGACAGAGCAGGAGAGAGAGGTTAGGAGCACGAGCTGATACAGCGCATTGCTGGACCCACATAGAAAAAAAAGACAGTGTGCTCTACGGTTACTCTCTCAGGTGGAAGTTAGCATATCATAATCTCTTGGACCAATAGCATTCGACTTATACGACAAACATTATAAAATACCAGAAATTATGCAATAAAATCAAGTCCTGACTTATCCACGGGAGAACTTATCTGCGAGTATATACGATATTTAATGTATATGTATAATTGTCCATAGTTAGCACCGATTCGTCATGGATTCCAAGTATCTGTTTGGAGTATGCATGTTCTCCTAATGTTTTTGTGTCTTTTTCTTAAGGTACTCTGTTTTTCTAACAAAATTAGTTGACATACACATGTGATTGTAAACTGATAAAAAATAAATGTGTGTGGTGCCTGTTTCAGTGCTGCTGATATGGGTTCCAGCCTCCTACGCTCCTAAATTAGATGAATTAGGTGAGAGAATGTTATATTATAACAATGTTCGGAAGCTCATTTGATCTAAAGCTAGGTGTGTTATGATTCTTTGTGTAAAATGTTTCAATAATATCAGAGTTCAGGTAACTTTTGACATTTTTTAGTTTATATGTGTGTTTAGTCCATCCTTAAGAGACTTTTAAATTGCCACTGAATAAGAGTGTTTTATTTAGAATGGAAGAAATAACTTTGTATTTTTACTTACTGAGCCTCAGTTCTCTGACCATCTTGAATGTCGGCTCTTTGTAAGTCTGCTCAGCAGTGTAATTGCATATGGCAGGGCAAGCAGTTAAGCGATTCACTGAGCATTTCATTAATACAGTTTATCTTGACTGTTTAGAACTAAAGGTTTAAAATATCACACAGCATTTCAATTCCAGTAAATAACTTTATAGGGCTTTCTTCAAAAGGAATGAGGCAAAGTTAACTCAAAGTCACCTTTTGAATTACAGAGGCTAAATTTGGTGTTGCAACAAGAGGCCTGAGTATTGGAATGTGCTATTCAAAACCTGAGCAACTTGGTGACCTTGTCCAAGCGAGCATAGAATGCGGTCGAATGACACACAGCTACCCTGCAGGTAATACTCACAGCCTCCACTTCTGACATCATTAAATCATTCCCATGCACTCCACTTGCGCAGTATCAAAGAAGTGACTGACATGTCCTTACAGTCTATGAATGTTTGTAAAGAAGCCACTCAGCCTGGCGCCATCTCAGTCCTGTCAAGTGGATTTTACACTGTGCAGAAGAACATTGCTCTTTAACTATTGCACACATTGACTCTTTATTGCCTAAAGTGGAGAAAAATGATGGCATGGTCGTATGCTACAGCTAACATGTGAGTGTACCATAAATGCTTTCCTGCAAAACATCCTATAAATCAGAAGTATGTACAATAATAGTTTTTAGACTTCTACAATTAGATCACTGGATATGAAAATTGACCGTAAAGGGAACTGAACTAGGCTAATACCTTAACCACTAGCTAGAAATTTTAGATCTTGAAAATTTGTTTAAGCCAGGCTTGAAAAAGATAGCTCACTGTGTCCCTACTTAAATATTAACCCAAGACTCCTTTTGGCAGGCTTTCTTGGATCTCTGTGCACTGCACTGTTTGTATCATATGCTGTTCAAGGAAAGCCTATATCGCTGTGGGGACATGACATGTTGGCAGTGATGCCGCTAGCGGAGGAATACTGCAGGAAGAAGATCGCCCAGTTCTCAGGTATGGCAGAAACACATTAAAAGCCATTGCTTTTTGTGCCGTTTGTGAAGCAGCACTTCTAGTGCAAAGCATAAGCCTATCAGATTGTCAGATTATTTTTAGTAACATTTTAAATTTGTAAGAGGTTTTACAAACAGGGTAAAAAGAAAAAAATCCATCATTATTTTACACATAACCATTTTTGTTAAGATAAGCACGGCTTTCAAGTTATGTAATGCCTTTCAAGGTGAACAGCAGTCCCAATTGCTTCATTCATTCAGACAGGACGCACAACACAGAACATTACACTGGATTCAGTAGTATTAAGATCCCTTGAATTTTTTCACATTTTGTTATGTTGCAGCCATATATTAAAATAATTTCAATTAATTTTTCCCCACATCAGCAACACTCAGTACCTCAGAATGACAACACAAAGACAGGATTTTAGAATTTCATGCACATTTATTTAAAAAAAATTAAATATCACATTGGCATGGGCATTCAGACCCTTTGCTTTGACAGTTGGCTCAGGTGCATCCCGTTATATTGATCATCATTGAGATGTTTCTACACCTTCTTTGGAGTTTATCTGTGGTCAATTCAATTGACTGAACATGATTAGGAAAGGTAAACACCTGTCTATAGAAGATCCCACAGTTGACAATGTGTATCAGAGCAAGACCAAGCCATGAAGTTGAAGGAATTACCTGCAGAGCTTAGGGACATGATCATGTTACAGCACAGATCTGCGGAAAACTACAAAAAACTCTGCAGCATTGAAGGTTCTCCAGAGCACTGTTGCCTTCATAATTCTTAAATGGAATAAGCTGGGGACATCAAAGATTCTTCCATGAGTGACCCATCCAACCAAAATGATGGATTAATTATGGGAGAAGGGCCATTTTATGAGAGGTGACCAAGAACCCAATGGGCACTATTGCTGACCTGCAGAGAACGTGTTGAGATGAGGCAAACTTCCAGAATGACAACCATCACTGCAGCTCCCCACTGATCTGGTCTGTATGACAGGGTGGCCAGACAGAATCCTCTCCTCAGACAAACAGAAACCTGCTTGGAGTTTGCAAAGACGCACCTAAAGGATTCTCAGGCTATGAGAAACATGACTCTCTAGTCTGAAGAAACCAATATTAGTATTATATCAGGGAGAAACCAGGAAACTGCGCAATTCCAGTGGTGAAGCATGGCAGTGGCAGCAACATGCTGTTGGGTTGTTTTCAGCAGCAGGGATTGGGAGACTAGTCAGAGTTGAGGGAAAGCCAAGAGTAGCAAAGTACAAAGATATCCTTAATGAAAACCTGTTCCAGAGAGCTCTGGATCTTATACTGGGCTGAAGGTTCACCTTCCAACAGGACAATGACTCGAAGTACCAAGCAAAGGCAACAAAGGAGTGGCTTAGAGACAACTCTGAGAATGTCCTTGAGTGGCCCAGCCAGAGTCAGGACTTGAACCCATTTGAACACCTCTGAAGAGACCTGAAAACAGCTGTCCACCATGGTCTCCATCCTAACTGACAGAGCCTAGGAGGATCTCCAGAGAAGAATGGCAGAAAATTCCCAAGTCTTAGGTGTGTGAAGTTTGTCTTGTCATACCCAAGAAGGCTCCACGCTGTAATTGCTGGCAAAGGTGCTTCAGCTAAATACTAAGTAAAAGATCTAAATACTTTTGTCAAAAAAGGTATTTCCAATTTCTGTTTCTAATAAATTTACATAAATTTCTAAAATCCTGTTTTCCTCTTTGTCATTCATGTAGTGAAAAAAAAAAGAATTTAAGTAAGTTTAGTTCTAAATAAGTTTAGAATAAGGCTGCAGCATAACTAAATGTGAATGCATTTGAACGCTTCTTGAATGCACTGTATTTGGTATGCATTCCTACAACTGAACTTGTACACACGTAATGACCTAAAAACAAGCTCTAACAGGCTATTCATTACTCACAGTAGTATAGAAGATGAGAAATATTTTAACTGTTTTAAACATTATTTAAATTAATTGCCCTTCATCCTATATCAAGAGGTCTTAGATACTTTCATACAAAATATGTGATGTGAGATCCTATAAGATGATACTCCACTGTAAAAGCCAGATGGCAGTTACGTAGTCAGACGTGACTGCTTTTAATTTGGATCAAAGAGATGATGTGGATATGTGCCTGTTCCTTTCAGTAGAATTGCAAGGATAATGTGGACTTAACGTTACTCTTCTCTAAGGAGGAATCAAGAGAGTAGGCAGAAACTGACAAAGTGCAATGAGATCTAATAGATCAAGGGTGAGGAACAAATTCATCAGAAGGATGAGTAGATTGTTCCCACTCCTCCTCTGGACAGTTTGGGCCTATGTTGTCCTCTGTATCTGTGGTTGCCTTTGTTGACATGTTGAAGAGATGGCTAACATGCTGCTATAATATATGTACAGAACCACCTGAATAATAACTTGCATTGGTGGAAACCAGAATGGTAAAACCTTGTGGTCACAGTTGGACCAAAAGGTAACATTCTAACATCACTTGTTCCAGGCGGGTGATGTTAGGAGCCCTTATCCTATATGTTCAGTCAAAATGGTCCTTCATTTTGTGCTCTTAACTGGATACTGTAGTGCACTGAGATTCTAGGAGAATGAGGGCATCGTATGGCCACAGGTGATCAACTGGACACTACAGTTCATATCTAAACATTACAGTTGCAAGAGATGTGGCAAATATTGAGTGTCTTTAGACTCTGTTATATAAGATGGACAGGAGAAGAATGGTTGAAGATGTACAGCCATTAATCACAAGTGAGTGCTCAGTTGTGAAAATGTCTCTGTTGGCCAGAGCAGAAGATATCTTTGAGTCCACAAGGGGTAATGATGACTGAGAAGAGCCCTTAGTAGGCACTGGGAGTTTTCAGAAAGTTGGTCACAGCATGGGTTATAACGGACAATTTGTTACTCTTTAAATGTGAGTTTTGGTCTAAAATGAGTATGTTCTGGGGTTTGTAGACATCTATTAACTTCCTAAACAGGTACTCATCTGTACTTGTTTCTAAGGTTATGCTGGCCATACTACAGGATTAAGTGGATCATAAAAGTGTGACATGAAAACATGAAATGTTCTGTATCAATGTCTAGTCTGAACAAACTCTTGAATGCATACTGGGCCCAAGTGACCTTTGTGAGAAAGATTGTTAATTAAAAGTACTTTGATTTGACACTGCTATTTTAACAGACCCTGTAAAATTCACGAGAGTTGTGCTCACCTAATTCAGAGAAGAGATTTGTGAAAGCCAACCAAAGCTTGCACAGGATTGGTAAAGTTTGGAAGATAATGTAGCTTACAGTGAAGAATGGACCATCTGAAAGAGGCCAGGGTCAGGTCTACTACAAGACACAGGAGAAGTGCATAGGAGGCACCCCAGGCTGATGAAAAAAGCTATTCATTGCTGAATTTAAGATGAGTCAATGGACCAGACATAAGACGGAACAGGTGGTGGGAATGTATGATTATTTTGAAAGACACATGCTTACTGCTGTTTATCATATACCCTAATGCTATCAGAAAAACACAGACACACACACTTCAAAGCAGGTTGCAGAGAACATTAGAGACAAATCATCACTAAATGTGAAGCTAACTGCTGTTTAACACCTTGAAAAAAATGGCGGTGAAGGGGATACATTAATATCACCAGGCAAGAGTTTCTGGAATTACAGGAACAAGGCTGGATTTCTTGTGTGTGGCTAAAGTCTTCAGCTGTGTCCATTTGGATTTGTTCAGAGTAGAGTACTAAAGGCTGGAGAGAACCCTGTGGTATGGTTTCCTCTCGAAAGACCAAATCACAGTAAACTTCTAATGTCATGTTGTTGGTTTTGTTTTGATAAACTTCTGTATTTATGTGAGAATTCACAGAAGTGAATAGAAAATTTATCCTTACCACAAGAAAAACAGTACCAGGAAAATGTAATAAAATGGGTATTTCCTGATCCCTTTTGTTGTCAGAAACATGCAAAACAAGGAAGGCATGCTTTTGTATATCAAAACTTTTGCTGCTTCAATGGTAAGATTTCAAACTTTTGTTTTCTGATGATGTTCTGTGCATTGTATCCTCCATTGTAAATCATTTTTTTAAATTTATGGATAATGCTTACCTTTAGAACACATTTGTGCATGGCAAATGAACATTTACCATGTTTATGAAGAAATAACTTTGACTTGAACAATACTAAACTTATCCTTTAGGCTATTATGATGGACAGACAGTCCATTAGGAAGCCAGTGAACAAGCTCTCTTTTTATCATCTTTGAAAGTCTGATACATGATACAGCTCTAAGCATACACCATCTTCACTCTCTGTAAACAGAATATTCCAGCAGGTTCTTAGCTATATAAGAGATATTTTACTTGACCATTTCTAGTTTGCCTCTGGATAGTTACATTTCAAAAGGGCCTTGTGTCACGACTCATGTTGAGCAGTACAAGCTAAATACTTTTATATTGGTGTATATCTATGTGCATATATATGTACGTAAATATAGCCAAAGAATGACTTTGATGTCTAGATCAGGGGTTCTCAAAGTCAGTCCCGGGGACCCACTGTGGCTGCAGGTTTTTGTTCCAACCAACTTCTGTTTTTAATTGGACTCCTGGGCTAATTAAGTGAACTGTTATTTCTGAGATTCTGTGTTTTGGGAACAATATTGAAATTAGAAAAAAATATTAAAATGTACCAAGCAGTTACTTATATGGGAATAATGCATTTTTTTATTTTTAAGAATATTTTCATCTTGATTTTCATTTTATTTTTCCGGGTGTTCTAATTATTTAATTAATCCATTATTTTCTAATTATTGGGTCTGAAGCTAAAGTAGTCGCATCCTTTCACAATTCAGTGTTTGCCTGGATGTCTGCTCTGCTCGTTTTTTAATTCTCATTATTAAGATACGATGAAGTGAGCAAACTGCACAGAGTAAGGGCAAAATATAATGAAGGCAATATAAGTGAGTTAAGCATTTAAATCTATAGCAAAAATATAAATATTTCTAAATGTTGTGTAAATGTAATAATCATGCTGCTGTGCTTTTCTGAATGTAGAATAAGAGAAGAGAAAAATACCATCTAATTAAATGAGATCAGTGTTGTCACTAATTATAAATCTGGTTTGAAGCAAAAACCTGAAGCTGCAGTGGGCCCTCAGGACCGACTTTGAGAACCCCTGGTCTAGATAAATATTTAAAATATAAATCACAATGACATAATGATAACTGATTTTATGCTGCAATATGGAAGGTGAAGTCATACAGAAAGTTGTTATAGTATGCAAATAGTGAGAACGATCACATTTTCAGTTTTAGACCTGTTATGACCACACACACAACAGTAAAGAAGGAGCAGGAGGCAGAAGGGAGAAGAATACATTGGGCATTGGCCAGATTTAACAGAAACAATGTGGGGGAGTCACATGTAACCTAGTACTGGTTATAGCAGTAGGGCTGTGTGGTTTGCTTCTGAGCTCTTGTGTCATGGCCAGTGCAGCCACAATTACTGAAGCACAGAGAAAAATATGCCTACAGCTGCCTCATGTAATACACATTGTATATGTCATATGGGACATGGCTTGCAGAGCAAGTGTTGGCAGTTACATGGTGCAGCGCAAACAGGGGATGTGTGGGAGAAGTGGACAGTTAATTAACAAATCCTTTGACAGATTCATTCTGAAATACCATCCCAATGGTACTGTGTCATCTGAGACAATGGTCCTTTCTGGACTAAAGGCTTACTTGAAGGCTCAGTAAGCACATTAATTAATTAATTCATCTTGCAAGGCTCCAATTTTTCAAAAGCTGGACAATTCTTGTTAAGTTGGTTACAAACTTTGGATCTTGCTGCCCAGCTGGCCAATTGAACAGTTGGTCAGTTACACCACTTAGTATCAATTTCTCTGAAGAGACAGTAGGCTGTAAAATATAATTTGGCCTATCTAAGTGACCACTGACTGCTGTGAACAATTTGCATTTCATCATCAGGGTGCACCTGATAGAAACCATGGACGGCATCAGTATCTCAGAGCAAATACACTTTTAAGATTTTGGTGTTCATGCCTAATCTTCTGTTTGTATAATTCTGCCTCATCATTATATTTTAGACTACAGAGAAAACTGGATTCACTTTGAAATGAAGTGGCAATATTTCCTTCAACATAGAAAAAATAACCAGGATGGACATGAATGGTCATTGAACTGTGGAACATGTGATGTCAAAGAAGGACTAAAGGTACATTATTTTAAAGGTGAAATTAAAACACTAGGACAGTCATGACAAGAACAAGCCATTCAGCCCAATATGCTCGTCCATCCCCTTTACCTAGATTGTCCAAAATAACATCAAGTCAAGATCTGAAGGCCTCTAAAGTCCTGCTCTCCACCACACTACTTGTTAATTTATCCCAGGTATCTGTGATTGTTGTGTAAAGAAATCTTTTATAACGTTATGAAATATGCTCCTAACATGTTTGTACGCATTAAACCATGCCCCTATGTTCTTGTTGCAGAGTTTATTTTAAAGTAAGAGCTGGGATCCATTTTATTTCTTCAATCGTGTCACTTCTTAATCCCCATTTTCTTAAACTGAAAAGGTTCAGCTCCTTCATTTTTTCCTCATAGCTCACACCTCTTAGTCCTAGCATTAGCCATGTTACTCTTCCATGGACGTTCTATATTGTTGAAATGTCTTTTTTTGTTATATGTAATCCAGATCTGTTTACAATACATTAGTGCATTAAATAACATAAGCAGAACCTCCCTTGACTTGTGCGCTCCACACATCGTGATATATAAATAATATCCTATTAGTCTTCTTCATCGTTTCAGTACACTTTCTGGATGTTGATGGTGACAAGTCAACTATGACTCCCAGGCTCTTCTCATAAGGTGTACAGTACTCCCATTATGTATTTATTTCTATTTTCTACATATAATACTTTACATTTATTTAAATTACATTTAATCTACCCAAACCTGTATATGGTCAAAGTTGTTCTGTAACAATTTAACTGATTATGCATTATCTGCTCTTCCACCTAGTTTGGTAATGTAATGAATGTTTAGGAATGTGAGATGGGTTTAAGGAAATGTGATTATTTTAGTCCTGCATTGTCAAGGAAGTCATTCTGCAGAATAGAGTATTCTATTCAGTGGCTCTCAATTAGGGCCCAGGAGGTATGAGACTTCTAAGGGCAACTAGAGGACAAAGATGTAGTCAAAAAGCCAAAGTGAGAGTCAGAGCCAGGAGAACAGCTATCAGTAACCTAAGCCAAGAATTGCAAGACAAAAATCAAAGTCAAACTGATTGAAGAGATCAAAAACCAGAGAAACAAAACAGATTTCAAAAAGGTTCAAAGGGTTTAAGAATCCGTGTAGTCAGATGGGGGGAGCATAACCCTGGATGACCTTTTATCTTGTCGTGATTGACAAGCCACAAACACTTCAGGATGGTCCTAGCAACAGGAATCAACAACAGCACTGTCAAAATGGCGGCGATAAAATTTCCCAAGCAGCAAACCAAAATTAAATGTATAACTATATTTCAAAAAGAAGTGAAACCAATGAATATCGTAGGTTGTAAACCCCCCAAAAGCAGACAATATTATTTGAGATAGGAGTCCCTGAAAATGATGCATGTTACTGAGGTATCTTCACAGATCATCTTGAGAAAGATCTTACAAAAGACCATGAAGAAGCTGAAAAAACACAAGAAAAATCAATGTGAAAATGGTAAAATAAAGCAAAGGTAATAGCCTTATGAAACACTACTTAAAGGAGAGTCTTATTGTAGTTTACATAGATTAACATTATAGATGTTCTCATATATCTGACTCCCATTTTGCTCAAATATCACAATTTCCTAGAGCCAGGGACCCCTTACATTTTCTTCCATTTAAATTAATGGTAATTATGTGTTCATAGTATAAAAATTCACCCTTTGAAGGGGTTTTCAGGAAAGGCCTGAACTTTACCTGTGCTGTAGTGGTGTGAAACCTGCTTGCCCAGTCCTGGGTGTTTAATTCTGAAGCTTCTCCATCATTTTGATAGATGAAAATTATGTGCCAAAAGATGACTGGGTCAGGAATGTTGGATTGTGGTTGATGATTCTCACTTGCTGATACAATGTGTTTTTCGTGACAGCTGCACAGACGCTGGTGCTCGGAGTTATCTGGGAGAGACAGCCATCTTGAAATAACACTTGTTGTCTATGATGCCTTCTTATCTTCTGGAAATGACTGGAACAAGCTTTGTCAGATGGCAATGTCTCATGAAGGTAAGTCAGTTTAAGGATGTCAGACAAAACCAAAAGTATTTAGCTTCATGTTTTCATGGAAAATGGAGATCAAAAAATTCCTGATACAACTAGCTTCTGCAGCTAGTCTCTTCTTACCTCTTTATTACAATATTTCAGAATCTCTCCTGCATTTTGTTCGGATATGCTTGGATGTCCTTTTTGTCTACTCTCACCAGGTTGCCCTTGATATACTTTCTTGACCATTCTATTTGCTACATTTTTTCCTAATGTCCTAACTATCGGATTCTTCCTTTCTTAATATCCATAATGATATCCATTAGTCACATACACCTATGACTAATGGATATCATGGTCCTCACTCTCCATCTTTTCTTTCTTAATTGGCCCAAAAATCTTAGTGACTTTTCCATGAACATCACCATCCTTTCAACAGTTTAAGTTAGTTTAAGAAGAATCTGTTACTGCAAGCATTTAAACTGACCAAGGCACACCATCCCCCCTAGCTTGTGTAGTACTGTACCTATGGCTTGAAGTGAGCTGGTATGCCATACTGGCACTTAACTGTTTATTATTTGTGAGCTGGACCAGAGCTGCACATTGCAGTCAGACCACCAAGAGGACATCGCAGTTTTCCACAGTATTTTACAACCAAGGGCCCCTGCATGATTACAGCTACAGTTTAGTCAATGGCCTGATTCTGCTTGTGGCATTCATCTTCATGAACTGCAATTCTGTGTGCAACAACTTGTCAGTGCTGAGCTAACCTGATGTCTATAAAGCATTATTACTAGCAAATAAAAAAAAAACACGGGTTGGCTGATTTTCTTTTTCTATAACATCACCAATTTTTCTAGGGTATATAGTTTTTCTATTTCTATATTTTTATTATGATCAGAAAGGAAAGGACGGCCTTATTTTCAATAATGAATGAACAATCAATTATTTTAAGACTGGCAGATAAAGGGGCTGCTCTGCTATACTATTTATGGATTCTATTAAGTATATAACTGAGAGGATGTGCTGATTATTAGACAAGAATAGTTATTAAACACTTGCCTCAGATCCCACATGCTACAAAGCGAATTTGGGCAATCCCACATATAAGGAGTTACAATAAACCTAGCCGAGATGTGATAAAAGGATGAATGACTGTTTCCAAGTCCTTCTGTGAGAGAATAGATTTTAGTTTTGCGATTTGCCTCATTTGCTAAAAACTGGACTTTACTACCATGGAAATTTGTTTATCAAAATTTAATGACGACTCAAAGATGATACCCAGGTTCCTGATGTCATTATGAATGAATTATGTTGCTGACAAGGAGCCAAACTGAGTGCAGGTTTCAGGAGTGGATGAGTTATAACCAAAAATAATGACCTCTGTTTCATTTTCATTTAGATGTAAGATGTTTTGTGCAATCCAATATTTAATATCATCAAGGCATTCAATCAGCTTTTTTGCCAATGAAATGATGTTAGATTTGGCTTTGAGGTATAGCTGGGTATCATCAGCATAGTAATGGAAAGCGACACACTATGTTTGAGAAAGATGGTCCCCAGGAGGAGTAGATATAGGGCAAATAAAAGAAGGGCCAAAATGGAACATTGTGGAACGCACTATATGAGAGATTTTGGCTGAGAGAAATTAACATCTACAGTATGTTAACAGGTATGGATCTAGTGTTAAGATAGGACTCACCCCATTTCAGTGCACACCCATGAATTCTGACTACATACTCAAACTGTTTTAACAGAACCCCATGGTCCACCATGTCAAATGTTGCACTAAGATCCAATAGAACTAAAATTACACAAGAACCTGAGTCCGAGGTTAATTGAATATCATCAGTCATCTTCAACAAAGCGGATTCTCTACTATGAAGTTGTTTAAATCCCTACAGATTTTATTTTTTCTCCAGCCGTCTGGAGTTTTTTTGTTTTTTCTGTCCCCCCTGGCCATTGAACCTTACTCTTATTCGATGTTAATTAATGTTGATTTATTTTGTTTTCGTCTTGTGTCTTTTATTTTTCTATTCTTTATTATGTAAAGCACTTTGAGCTACTGCTTGTATGAAAATGTGCTATATAAATAAATGTTGTTGTTGTTGTTGTTAAAACTTGATTGAAATACTTCACATAAATTGTTATCCTCCAGATATGAAAGTAACTGCAAAGACACCACTTTTTTCATAATTTTGGACAGGAATAGTAGCTTAGAAACAGGCCTGTAGTTTGAAAGAACTGTGTTATCAAGTGTAGGCTCCTAGCAGCTGTGGCTCAACAATTGAATGTTTGAAGTTGTCTGGCATTATACCAGATTTTAGGCAGTTGTAAATAATAGTCAAAACAATTGGGAGTAATGACTCTGAAAATATCTTTAAACAGCTGTGAAGGTAAAATATCTAGTGGATAATTGTAAGGTTTCATATGCACGACTATATCGGCTAGCGGAGGAGAGGAAACTGATTGAAAAAGAGCAAGACGGCTGTGAACTGGCCTAAAGGGAGTTGGTTTTAGCACGCAGTGATCAGAACCTGAATGAATAATGCTGGATCAAATGATTTGAATTTTATTCAAAATGAAATTGAGAAATACTTTAGCTCACAGATCTTGGGGGTACACTTGGGGAAGCTGCTGACAAGGGGTTTGAGAGAGTGTTCATGGTGCTAAAAAGAAATCCAGGTCTCGAGGCAGTATTTGCAATTAAACAAGATAACTGTTTAGATTTTGCTGCTCTCACAGCCTCTTGGTAGTACAATTGCTGTCTCCTTTGCCTTCCTGACCGATTCTTCTCTAGTTTTGTGTTTTGCTAGTGTCCTTGTCACTAATTGGTAGCATGACATGGTACCTGCAGCCAATTCAGGTTGCAGAGGTAGTCCAGCTCCTCTAGGATGGCACATGCATATGTACCATTGCAAGAATGTTTGCTGTGTTTCTCAGCACAGTCTCAAGAGCATGGAAGGGATATCAGGGGATGGACCATTACAAGAGGAGAGCTGGACAGAAGGGCATTAACCCAGCAGCAACACCAATATCTTCTTCTTTATGCGAGGAGGAACAGGAGGAGCATTGCCAGAGCCCAACAAAATGACCTGCAGCTGGCTACTGGTGTGCATGTTTCTGAACAAACTGTCAGAAACTGATTCCATGAGTATGGTATGTGGCCTGGGGTCCTCAGTGGGGCCTGTGCTCACAACCCATCATTGTGCATCTCTGATGGCATTCAACAGAGAATATTACAATTGGCAGCTTGGCCATTGGCACCTCATTCTCTTCACAGATGAGAGCAGGTTCACACGGAGTACATGTAACAGACGAGGAAGCGTCTGGAGACGCCGTAGTGAACATTATGCAACCTGTAACATCAATCAGCATGACTGGTTGGGTGGTGGGTCAGGGATGGTCTGGGGAGGCATATTCTTGGAATGGTGCACAGACCTCCACATGCTAGGCAATGGTGCCCTAGCTGCTGTTTGGTGCTGGGATGAACTCCTCAGAGCCACTGTCAAACATCAGACTGGTGGAGTGGACCCTGGGTTCCACGTGGAGCAGGACAATGGCCAGCCACATCTGGCCAGAGTGTGTAGACAGTTCCTGGAAGACAAAGGCATTGGCGCCGTTGACTGGCCAGCACATTTCCCAGACCTAAATCCAATTGAGACCCTCTGGAATGTTATGCATCGGAGTATCTAATGCCTCCCAGTAATGACACAGACTGTCCAGGAGCTCACTGATGCCCTGATCCAGGTCTGGGAGGGGATCCCCCAGGACACCATCCATTGTCTCATCAGGAGCATGCCCAGGTGTTGTCAGGAGAGCGTACATGAATGTGTGGGTCATATACACTTCTGAGTCACAATACGAGTTAGCGTCATTAAATTCACGCATATTGGATCAGCCTCTGATTTCAATTTTTTGTTCTCAACAAATTACACAGTATTACTCAGTAAAGATTTTCCACATGAATATTTTGTTCATCTAGATCTGACGAGTGATTTAAGTGTCCCCTTAATTTTTTGGAGCACTGTATTATAAATCCCTTCTTTTTAAAGTTTGCTTTATAATGTCTGCCAAAAATCTGGCATTAGTTCTGGAATTTAATAAAGAACACTTGGTACTTCTGAGTTTTTGCAGCTGATAACATGTATATAGGAAAATATATATGTTTTTTTTCTGCTTACCCATAATAGCATAACATAACATGATATTCTCAAATGTGCGTAATCCACAGGATCATGGTCCACCATCGCAAGTCCCAATCATACATCCCATCTCCTGTTCACTCACACTGGGGCAATTTAGAATCACCAGTTACTTTAACAGACTCACCTTTGTGGGTGTGTTTTATCCACAATAACCAAATTAATGAAAAAATTCTGTTTTTATTTTAGGAGACACTGAATCTGTTGCGACTATTGCTGGATGTTTATACGGCCTTTTGTATGGCACAGGAAAAGTTCCCAAATGTTGCCTACAAAAGCTGGTGCTAAGGAATAAAATGAAGCAGCTTGGACAGGAGCTATACCATGTAGCCAATGGAAAGAGGTAACATTGGGTTTGACATTCCTGAATGGTGGTGAAATTATCAAGGTTTTTAAATTGCATTTACATCATTTGGACTGATTTAGTGTGTAGGAAAATGTGCAGGCCTTAAGGGAATCTCCAGACTTCAGCACACTGGCAAAAATGTATTTATAGGACAGACATTTTTAGAGAAGTGAATAAAGCATATTACATTTGTACTACTTCCCTATTTACTATATATCATACTAAATTGTGAAATTAATATAATTATGGTACAGGCCCAGTGTTTCATTTATAAGGATATTTTAATAAGTCTATTTTCACCATTTAAAAGGTATATGCTATTAGCATTATGCACAGTATATCCACTACTGCCAAAAGGAAAACATAAACTTGTTCTGTTCCTTTCTGGCAGTATTATTGGGGTTCTGGCTAAGAAACATTTTAACTTGCAGATAAAGCATTATTAACAACCTCTTTGGTGATCTAAGGCAGCAGAAAAGCAGCTTTGTATGGTAGAGAGCAGAATTAAAGCAGCTTAGGCTCTAACATTGCTTAGGGATGAAAAGAAACCCAGAATACGTGGTAATGTACCATGCTGTTGGTGTGTCCCATTACCAGTCCCTTTGTACACTTCATGACCACTGAGGTTAGTGCCACCAGGCAATAGTCATTTAGAAAAAACACCTTGGATGTTTTTGGTAGGGACACATTTGCAGCCCTTTTGAAGCATATAGGGACATTGGACAAGGGACAGAGAGGTAAAATACTGTGGTCTCACTGTACTCCAAACAAACAGTTTTTTAATGCATTTAATATAAACTTTTATTGTGCCGAGAAAGATAGAAAAAATAAGAATAAAAATTTATTTAAAATATTGATTGTCGATGCATCAAACATGATGACAAAAAGCTATTTAAAAATATAAATGACAATGAAATTTACAGAAAATGTAATATATATTATATATATTTTTTTTTTTACTTAAATTTATCTTGACCTGAAAAATCATTTTACTGATCATGAGTTATTTGTAACAGAAACTTTAGGAGGCTAGGTCAGAAATGTGGTTTGGCATATTATGTACTTAAAAATACCATTTTTAGACTATTGCCTATTTAACAAATTCATCTCACTGGTTGGTTTCCAGGAAGTTTTTGAAAAATTAAGACCAAACAAGTGTGGATTTTAAGATAATTGATTTTATAGTGGGTAGTCAGGTAATTTAATAAACACTTAGGACATCATGACATGGTGCCCTCTGGTGGTTCAAAGTTCTACTACACTCTAAGCTCTAGAATTTATTTATAGGGTTTTTCTATGTTGTTTTTTGTTCTTCATTTTCGCCTTATACAATTTGTTGTATTAGGAATTTATTAGTTTTTGTATGCCCTTTGGGGTCAGAGTGCAAGGTCAGCCATTGTACAGCACCAGACATCTGTAGCAAAAACTGAGCTACCTTTTTATTTATATATATACGTATATATATACACATATATATATATACATATACACATACACATATATATATATATATATACACACACACACACACATATATATATATATATATATATATATATATATATATATATATAGCATATATAAAATATATATGTATATATAAAATAAAAGGTCCATTTTCTAATGCTGGGTTTCTCTTGTACCATTTGGTTGGTAGAGAAGATTGACCTCAGCTTTTGCTAAGCCCACTCCCCAATAGTACTCCTTTGTTTCTTAAGGTTGTTAGTGGCTGGTGGAACCTTGCGCCCAACAGTTTTAGCAGAAGTAGAACATCTTTTGCAATTGATGTCTTGTGCCACTCTCACTTTTACCCTTTGAAGCATTTTTAAAATAGTTATTTAGACTTAAGCATTTTTGTTTGCTAACAGCAAAATCATTCTACTTTCAGGGCTTATCTTGGTGAAGAATTCACATCTTGCTATGATGCTTCTACTAGCTTAAGACACATAGTTAAGAAATTATCCAACAAGCGTACTCTGGATGAAATTAACAATCTTTTGAATTACATGGCAATACTTGAAAAGGACCTTGCTCAGAAAGAAAGCTCCAAATCTACAAGTCTGGAAAACAATAGACTGGGTAAAGTAACTATGCCAAAGAAACCTCGACCAACACGGTTTCAGCTACTTCAGGCTAGGTTTACAAAATTAGGATTGAAAAATATCTTAGAAAAGCCCACTATTAATGAACCTGAAGGAAAAAATGCTATTTCAAAGAAAATATGTCGTCATGCTCTCAAACCCCTACAGGTTCAAAACAGAAATTCTGTCAAAGAAACAGTGGAAGAGACTCCAATGTTAGAAAAAGACAAAAGTGGTATTTTTGTTGAAGGTAATGAATATACTTGTAGTTTAAGCCAAACTAATCCTAAAAAATTAGAAATGGAGACACCACCTGATTTACAAGTTCAAGTTTCACACAGTACTTTTCTACATGATGCATTTCCTAATAACAGAGTGTTCCCTATTCAGACAACTGATAAAGGTCCAGGCCCAGATTTAACTGTGTTACGGGCAAATACTACCAAAACAGTCATGAAGGTGCAAAATGAGGATTTTGCGAAATCTGAAATGGTGTCCCTAGAATCTGACTTGATGCAGACTCAACAAACCCAGCAACAAGACCCACGTGCTGAAAGTGGCACTTTGGGATCCCCAACTAAGGAAGTACACATATCTAATAAGAAAAAGCAGCAGGATAACAGAAATCAAATGCACATAGCTCAAAGGATATCTCCAAAATTACCAGTACAAGCACATGGATACTTGGAACCCAACCAAATTAATCATATATACAGTTATTCTGAAAAATATCAGCAAAGCACAAATTGTCAAAGCCTGCCTGCACACTTGGCAAGAACAAATCTCTTTGGAAATGTTCCCATGCAGCTAACAGACAGCCAAGAAAGGGCAAAGCCAGAAACTAAAATAAGCCAGAAACCTGTCCCTGGACTAACACTTCATGAAAATCTCAGACCTCCACCTACTGTTGTCATCGTTGCAGCAGCAAACACAGGAGACTTAAATGATCCTTCCCTTCAACGAACAACCAATGAAGACAATTCACAGATGTGTCAACAAAGAGTCTTACAAGTTATTTCGCTCACTGATGACAGGATGACCACCACTTTTTCTAAAAACCCTGTTCTGAAAGAAAGTGGGGCTATACTAAAGGTTCAAGATACAAAGATTAAAGAATGTGGAGTGGTCACCAAGTCTGAGCCTACAGCTAAGACAACTTCAGAAGTGCACTTATGCAAGCAAATAGGTTTGCCTTCAATGGGCCTTAGTGAGCAGAGTAGCAAAGACTTTCCCTGGAAATATAAAGTGTACAGTTATGCTGAGCCAGTAACGTTCCCTCAATAATGAGCTTAATACAGATGTAAAAGGCAAACTCTTAATGTTTGTGGACATTATCATATGGAGGGTGCTCTGACGTTTTGTTGTTACATAACCACATGTACATCATTCAAAAAACTTTAAAAATGAAAAATTGTGTTTCAACAGCTCCTGGGCATATCATCAATAGAACAATTATTAAAATAGTGCATGTTACAGTACCTAGTGACATGGTAAAGAACACATACTTACAGTACATATTTACGACAGCAATGAACTTACTGCTGTCACCGTTTAACAAAGCTTACTTCTTTGTGCCTCATCAGCATAAGATGAAATGTTTTCAAAACACAGAAGAAAATTAGATGAATTGTAATCTGTAAATTTAAACCATTAAAATTTAAATGTTATACAATAATAGTTGTTATTCTCAAGTAATCACAATATATTATTGAAAACAACATTTTACAGTCAAAAATACTATTTATAATCTAAACATATATATAATTCTACGAGTTGTCTATTTATCATGAAAAACTCATACAATCCTGGACCTTGAAGCTTCATCTTGCTTTCAGTCAATAGCTTACACCATGACAGACACAACACAACCCATGATTTGGATATCTGGTCAAAGGTGGCCTTGAAATTCAGCTGCAACTCCTTCTCAAGGCCAGTGGAGATGCTGCAGCGCACCAAGACTCACGTGTGTGACTTAGTGGACATGAAAATGACAGCTGAGTGATCACATCATATGTCTGTAACAAAAACTTAACAGGCACAGGTATGTTGGCCTTGCTGACAGGAACCACCCATGACAAACTCCTTGAAGTATGCAGAAACACAGACATACTCAACTCTGCGAAGTGCACACCATCATGCCTACAAGACAAACTACACCGGTGACTGCCAGTGACTGTTGGGCACATTCCACACACCAATGACATACATGTCAAATACAGGACAGAATGCAGATGTGACAAACACTGACAGCTTCCTGCACAAACTTAAGACTCTGCTCCCAAAATAAAGTGACACACCCTATTTGGCCAAGAAAAAACAGCAACATCACCATCAGGCCAAAAGCAAGATGAATGACACAAGATGGACATTGCTGCACATAACAAACACAGAGATTGGCCCCAACTTCTACTAGAATTGCAACAATAAATAAATTTAGAACACATGCACAGTATCAACAGCTCCTTATCTTTTGCATCCATTGCAGACTATTTAAAATACAGTGCATATGTGTTCATGAATTGAGGATGAAAAAAACAAGCATAATACACAGACACTCAGGTTCTATAACTTATGTACATACCAGTTCAGATGAAGCACATAAGCAAACATTTTCATGGCCTAAGGATGTAGACATTTCTCTCATTTGCTTAGAAAAGTACAGGGTAATATTAACAAAAACAGCCCTTACACCCAAGCTGAACAAGAAGAAAAACTACAAGCACAGGCAGATGAAAGACAGGTTCAAGAAGTTAATAAGTACTTCCACAACTCTTTTACACAAGACCAATGCTGTTATTATGCACAAAACTTTGTACATTTGATGCGTACCGCTTGACTATTAAATGAATTTATAACTTCTATAAGAAATGAAAGACACCATTATTTACAACACATGCACAGTATCAACCACCTCTTATCTTTTCTATCCATGAGAGCCCCTGTTGATAATCCCCCAGGATACCATGCCTACGTATTCAGAATTCATAATCAAGTTTATAATTATATTGGTGGATTACACCACTTAGACAAAGACTTACCTGAAACCTACTCCAGTCTTTATAGTTTACGGTGAAGTGTTTATACCAAGACTTTTAAGGCCTGAAAATAAATCTCACCTCATTTGCTTTGAAAATTACAGAATTTCATTGAAGCTGCCAATACTTAGCCCAAGCATTTAAAAATATAACACCAGTTCAAGATGAAGAAAAACAAACAGCACAGACAGAGGACAGACAGGTTTAAGAAATTAAAATGTACTTCCAAACTGATTTTATACAAAACCGAAAATGTTATAGTGTTACAACATCAAATACTATTGCTGATGTGTTCACTACAAACAGCCTATTCATTTTACTACCCTGATGCCTATCCATTATAAGCCCTCATGTCGATCTGATTGTTTTCCATTCCATCTTATTTGAGGACTGGAGGGCTGATACTGTTCCACTACTGTAATATACATTACTGTGACTAATATACTACTAGCGTAAATGCACATATAAAGAAAATAAACAATGAAATATTATATTTTAAATATCAGAATGTCTGAAAAATAATGCAACACCCAAGAGCAGATTTCAGCACAACCTTAGTTTAATAAGAACTCATAATGTGCATTTATGGAGCTGTTAAGATCTCTTTTTATTAATATAAAATTACCACAATCATCCTTTAAAAATGTGCTACCTCTTTAAACCCAAACATAAAATTTCAAAGTACTGAATAAAGAAGTAAATGTGCAAAACAGCACAGGAATGAGAATGAATTTTAAGTATCTGGATTTTCTAAATACTCCTATAAGAAGTAGCAAAGTGTTCAAAATAAATAGCATAAAAAATAATTGAAAATAAATGATAAAATAGACAATTCTTCTTAAAACAGAGAAGAGAAAAGGGAAAAAAATTAAGCAACTTTTTATTTTTTGTTCCACAGAAAATTGATTCAACAAATAACACTATAAAATAATAACACAGAGTATACTAAACATTATGAATTAAGATTAGTTTTTAAAGCCTTAGTCTGAAACTACATTTTTTTCCTCTAGTTCAATGAGTGCTGCATGTCTACTGGCTTGGGAACCTTCTTTAAAAAATACTTTTTTGATCACTCCAGCCTTTGGTGCTCTAATGGTATGCTGCAAAAAAAAAAAAAAAGTAAATCATTTCAGTTAATAATAATTAATTCAAATAGTTTGAGTCCCCAATGTATTAAAAGACAAAACAATATCTATTAAAAGTTAACAAAAGCTCATTTTTTTATTAGCTTTAAATTCTGGTAAAAGTATTCCCACTACTAGCATAGTGTTTCACTTAACTTCAATTGACTTGTAGAATAATGTAATGTAAACAGCTCCATTAGGCATTTATAAGGTTACCCAAATAGATTTAAAACAACCCAAACAAAGGTACGATATTATTAAACTAAATGTAGATGTAGGATGCAAGTTAAGAATTTTTCAGGACACTTAAGTAATAATCATCTAAAGGACCCAGCACTGTATTTTTGATAAAGTAGTCTTTTCTCTTGTTCGGGATATAATGTATTATCCAGTAGCATACTTACTATAAGACTGTGTGGCAAAATGGTTAATTATTGAATTTAGGCTCTGATAACAATTTCACAAGGGACACTGCATTAACATCTGCTATGGTTGTAATTTTAAGCCCCCTGTGAAGTATTCTACCATCTTGAATCGAGTGGTACAAAAGCACTGTTGGCCAATATGTAGTTTACTAGCCATGAAGCTTGCATGTCCACACCATTTCATTAATGGTTTCACATTTAAGTATACAGTACTGTCACAACTAGCGGTGAATTTGGATTCACAGGCACGTTCACGTGTTGGACTGTACACGAGGCAGTGTGGTCTCTTCAGAAGTCGTACAAGCAATCGGTATAGCTATACAACTGAATCAGCTCCAAACCAGTGCTACTCACAACATTTGATATGTATGGTTATGTTTGGACTCGTAGTATACACACCTAACAGTTGCATCAAAATGTACTCACAATAGAGTCAATCTGGGTCACTCTGCTGTAGAAAATTTGATCCATCTCAATGGTACTGCAAATGGTTTACCAAATCATACATATATCAACAAAACCATTTCATATAACTTGACTGTACAAAGATTCATTTTTACAGACCAATGAACTGTCTAAAACCAAAAGTTATAAATTAGATTTTTAAACTGTTCAATAAGTTACCATTTTATTTACACACTTTGAAACTATGTCAGATATTTGCATATTAAGTATTCTGCATATATAACTGCTTTTTTTATTTTTTATGTTTCTACTGTTAGCCTGTTACCCATGAGTGCTTGGAGTCAAAAGCCACCTTTATTACATGTACGTATGCCATAGTAGGAATTTGGATAATCCTAACAACTTTATTTTTATATAATGCACATTTGCTTTTAGAGTGCTAATTACAGCTGCAAGGCAAATGTATTATTTTCTGCTAGTTCTTTCTAAAGATGGCCCATATGGAAATTATATAGTACTGTACAATAATTCCTGAGGAGAAATCATTTTTAGTTGTATTGTACTTGATAATGTGTAAAGCCAGTGTTACACAATGCTTTCTTCATTTTCAGTTTCTACTGATCTTACTGTGTGGAACAGGATAATATTTTGGGAGAAATGGACCGTGAAACCTGAAAAGAAGTATATCTGCCTTTCTATCTTTGCTCTGATTTGCAGCTCTCCTAAAGGGTACTGTGTGGGGAAGTAATCAGGTGTACTCTGGCTAGCAGCCTAAAAGCTATACTGAATCACGGTACTACAAGCCATGTAGCCATGTCTGACTAGTGAAAAATGAAGGAACAAATGTATATTTTCTCATGGTACACTCCAAGAAAGCCACAGCTCTTAAGCATGTGTAATGGTACGAAGGAATGAATTTGGCTAATGGCTCTATTAGGACATTTCTGAAGATCCTTGGCTGTGGTCCTGGGATTCTTTTGGAGATTTTATAAAAGTCTTTTTGTTGTTTACTATAAAAAGACACTTACATGAGGATTATTAAAGGCTATATTTTCCCTATTTGCATATCATTTGTCTCATATTAGTCTGGTGAATTATAAAACATTTGGCTTAATTAACAGCTACTGTACATTGAAATACCTTGTTATAAATCTTAATTTTAAAGTTAATATTTGATTATAGGCGGCACGGTGGCGCTGCTGCCTCGCAGTTAGGAGACCTGGGTTCGCTTCCCGGGTCCTCCCTGCGTGGAGTTTGCATGTTCTCCCGTGTCTGCGTGGGTTTCCTCCGGGCGCTCCGGTTTCCTCCCACAATCCAAAGACATGCAGGTTAGGTGGATTGGCAATTCTGAATTGGCCCTAGTGTGTGCTTGGTGTGTGGGTGTGTTTGTGTGTGTGGGTTGGCACCCTGCCCGGGATTGGTTCCTGCCTTGTGCCCTGTGTTGGCTGGGATTGGCTCCAGCAGACCCCCGTGACCCTATTCGGATTCAGCGGGTTGGAAAATGGATGGATGGATGGATATTTGATTATAAATCAGGCTAATGAGACACCATGGGAACTACTGAGTACCTAACATATATAAGGAAGACTAAAAATGTCTTAATGCCATCCAATCATAAACAGCTCACATACCTCCATTTTCATAGCAATCATCACCATCAATGGATCTCCAACCTTTACTTCATCCCCTTCTTTTACAAACACCTGAAAGCAGAAAATAAAGGCATCACTTAATATAAAGCCACCCATCATGAAAACACTACCCTGAAGTACACTAAAGTATTTCAGATTATTCACATAGTTTAGAAATTGTTTCACTTTTATAACAAAAGCACCACCAAGGAAGAAACAGACACATTTACACCAGATAATTTAACTAGAAAAGTGTAAACATAAGTTGACTTAGCAAAGTTAAGTAAAATGGCTTAACATATGTCTGAATCATGTCTTGAACAATCCTCCTGGTCTTCAAGACCTCCTTAAAAGAATATCAAGTGTGACTTCTGTCATGTTACAAAAATACAATAAGGAGATTAAATACTCCTTCCGTTGTAATAAAACTATGTTGAAATACTTAACCCATATTCTTGCTCATCAGGCTCTACTGGCTACATCAAGAGTTTCTATACAGTAATAGACCTTAATGAAAGGAAAAGTATCTGGGGTTCTAGAACTAATGCAGTGCTAATGTTTCTAATGCGCCATCTGTTGGACTGACAAATGCAAAGCATTTTATTACAACATTGTAATACAAAATACATTCCAATGGATGATGCACTGCAAACATTAGATTTCAACCCCTCTTACATGGGTTAAATATATGCTTTATGCAAAAAAGTAACATATTTCTGCTCCAATGGGAAATTAATTTTGTCATCAGTGAAAATATATACATTTATGAAATAAAAGATTTATATTTAGAAACTTTTAAAGCATTTAAGGATACAAATTTGGAATTTTAATACTGCACTGAAAGTCAAGTTGTACTCACAAAATGCAAGTATATTTTACAGTACACTCATTAAGCAAACAAATTAAAAAAAAAAGTGAAATCTGTGAAAATAAAATCACCTTTTCAATTGTTCCAGTCATAGGTGCTACAGCTCCGCCTTGTGACCCTGTGCTGCTAACCCCGGCCAGGAATTTAGGCACAGGTATGGTCACTTGTTCATGGCACTCCTGGGATAATGAGGGGTAAAGAAGTGAAAGTGTTATATCTAAATGAAAAATAATTTATTTCTTCAAATTGTTGGCATGCACTTCCTAAAGAAAAAATTAATAGTATACCATGGAAAACAGATGAACTGTATTGTTCAAGATAACCAACTTTGATGTTGAAGTCACTCCATTTACTGAACAATTCAGGAAGGATGAACCATCTTTGTAAATCAAACTTCCAGAGACATGGAATAGCTCTCCTTCAATCTGAAAATAAAAATCTGTAATCCACTTATGCATACAAGGTCTTTATTTATCTCAATTCATGTTTCTTTGCAAAATTCTGACTATGTTAACATAAACAGTAGCAAAGAGCAACGACAGAAAAATTAATGATAAAGTCTAAAAAACCTCACCATGTATCTGCTTTAACGTTTCAAAGACAACTAATGCTATCATTCCTCAAAGCTATATCCATTCTGCAAGCAAACCACAGCTTTTAATTAAAATCACATTATTTTTCAGGTAGCATTTGTTGTGATTCAGCTCCCAAAAAAGACTTGAATATTTCAAGTATCACTGAAGGCTTACCATTTTTAAAAGTCACAGCCTATAAAATCACTTAAGGGAAAGGAAAACCATGAAAAATGCCTTACAATATTTACTTAATATATTTTACTAGCAAAATACCCGTGCTTCGCAGCGGAGAAGTAGTTTGTTAAAGAAGTTATGAAAAAGAAAAGGAAACATTTTAAAAATAACCTAACATGATTGTCAATGTAATTGTTTTGTGACTGTTATGAGTGTTGCTGTCATCAAGGATCTGATTATCATTATTTCTTTCAATCAGGTTCATATTTGGAGGTTGTGTTGTGTTCAAGCTACATTCCGTGTTTGTCAACCGTTGTAAAGATAACAGGTTTCATTCATCAAAGTGTTCACTACCCAAATCGGTACTCGTGAATCTAAGATGTTTAACAGGCATTCCCGGTATTAAGTTGTGGATTTGTCTGCGAATATTTAGCGGCAGCGTGTCTATGAACTTGTGGATTTTTCTGCGAGTATTTGGCGGCAACGTCACGAAGTTGTTTTCGTCTAGCTGTATCAGAAAATGTAGCACGACGTCTGACACACCTTCTTTTTACTGCTTTCTCACAGCTTGAATTGCTCCTGTCATAATCGGCTTGAGTTTCATGGTTTGTTTGAATTACGTTAGTATTTGCAGGACTTGTGTTGAAGTGACATTCGGCATCTGTCAAGCATTGTAAGCATACAACCGGCTTCATCGATAACCTCGCATCCAGCTTTTGAGAGTTGAAACATTCATAAACATCAATGTGTCCACTACTCAAATCGTCACGTGTGAATCTAAGATGTTTAAGAGGCATTGGCGATTCTTCAAAGGTGTAAAATATTTGGCCATTTCGGTACAGTTCAAAGCGACAACCGAACAATTCAGCGGCAGCCATCAACTCACATGTAGAAGCATAGGTGAAGGGCTTAAGCATCTCACTCTTATAGTGCCTCTGAGTAGTATAATTATCTCCTGTACTGTCACCAGTCCATACCTGGAACGTGTCCTAGTCATTCAATACATAAGACAAAATGTTCCTCCGGATATAAAGATTGAGCCTGATATGTCAGTACAATATGTAACACAGAGAATGGAAAAGTCAGGCGGCATCTCCGGGCATGGAAACCACTCGGTAAATGACAGTTCTTTGATCGATGGTGATCACCTCGATAGACATCTCACCAGCCAAATTGCTACTCGTGAATCTAAGATGTTTAACAGGCATTCCCGGTATCAACTTGTGGATTTGCCTGCGAATATTTAGCGGCAGCGTCTTTATGAAGTTGTGGATTTGCCTGTGAGAATTTAGCGACAGCGTGTCTATTAACTTGTGGATTTTTCTGCAAGTATTTAGCGACAGCATCTCTATGAACTTGCGGATTTGCTTGCGAGTATTTAGCGACAGCATGTCTATTAACTTGTGGATTTTTCTGCGAGTATTTGGTGGCAGCGTCACAAAGTTGTTTCCGTCTAGCTGCATCAGAAAATGCAGCACGACGTCTGACATGTCTCCTTTTTACTGTTTTCTCACAGCTTGGATTGCTGCTTATATGGGCAGGCAGTCAATTACGTGGGAGGCGTGTGGATGGGTGATGCAATATAGGCAGGCAGCCAACTACGTGGGAGGCGTGGTGATAGGGGACGCAACTCCTCCTCACACGGCGACCGAGCTGCAAGCTATGGACGGAAATATGCACTTAAGCAGGATTCAGTTATGACTGTTACGCATAGAATTTCAAAATGAAACCTGCTTAACTTTTTTAAAGTAAGCTGTAAGGAATGATTTGCCAAATTTCAGCCTTTTACCTACACGGGAAATTGGAGAATTAATGATGAGTGAGGGAGTGAGTGAGTCAGTCAGTCAGGGCTTTGAATTTTATTAGTAGATAAATAAAAAAATTCTCAAAAAGAAAACAAAAATAGTACTAATGCCCCAAACAACCATAATAAAATTTAAAAAACTCCTAAAAAACAAGAATGAATTAAAAAGAAAAAAAAGATACCTTTGAAAAGAGGCAAACTAAACGAAAACAGAAATCAAGTTTAAAGACTTAAAACAAAGGCAAACTACCAAAAACCAGCAATCCAAATGAAAAGGTCAAAAGACCAATTCAAGTTACAAAACAAGAGATCAAAAGGGGAGCCAAAATATGAACAAAAGGAAAAAAGAAAATGATTAATAAAGAAGAACAATACAATATAACACCAACATAAAACACAATTAGCATATCACAAAATAAGCCATAACAAAAACAACGGAATAAGCACAAAAAAGGAAAAAAAGCCCTGGCAAAACCTTAATATTAATAGTGTGAATTACGGATCTCTACAGCAAGACTTTGTAATGAACACATAAAGGAATTTGGAAAAATGTCTGAGTAAATGCTTACAGATAGTAGTACAAGAAAAATAAAATTAAAAGAGAAAAAAGTTGGAAGTCAAATACAGGGAAATGAATGTGTTATTTATCTTTACCCTAAAAATACCAATTTGGTTAATCAATCAAGTTCAATGTAAGTCAGATCTGCACCATAATGTACCTCACCTTTACACTGTATGTGTCATCTCTGTTGTAAGCAATGTAGACCTCCACTTCTATGACAAG
Organism: Polypterus senegalus; assembly: GCF_016835505.1. NCBI lineage: Eukaryota > Metazoa > Chordata > Cladistia > Polypteriformes > Polypteridae > Polypterus > Polypterus senegalus. Next base: position 140,663,222 of record NC_053154.1, on the reverse strand, counting down.
AAAAAAGATAATTAATTTAACATAATTTTCATTGATGGGACCTTCCAGTGACTTTACTTTATTCTTTATGGTCAGAAGACTGTGACAGCCAAGTCAGAAGTTTACTTTCTTTTTAATTTTCTGGCCTTTTAGTACAAACCGGATTCCAAAAAAGTTGGGACACTATACAAATCGTGAATAAAAACTGAATGCAATGATGTGGAGGTGTCAACTTCTAATATTTTATTCAGAATAGAACATAAATCACGGAACAAAAGTTTAAACTGAGAAAATGTATCATTTTAAGGGAAAAATATGTTGATTCAGAATTTCAAATCCCAAAAAAGTTGGGACAAGGCCATTTTCACCACTGTGTGGCATCTCCCCTTCTTCTTACAACACTCAACAGACGTCTGGGGACCGAGGAGACCAGTTTCTCAAGTTTAGAAATAGGAATGCTCTCCCATTCTTGTCTAATACAGGCCTCAAACTGTTCAATCGTCTTGGGCCTTCTTTGTCGCACCTTCCTCTTTATGATGCGCCAAATGTTCTCTATAGGTGAAAGATCTGGACTGCAGACTGGCCATTTCAGTACCGGATCCTTCTCCTACGCAGCCATGATGTTGTGATTGATGCAGAATGTGGTCTGGCATTATCTTGTTGAAAAATGCAGGGTCTTCCCTGAAAGAGATGACGTCTGGATGGGAGCATATGTTGTTCTAGAACCTGAATATATTTTTCTGCATTGATGGTGCCTTTCCAGACATGCAAGCTGCCCATGCCACACGCACTCATGCAACCCCATACCATCAGAGATGCAGGCTTCTGAACTGAGCGTTGATAACAACTTGGGTTGTCCTTGTCCTCTTTGGTCCGGATGACATGGCGTCCCAGATTTCCAAAAGAACTTGAATCGTGACTCGCCTGACCACAGAACAGTCTTCCATTTTGCCACACTCCATTTTAAATGATCCCTGGCCCAGTGACAACGCCTGAGCTTGTGGATCTTGCTTAGAAATGGCTTCTTCTTTGCACTGTAGAGTTTCAGCTGGCAACGGCGGATGGCACGGTGGATTGTGTTCACTGACAATGGTTTCTGGAAGTATTCCTGAGCCCATTCTGTGATTTCCTTTACAGTAGCATTCCTGTTTGTGGTGCAGTGTCGTTTAAGGGCCCGGAGATCACGGGCATCCAGTATGGTTTTACGGCCTTGACCCTTACGCACAGAGATTGTTCCAGATTCTCTGAATCTTCGGATGATGTTATGCACAGTTGATGATGATAGATGCAAAGTCTTTGCAATTCTTCGCTGGGTAACACCTTTCTGATGTTGCTCCACTATCTTTCTGCGCAACATTGTGGGAATTGGTGATCCTCTACCCATCTTGGCTTCTGAGAGACACTGCCACTCTGAGAAGCTCTTTTTATACCCAATCATGTTGCCAATTGACCTAATTAGTGTTTATTGGTCTTCCAGCTCTTTGTTATGCTCAAATTTACTTTTTCCAGCCTCTTATTGCTACTTGTCCCAACTTTTTTGGGATTTGTTGACACCGTGAAATTTTGAATCAACATATTTTTCCTTTAAAATGATACATTTACTCGGATTAAACGTTTGATCTGTCATCTACGTTCTATTACAAATAAAATATTGACATTTGCCATCTCCACATCATTGCATTCAGTTTTTATTCACAATTTGTTTAGTGTCCCAACTTTTTTGGAATCCGGTTTGTAATTCTGGTGTGTGTTCAGACTATAGTGTGGATGTGTATATATATTTATCTATCTGTTTATATATTTATTTATTTAAAGGACTTCTGTAAAAAGCTAAAATTTCCCCCTTGGGTCAAATACAGTTCTATCAATCTATCTATTTGAGATGTTTCATGTTCATGATGCTTTCTTCACAGTTCCAAGCAGGAGTGACAAGTTGATCTGAATTTAAATATGAATGACAATAATATGTTACGGGAGTCAGTGAAAAAACTTTTTTTTCTATGAGTTGTAGTGTCATTGTCATTTGTATAAAATACTTCACCACTTCAAACTTACTGTCTTCTCCATCCTGAAAGACAAGTGTTCGAGTGTGCAAAATATTCATTCTTGAACCAGTACTTGAGGCAAAGGGTGAATATGGATCTGTAAAAGAAGTGAAAATGTAATATAAAGTTAATTGTCACACTTTACTGTTTTTGAATTCAGAAGATTATTAAAATACACTATAGTTATCCTGTCAAAATATATGTCAGCACTGATGTGCTCATTTTCATAGATCATTCAGTCTATAAAGCTCAGTTTAAAGAAGTATAATTTTTGTAAATTTTTCTGTTTATATCTGTTTTTTCATAGGCATCTTTGATCCTCTGGCTTTAGAAATGTATAAGTAGCAAGAAACAAGGCCAGAAAGACAAAAAAAAAGAAAAAAAGGGTCAGAAAAGTGGGAAGTCCAAATTAAAATAAAAACCACAAACGTAACCAGAAAAATCAAATGCAAAAGTAGACATGCAAAAAGTTGTGTAGCCCTGAGACATCAGACAGACAAGTCTCTCTTATGTTGGCATGATCCAAACCACCTTGTTTTTCTTCTTTCCTTGTAGCTGCACTGTACACAATGTGCTTGAGTATGAGCGTTCATTGGTTGTCAACATTCACACACATAGGAGCCCATCCCAATGGCTCAAGACAAAAGCTTGATTTTGTCATAGCAAGCTGCAGACCACTATGAGTGGCAGGGGATGTAACACTACACGATACACACATACTGTCTTTGAGATTATGATAAATTTGACTGAAAATCACTGAAAAATCCATTTAGTGCAATGCCAACTATAGATAAAGATCTGCTGAATCAGTCAGTACTTTGTCTTTCTGAAGTAAATGCAAGTAACCTGCTGTATACTGTCTGCATTATTGTGTCATGTGGTTATATTTTATACTACTTACTAAATATCAGATGGCTTTTACTCAATGATGTACAGCACCCCAAGTGAAAGAGTTTGAGAAAACTCCCAAGAATTAGGCAGTGTTAAAGATTTTGTGAATTTTGGTGCTGCTTAATACTGATCAGATACTGTATTAAAAAAGACAATAACAACAGAATAGTTAGTTTTGGACACCTTCTCTTCAAGTCAATATTTACATGTATAGTCATAAAAAATCAAATCCACTGTCTTCCAATTCCGTGTTTCTTGTAATTAACAATGATTTTGTCCTCATCACGTTTTAAAATGAGAATTCTTGTCCTAGGTGATAACACTTTTATAATTTTTGACTTTTTCAGGAATAAAACTGACAAATACAAAAAGGGATCAGAAATACCATTATGACCCAGAAAATCTACTCATGTTTTTTTATATTTATTCACTATTCCTATTGCAATATTGGGCTAACTGCTGTGCTTTTGCTCTAGTAATTTGAAAAGTTTAACAGTTACTGATATTTAAGTGTCCTAAAAAGAAGAATGAAGCTGTAAATGAGTAATGTTCTCAAAATATCCTGCAAAGAATTCCTGCTCAATATAGTTGCCTGTAAAAAACATAAATAAAAAAAAAAACACCTTATACTTCGGTTAATCTGGATGTTCACTTGCAATATATTTAGGGTTGCACACCACATAACACTGCACTTTCACATTTTCACAGTGTGCTAGATGGTATACTTTACGGAAACATATTTAATTGACTTTAAATGATAAATATGACATATGTAGCTAAGATGCACTTTCATGGCGACTTTATTCCTTAAATAAGGTTGATAGGTTTAGATTAAAAAATGTGCATGTTTTTTAACATTGTTCTTGAGAGATACAAACAAAATTATCATAGGTAGCCCCAGAAACATTTATGTCATATACACCTCATATATTAGTGTTTTAATTATACTACAATTGTAATAATAACATATAAGCTAAAGTTTGTTTTATGAGAGTGAATTGAAATTACTATATACTGGAGGAATTTTAAACAATTGCTTACATTTTACAGTTAATTTCATTGTAACAACATCATGCAGTTTGTTGCATGTATTGCTCAGAATGAATATGCAGCATATACAGTAAGCATACCTCTAATCAATGACCACTACTTAGGATCACATCAGGCTGCTCTTACCATTTGAATGTAGTTTAAATTCCTTAGTCAGTGCTTTTTCCTGAAGCAAAAGTCCCAATGCTGCCTGACACAATCCTTCTTTAGACACCTTTCTTGATGGAGGGAAAAGTTGACTGTGGTGTCGTGCAATGAAACTTGTATCCACTTTACCAGCCTCAAATTCCGGATGTCCAGATAAGCTCAACAGGAAATCAATGTTTGTACTGAGCCCTACAATCTATCAAGATATCAGGGAATATATGAATAAATGAAATATTTTTGTTGTGACAGACCACACTATTTGCAAATTTGCAGAAATGAGTGTGACCCTTATTAGATATGCAATGGCACACATTAAATATTACACTATTTATGCATTTTTTGTGACTGAAAGTATAAAATCAATCAATTTTCCATACAAAATAAAACTATATATTATTATCTAGTGCTGTAGAGGTTGTTGATGCTATCTAAGCCCAATACTGGTGAGTTCAAGAGATAGAAAGTAAAAACTAAGCAGAAATACACTGTATGTAGCATTGCTTTCAAAAATTTTTAATGTTTCTTTGCCATCTCATTATATATCAGACATGTGCACCTGGGAATCACTTTCCTAGCTCTGGTAAGGTAAGCAGTTCCACCTCAGAACAAGATGGGGCGCTGACACTAATGGTGTTGTCTTGTTCCCCAATAGTATCAATGGGCCACTGAAGGAGGATTAATATCTTTGCCCCATGTTTCTGGAAATACTCCACCCTGACACTATGAAAACCAAGGCACGGGGGAGACAGGCGTCAGGCATCAGACTTTTTTATTTTGTTTTTCCATTGCGTGCCTGTATTTCAGCTGAGATTAAATGGGGTGACTCAGCTGGTACCCCAACATTTAGCAAACCTAAAGACAGTTTGATCCCAGCCATGTTACAAAGTGTATATACTTCAGCAAGTAATTCATTAATTACAGTCCTATTCTGGTTAAAAAGAACCTTGTTGTAGGCAGATTTCAGATCTAGTAGTTAAACAAGTAATTTCAACAAGTTATTTTCAAAAAGTCAAAATACATATCCTTATAAAAAATATCAGTGCTATATTATACATAAAACTAGTTTGCCATTGTATTCATTGACAAACAATGGTTGTTTCTATTTGAAGTTAAAATCTAAATAATAAGCTCTGGATTTGTAGTAATCTAAACTCTTACATTGTACTGGCGCAGACAGTATCTGAGTTTCTGTAATGCAGCTGACCGATCTTCACCCCAGACAACTAACTTTGCAATCATTGGATCATAATGAACAGAAACTTCATCACCTTGAGAAATAAAAATTAAACAAAAAATATTTATGTTAGAGTCTAAGTAATTATAAGTATACATTCATGTTTTGAAAAATCCTACAAACAAAAAATCAGCAATATAGTGAAAAGGCTGAATATAGCATATATTCAGAAATGCTGGAAAACAATACAAAACTGTATAGCCTTTACTGCTAGATATTTCTGAACTTCTGAATGCAAAATGATGAACAAGTAAAAAATGGTAACAAGACAGGCCCATATTAGACAAAAAATAAAATGTTGCATTTATTACAAAAAATGTCTGGAAACTAAGTTATTCATCATATTATTAACAGAAAAGTACAGAGATTGTTAATTCAGGATGAAGGAAAAATAATGCTGCGTCTTCAAGGAAACAATTAACTAAAAATAATTTTAAAGAATGATTATCCAAAATAGTAATTCTAAAAATAGGAAACCAAGCTATTACACAATTTAGAAAACATAAAATCATAAAATAGACACCAGGTAAGGGATCCCCTTACTGAGTAACTTTCAGGTACAAATTTAAACTTATTCCATAATACATAGTACTGTGATGACAATTTGTGTTATCTGCGGAGCATATATCAGTCTGTTAGCACGTTCTATAAAAGGATATTATACCAAAGGCAGTGGAAAAGTATAGCATGTTCTCCATAATGCTGACCTTACAGTATTTACCCAATTTCCTCTGAACTCCTCACCTTCTCTCACTCCAGTTTCAATCCTTATAAAATCATTAGGTTCTGGAGTTGACAAATGAAGCAAAGGTCCTGCTCCAGGCAAAAAGTCATTGGAAGGATCTTCAGCATATATTCTAGCTTCAAATGAGTGTCCATTTAGAGAAATTTCTTCTTGACTCAAAGGAAGTTTTTCTCCAGCTGCAATCTGACAAATGAAGGAATGAAAGAACATTTCACACTTCAAAAATCCACATCAAAAAGAAATAATTACTTAACTTAATTAAATACATTTGCATTCAAAACTCATAAAAGATTTGAAAGTAATACACAACTTATGTAAATAAAATCTTATTCAGAAAACGTGAATCTAAATAATTTTAGTCATCATAGAAACTTTTAATAACTTTGCCTTTAAATATAATGAAATATCCTAGATGCCATCACAAAGTCATCTTGAACCCAGCAAATTTCAAACATAAAATGATAACTGGCACATTTTTATGAACTGTCATAAAGCTGATGCCATATGAACAAGGATTGGGCTTTGACCATGCTATTTTTCAGGCATTCTGATGTGCTTTGGATGGCTGTCTTGGTACATGACTCAACTAGGCTTTAGCTCCGGTTCAGTTTAAGAATTTTCTGGTGAAGAGTGCAGCATGGTTCCTTCAATTATGGAAGGTCCTCTAGGCCTTGAGGCAACAACGCGTCCCCACATCATCATTTCACCACCTCATCTGGCTGTTGTTAAGGTGTTCTTACAGTACTATGGAGTGCATAATAGGGATTAATGTCATTCATAAATTCCACAGTACATTCATACATATTAAAGTGTATGATTTAAAATCTAAGGAAGCATAAAGTTTTATGTGGAATTTAGTAAAATGATTTTTCAGTTTTATCGAGTTTTACCATTTTCTTGAATATGTAAATTTAAGGCACAAGAGTTACTATCCTGGTAGAGTACTGATCTGAATCTCTGGGAATTACTTTTTAACAAAAAATATATATTATAGAGCTTTCACGGGGCCATCAAACTGATTTGACTCTATGGACCTTGGCCTCATATATTAAACTTTGGGTCGATTTGAGCATGATAATACGTACAGCTAAAATAAAAAAAAACTGAGTGATAAATCCTGGTGTACACGTATTTCTATGTAATTTACCCTTTATAAATCATAATCACCTTGTAAATGTGTGTGTGTGTATATATATATTATTGTGGGATATGACCGACCATTCATTCCGGCCAATACCCCCAGGCCGCCAGGTGGAGCCCTGTATGCAACATTGAGGTACCCCGAGTCCCAGCAGGGCATCAAAGACAGTGGAGTTTTTCATCACAGCCCTGCTGGATGCCATGGGGACCTCCAGGGGACGCTGCAGGAAGGCACAGAGACTTTGGTTTCACCTATAACCCGGAAGTACATCTTAGTCAAGGGGACAGAGGGAACGACGTACTTCCGGGGTGAAGAAAAGGACGTTTTATCTGACCCGGAAGTGATAAGAGATCACATGGACTGGGGGATTGGAAACACTTCTGTGTTAGGGACTATAAAAGGACGCTAGGAACTCCCAGACGGCAAGCTGAGCTGGGTGAAAGGGTGGCAATGCATCTGGGAGTGGTGGATAGTGTATTATTGATTATTGTTGAGAGTTTGAGTATTGTGGAGAGGAGGGTGCTTGTGCACTGTACAATTGTCCAAATAAAGAGTTATTGGACTTTTACCTGGTGTCTGGGGTCTTGGACAAGGGTTCAAGGGAGCGATAGCGCCCCCAATCTGTCACAATATACAGTACAGGCCAAAAGTTTGGACACACCTCCTCATTCAATGTGTTTTCTTTATTTTCATGACCATTTACAGCACTCCATCACTCTCCTTCTTGGTCAAATAGCCCTTACACAGCCTGGAGGTGTGTTTGGGGTCATTGTCCTGTTGAAAAAAATAAATGATCGTCCAACTAACCTGACTTCTGCACAACACAACTGCTGGTCCCAACCACATTGATAAAGCAAGAAATTACACTAAATAACCCTGATAAGGCACACCTGTGAAGTGAAAACCATTTCAGGTGACTACCTGTTGAAGCTCATCGAGAGAATGTCAAGAGTGTGCAAAGCAGTAATCAGAGCAAAGGGTGGCTATTTTGAAAAAACTAGAATATAAAACATGCTTTCAGTTATTTCACCTTTTTTTGTTAAGTACATAACTCCATATGTGTTCATTCATAGTTTTGATGCCTTCAGTGAGAATCTACCAATGTAAACGGTCATGAAAATAAAGAAAACACATTGAATGAGGAGGTGTGTCCAAACTTTTGGCCTGTACTGTATGTGTGTATATATATATATATATATATATATATATATATATATATATATATATATATATATATATATATATATATATATATATATATATATATATATATGTGGCCCGCCGGGCTGGAGCCCGCTGGGGCTAGGAGGACATGAGGAGGGCTTGTGCCTCCTCCAGACCGCGAGGCGTCCGTCCTGGTTCTATTGGGAGCCACGGGTACAGGGCATGGAAGCCCTACCCTGTAGGGGCCCGTGGTTGCCGCCAGGCGGCGCCCCGATGCCGGTTGATCCCATGCAGTCGCCGGCCGGAGCTGGAGCCCGGCCGGGACGCCTTGGAGGACGAGAGGAGGGCTTGTGCCTCCTCCACACCGCGAGGGGGCGTCCGTCCTGGTTCTGTTGGGGGCCACGGGTTGAGGGCATGGAAGCCCTTCCCTGTAGGGACCCGCGGTCACCGCCAGGCGGCGCCCCGATGCCGGTTTATCCCGCGGTTGCGGTCGGGGCTGGAGCCCGGCGGGGCGCTTGGAGGACGGAGGAGGGCGAGTGCCTCCTCCAGACAGAGTGGGGCGTCCGTCCTGGTTAGGCAGGGGCCTCGGGTACAGGGCTTTGAAGCCCAGCCCTGTAGGGACCCGTGGCCACCGCCAGGCGGCGCCCGTGCCTAATTATCCCGGAGCCCGCACTTCCGCCACACCAGGAAGTGCCGGGGGGAAGACTTTGTGTGGCACCCGGAGAGCTGCCAGGAAGACAGCCGACACTTCCGCCACGCTTGGGCGTGGCTAAGGGAACACCTGGGGCTCATCCGGGAGCCTTATTTAGAGCGCCTCCCTCCAGTCATTGGTGGAAGTCGGGAGGAAGCAGACGGAACTGGAGAGAGAGGACGGAGGCGCCAGGAAGGCACAAAAGACTGTGGGCCTGGACTTGGGGAGATAGGTGCGAAGGCACTGGGGTGCGTGAGAACTTGTAAATTGTAAATAAATGGTGTGTGGTGACAATATGATGTCCGTCTGTCTGTGCCGGGGCCAGCGTTCACAGTGGCGTAGTCGGCAGGATGCTCCGCCTGGTGCAAGGCGGGGACCTGTATCAAAAATGTCTGTGAACGGCCCGCGCAGCAGCGACCCACACACTGGCCGCAGGAGCGCCCGTGCACAGCCAGCGGAGCGCTTTACCCGGAGACCGCCGCGGACCGCATTATGGCCGAGCTTCCCAGGTGCGGAGGAAGGACCATGGGCATTGCTGGAGTGCAGCGGGCTCCCGCAAGCACGCCGTGGCAGAAGGCGCCCGGGACGGCAGGCCGCCTATCGAGGCCATGCGGGGCGTTTCCCGGACAGACAGGACCCGGAGGTAAGTTTCCTGCTCGCAGGGAAGGGCCCGCGTCTGTTTTTTCTTTAACAGGCAGGGGCCGCCCGGATCCTTGTCGGTGGCAGGGGCCTGTCGAACCGCGGTGCCTCGTTAGCGCCGCAGCAGCCGGGAGAGCTGCTGAAAGGGAGACGCTGCAAGCTGACGAGCCAGCATGTCGCCGCACTAGGGAAGAAAGAGCCAAAATGGCCGCGGGCCGGATGTCCCGCCCGCTGACAGGCACGGGGTTGGCTGGTGTGTCTAGTGTGCCCGCCGAGGATTGGATGGAGCGGGACCTAGGAACGCCAATCTCGTGCCAAAACGAGACCCGATTGGGCCAGAGGGAGTGGCCCAGAGGAGGCAGGCGTCGCGTGGAGCCGATCGACAGGTAAGCTCACCGACGCCTGTCTCTCTCTCCACCAGCGGCTGGCGTGTGTCGGAGGAGTCCTTCGCCCGCCAAGCCGTCCTTAGAGGAGCTGCTACGTGTTCTCGCCGCTCAGTGTGAGCAGCTGACGGGAAAGGCGGTCGCGTCGGGAGAAACGCCGCGTGAGACGGAGGATCGGCGCGGGCGCTGGAACCGGAGGCCGGCAGAACACGGCGGGGTGGTGAGTATTACCGCCCCGTAAAGCAAGCGGGAGGTTTGCGAACATGGCTGTGACCGTTTACGGGACGATCAGCTCCAAGTAAGCAACCTCCCGACAGCAGACGCCGCGGTGCAGACGGCTAGCGCGGCGAGGAGCTCGAATATGCAGGGGCTGGTAGGATCGGGGCTGCTGAGTGCCCTGGGTCCTAGCGCCCTGCGCTCCAAGCCTGCAGCTGTCTCCTGTCGCTCTGCCTGGACGCAGACGGGGCTGGATTTGAGCTTTGCTGTGCTCAGACCCAGACCATCAGCGTGACCAAGAAAAGAAGGAGGAACCGAAGGGTGAATGCCGGTTCCTCCGATAGGAGAAGCGCGCGCTGGAGTGCTGGCGTCCGAGAAGGGCCGCCCTCTGTGCGGGCAGAGGAGATCCCCTGGGCGGCTGGGCGAGCCGCCTGCGAGCGTGCCGCGGACAACAGGCGGACGGGCATGGAACCTGCGACGGAGGACTTCAGCAGGCAAGTCAGGGGCTGTCGGAGGGGGCAGGAGCACTGCGGTACGGAGACCGGCAGGGCACTCGGGGTGAGTGTCCTGGCAGTGCTTCTGGCCCTCTTTTCCTTTTTTCCACAGGCCCGAAGCCCCGACGAGCGCTGAGGACGACGTCGTCAGGGACCTGCCCTCCTGGAACGGGCCGCTCCGCGGGAGGGCTCCACGCCGAGAGGCCAATAGTGTCCCAACTGCGGGGAACAGCGGGGGCGAGAGCGGCACAGACCACAGGGCGCTGCTTTGCGCCGGGCGGGGTGCCGAAGACGGATGTCCCAGGGTGCCGTGTTGGACCCTGGGGCATAGTAGGACCCTCGCCGGGACGCTGCCCTTCGGGTTGTGCCGTTCGTACCCACGTGTCCTCGCTAGCGGTGGGTCACTGTGGCCCCCGGCCGGGCTGGAGCCCGCCGGGACGCCCAGGAGGACATGAGGAGGGCTTGTGCCTCCTCCAGACCGCGAGGGGGCGTCCGTCCTGGTTCTATTGGGAGCCACGGGTACAGGGCATGGAAGCCCTACCCTGTAGGGGCCCGTGGTTGCCGCCAGGCGGCGCCCCGATGCCGGTTGATCCCATGCAGTCGCCGGCCGGAGCTGGAGCCCGGCGGGGACGCCTTGGAGGACGAGAGGAGGGCTTGTGCCTCCTCCACACCGCGAGGGGGCGTCCGTCCTGGTTCTGTTGGGGGCCACGGGTTGAGGGCATGGAAGCCCTTCCCTGTAGGGACCCGCGGTCACCGCCAGGCGGCGCCCCGATGCCGGTTTATCCCGGGCGGTTGCCGGTGCGGGGCTGGAGCGCGGCGGGGCGCTTGAGGACCGGAGGAGGGCGAGTGCCTCCTCCAGACAGAGTGGGGCGTCCGTCCTGGTTAGGCAGGGGGCCTCGGGTACAGGGCTTTGAAGCCCAGCCCTGTAGGGACCCGTGGCCACCGCCAGGCGGCGCCCCGGTGCCTAATTATCCCGGGAGCCCGGCACTTCCGCCACACCAGGAAGTGCCGGGGAAGACTTTGTGTGGCACCCGGAGAGCTGCCAGGAAGACAGCCGACACTTCCGCCACGCTTGGGCGTGGCTAAGGGCGGAACACCTGGGGCTCATCCGGGAGCCTTATTTAGGCCTCCTCCTCCAGTCATTGGTGGAAGTCGGGAGGAAGCAGACGGAACTGGAGAGAGAGGACGGAGGGGCCAGGAAGGCACAAAAGACTGTGGGCCTGGACTTGGGGAGATCGGTGCGAGAAGGCACTGGGGGTGCACGTGAGAACTTGTAAATAGTAAATAAATGGTGTGTGGTGACAATATGATGTCCGTCTGTCTGTGCCGGGGCCAGCGTTCACAATATATATATATATATATATATACACATACACATACATACATACATACACCTATACTGTGAGAGAGTGCATATTAATCAGCCTCATGCATATGCAATCATGATGCTACAGAGCATCATTGGCTGGCAAAGCAGCCTCCCACCTGACACATCAAGATATCAACACCTGTACTCAAGAGTGTCTGGGTTCACTCTTATCTGAGAGCGGAAGATCATTTGCGGCATTATAGTGCCTCTCCTCTGCAATTTGGGGAACAAAAAAAAAGTCATACAGCACCAGCATCTGAACGTGTAGCCACTATCACTTGGCACATGTAATGACACAATTGCTTTTCAGCCAGTTACCTTACCAACAAGCCATTCATCACATACAACACTATCACAGCTGTACAATCTACTTTGTCTCAAAATAAATGAATCACAGGTTGGCCCAGGACATTGAGACAGTATGTTTGTCAGTCTCACCTTGGTATCACAGATGACTGTGCATTAATGGAATGTCACTGTTCAACATTAACAAAAGCACCCTCTTTCTTGTTATGTGCCCTTATTGTAATATGAGTGCAGTAAATTGCTCCAATTGCATTAGAACCACCAGACAATGCTACTAATTGCATTTTGGCAATGGTTTATGTACGTACACTCACACCATACAAAAACTGGATGTAGTGCCTTGACGGGTGGTTAGTAATTTTCAACCCAGCAGGCATGACAGAGTGAAGCTTGGCAGAGATATTCCTGACCTGCCAACTAGTTCCTTGAGAAGTGACCACAGGTAGCAGATATAAACTGTCAAATAGCCAAAAAAGTTCTTTAGTGTAAATATTCAGCATTGGCCCTCTTTAAAGCAAACTAATATACAGTCTGCATATCATATTCATCACTTTTGAGGAGAAATACGTTTATCACGTCAACACACATTATATTAATGATTTGGTGCTATGAATCATTATGCATGTTAGTCGTCATTTAACTGATTTGGCTGAATTTCCCTGCTTATTCAAGGATGTCATTATTTTCTAGTTTATCCGAAATGTTACGTACACACGGGTAAGAGTTGCTGTAAATATACACATTTCCCTGTGAAGTTTTCTTTTATGAATCCCAATGCTTGCAAGGTAAGTTGTGACACACATTCCAAGCCTTTTTTTGTGTGTACACATGCTGTATAAATAAGGCCTCTGGGCTTGATTCTTGGCTCAGTTATTATTCATGTCAAGTTTGTATGTTTTTTTCTTATGTGGTTTGGGTTTCTCTGGGTAATGCAGCTTCTTCTCAGATCTTAAAGCAGTAAAGGATATGTTAATTTGTAACTTAAAATTGGCCTGTATGTCTAATTAAGTGTGCCTGTGTTGAATTTTCACCAATATTAAAGGTGTATTTTTTGCTTTTTGCTCAGTGTTGATAGAATTATTTCCTGCAGATTCAGAAAATTAAAGGATAGTTACCATTATAGTTGGCAAAATGTTCTTATGAGGGCAGGTTCATTTTCTGCGATGTGCGAGAATGACAGTTTAAGATTTTATCTACAGTATATGTTATTCATTAAACTGTGAATTCTACAGTTAAAGTAATGCACTTAATTCTTTTAATGGGAATTATTTATTGAAATGCATCTTGTATATAGATTGTTATCTGGAAAACATTTATATAACCATAAGAACACAGGATGAGAAGTGTTTAAAAACTAATTATTATACCAATAATTCTAAGTAAGGAAAATAATTGGCTTATTTTTACATACTAACAAGTATTTGTAATCTCTGTCATTTCCAAAAGGTTAGCAATAAGGTTTGGACATTCAAGTTGTCACTTAGTCACATAGTTTTCGTCTTTGACTTGGGCTACTACTGGATGATTCTAATGGGCAGGGCCCCAAGTTATGATGTATTACTGTCTTAATTATGAAGCAATACAAATGAAATAAAGATCACAATATTCCTGGATAATTGTACAAACGAGTGAGGCATGGCGCAATTCTGTCGAGACTGACAGTGGGCAAAACATTGAACAGGAAATGGAGCGCCGTGTCGATCTGTGTATGCAGGAAGAAGGTGACCATTTCCAATACTGAATGTGATTAAATCATTTACACATCTATCAAGGTATGCACTGTATTTATTTAGTTTCTATCACTTCATTATTATGTGAGTAACACATCATAACTCTGGGCCCTGCCCATTAGAATCTCCCTGTATAAATGCTATCATTTTACCTGTTTATTTTTGGCCTCATTTTGGCAGTTTATTATTACTTCTCTAATTTAAACAACCTCACCCTTAGTTGCCATTCGACCAGGTCAGTTCCAGTAATCATCTCAGTGACAGGATGCTCTACTTGAAGTCGAGTATTCATTTCCATGAAATAGAAGTTATGATCAGCATCCATAATGAACTCAACTGTGCCTGAAACATGTTTATAACACTAGTTAATACACCAGCAAATATCACCATTTTTCCCCATGAGCCCCATACTGTTAACACATTTTTTGTTTCCAGAATTTAAAAAAAAATAATTACACCAACATATGCATGTCTTTTATTAAAATACTTAAAGCAACCTCACATAAAAATTATATTCCAAAATACTCACACTCTTTTATAAATTACTAGCCAACCCGCGGCATACCATACGCCGCATAATCAGTCCGGTTTTTGAATGATTTTTAAGCACAGGGAGAAAATTAACATTTGAAAAATCGGTAATGTAATAAATCAGCAAGAAAAGCAACGTTGTAACAATGCACGGAACGAACCAACACACAATCTTCCGTGACTGAAAACCGGCGGACCGCCATCGCGCCTTCTCCTCCCAGACGGAGGGATGGGGGTGGACGGTGCTCAGGTGCGGAGGGTGGAATGGGAGGAGAGGAGAAGGACGTCCATTCCGCTCCCTCCGTCATGCTAGTCTGCTGATTTCTCGTTCAGTATGCACTGCCTGCTCATGTGCCCACCTCCAACTCGTCACTTGAGTCGTTGTCGTCTTTGCACAGTCCAGATGCACCTGTGACTCACGTAGAGTTTTCATAGCTCTGTGCGGTTTTGGCTGCTTTTCTACAGTGGGTACGGAAAGTATTAAGACCACCTTCAATTTTTCACTCTTTTTTTATATTGCAGCCATTTGCTAAAATCATTTAAATTAATTTTTTTTCCTCATTAATGTACACACAGCACTCCATATTGACAGACAAAAAAATAATTTTTGAAATTGTTGCAGATTTATTAAAAAAGAAAAACTGAAATATCACATGCTCCTAAGTATTCAGACCCTTTGCACAGTATTTGGTAGAAGCACCCTTTTCAGCTAATACAGCCATGAGTCTTCTTGCGAAAGATGCAACAAGTTTTTCACACCTGGATTTGGGGATCCTCTGCCATTCCTCCTTGCAGATCCTCTCCAGTTCTGTCAGGTTGGATGGTAAACGTTGGTGGACAGCCATTTTTAGGTCTCTCCAGAGATGCTCAATTGGGTTTAAGTCAGGGCTCTGGCTGGGGCATTCAAGAACAGTCGCACAGTTGTTGTGAAGCCGCTCTTTCATTATTTTAGCTGTGTGCTTAGGGTCATTGTCTTGTTGGAAGGTAAACCTTCGACCCAGTCTGAGGTCCTTGGCACTCTGGAAAAGGTTTTTGTCCAGGATATCCCTGTACTTGGCCGCATTCATCTTTTCCTCGATTGCAACCAGTCGTCCTGTCCCTGCAGCTGAAAAACACCCCCACAGCATGATGCTGCCACCACCATGCTTCACTGTGGGGACTGTATTGGAGAAGTGATGAGCAGTGCCTGGTTGTCTCCACACATACCGCTTAGAATTAAGGCCAAAAAGTTCGATCTTGGTCTCATCAGACCAGCGAATCTTATTTCTCACCATCTCAGAGTCCTTCAGGTGTCTTTTAGCAAACTCCATGCGGGCAGTCATGTGTCTTGCACTGAGGAGAGGCTTCTGACATGCCACTCTGCCATAAAGCCCTGACTGGTTGAGGGCTGCAATAATGGTTGACTTTCTACAGCTTTCTCCCATCTCCTGACTGCATCTCTGGAGCTCAGCCAAAGTGATCTTTGGGTTCTTCTTTACCTCTCTCACCAAGGCTCTTCTCCCCCGGTAGCTCAGCTTGGCCGGACGGCCAGCTCTAGGAAGGGTTCTGGTCGTCCCAAACGTCTTCCATTTAAGGATTATGGAGGCCACTGTGCTCTTGGGAACCTTAAGTGCAGCAGAAATTTTTTTGTAACCTTGGCCAGATATGTTCCTTGCCACAATTCTGTCTCTGAGCTCTTCAGGCAGTTCCTTTGACCTCATGATTCTCTTTTGCTTTGACATGCATTGTGAGCTATAAGGTCTTATATAGACAGATGTGTGGCTTTCCTAATCAAGTCCAATCAGTATAATCAAACACAGCTGGACTCAAATGAAGGTGATCTCGAGGATGATCAGAAGAAATGGAAAGCACCCGAGTTAAATATATGAGTGTCACAGCAAAGGGTCTGAATATTTAGGACCATGTGATATTTCAGTTTTTCTTTTTTAATAAATCTGCAACAATTTCAAAAATTCTTTTTTTTGTCTGTCAATATGGGGTGCTGTGTGTGCATTAATGAGGAAAAAAATTAATTTAAATGATTTTAGCAAATGGCTGCAATATAACAAAGAATGAAAAATTGAAGGGGGTCTGAATACTTTCCATACCCACTGTATATATAATCCATCAAGACACCCGACCACAGTAGTAGCGAGGTGGGAGGGGGGCTGTGTTCCTGCAGGAGCATCTAAGAAGACGCATGTTTGTCGCGGATGCGAATTGCTGTATGTAGCGTGTAAAACAGTTTGCTATGGTACAAGCAGCCATGTGTCGTAACCGAAAACTCGGTTTTTAAAGACTGCTTACTTCATTGTGTTTTAACCTCTGTTGTAAAGGATTGTTTTAAGGATCCCATGGGATACCCCTTGCAAACCATTTTACAGGCTGCATATGGCGATTCACCTCCGCAAGAAACATGCCTCTATGAACAGTCAACGTGGCTCAGAGGCGCATGTGGCCTCTACGACAGACGAATATAAATGACGCCGTTTTTTCTGTGTTGTCGCGTCCGAGTTGGTGGGCGTGGCTCTACGAGTTGTCGTTGTATCCAATGGTCTTGGAGTTGGTGGGCATGGCTCCTTCTTGCGTGCGCCATAGGTGTCTTACTTGTCGGCGGCTTAGTGAATCCACGCCCCTTCCGGCCTGCTTTCCATGGATGTCTTGCCTTAGTGAATTATATATATAGATATTTAAGTGATGATCATTTATTTTCTACCTGAGCAGAAATCACAGCCAACACTTTAAAAAAGCTTTATATGCAGTTTTTCAGAAGGATGCACTATAGAAAAAGAAACTAAATCTACTCAGATAAAATAATTTCAGGTTTATATGGAAATGAGATTAAGTTAAAAAGTGTATATTTCAAATGTACTGTAAACATTCAAAAACATTCAATACAAAAACAACACAGCAGATGTTTTTAAACGTATTATTCTGTAAACAAGCAAATCGTGGGGCGGCACGGTGGCGCAGTGGTAGCGCTGCTGCCTCGCAGTTAGGAGACCCGGGTTCGCTTTCCGGGTCCTCCCTGCGTGGAGTTTGCATGTTCTCCCCGTGTCTGCGTGGGTTTCCTCCGGGTGCTCCGGTTTTCTCCTTCAATCCAAAGACATGCAGGTTAGGTGGATTGGCAATTCTAAATTGGCCCTAGTGTGTGCGTGTGTTTGTGTATATCCTGCGGTGGGTTGGCACCCTGCCCAGGATTGGTTCCTGCCTTGTGCCCTGTGTTGGCTGGGATTGGCTCCAGCAGACCCCCGTGACCCTGTATTCGGATTCAGCGGGTTAGAAGATGGATGGATGGACAAGCAAATCGTACATATTTAAATTTACAATTAAAGTAGTAAATCTGTTGTTGGCCAATAGCAAACTTATGATCAATACCAGTTGTCATCATATTATAAATACTGTAGGAGCAAAAAATGTAACAATGAGCTATTTCACAGCCCTACATTTCAATATGTATATGTATTATTGAATTTTTATTTTAAACCGATAAAGAGTTTCCTTAAAAAGACCCACAGCTGGGCCGTTGCTGCTCCTTGCACCAGCTTGCTCTTGTATGTAATGCCTTCTTTGGATTGTCATTAAAGAGCAGTTTGCCTTTCCCATGCTCACTGAAACATACTCTAAGCATTTTTTGTTCCTAAATGCAGAGCAAAACCTTTAATTAAAAATGTACAGAAAATGAATATTATGTATATGGTATTAGAAACAAATAACCTTCTAAATTGTTGATCCAATATTATCTAAATTTGTGCTGATGTGATCTTGACACTTCAGATGACAGAGATTAGAAAATTGAAAAATTCTACCTATGGCAAAAATAAGGAGTTGGCAGCCCATCCATGGCAAAGGAAAAATAGGATTAACACCAAACTTATCTAGGTGCTCAGATAGCATCAACCACAAAAACAGGCACTTCTAAAAATACAAAACTAAACAAAAAGCAGCACTTACCAGCGCCCACATATTTGACTGCTTTAGCAGCTTTTACAGCAGCCTCTCCTAGCCTCCGCCGCACTTCTGGCTTGATTCCAGGCTGGGAAGGTTGCAAAAAGTACATTTGTCAAGATCTTATTTCTAAACTAGTTTGCGCTGATTCCCTTGAATGGAAAAGGATCAATACTAAAATAAAATGTATTTCTTGGAATGACCGTGGCATCCAGCAATATTTTGTTTCTTTAAACCTTTTATTACTATATGCTCCTTAAAGTAGTAGCCCTATGTAAAGCTTAAAGTTAATCCACTAATTGTGATGTGTGAATGCTGATCCACACTGGTACTGAAGATGTTCATCTTGTGTATTGTGAAAAATGCACTGCATGTGTTTTGCTCAGTAGCTAACATTACAGAGAGTGGAGAAAGGGAATTTAGAGTTCAAGCAACTATACATGCGGATAATTGCCATTAGTTTGTTGTATATGCATATGACCATTCTTCTCAGTTTTGCAGAACTGATTAACCTGAATAACCTGTACATGACAAAAAACATTTGCAATTGAGGATGCACAATTAGCTCCCATTTACCAAATGTCAAGATCTTGCCATTGGATTTGTATGCAAAAATAAGAAAAAAAAAAACAAAACACAGAATCCTCACCCCTGGTGCTTCTTCAATGATTTTCTGATGTCTTCTTTGCACACTGCAATCCCTCTCAAACAAGTACACTGCATTGCCATGTTGGTCTCCAAACACTTGCACTTCCACATGTCTACAAGATCAAAACAGAGGAAGTTATATCTGCTCACAAGCTAATCACTGAAGCCTAGGACTCTAGCATATGATTCAGCATGCAAAGATAATGATCAAAAGTAATATTGAAAAATTTTAAAATCATTAAACCAGTAACGGCGTGAATACACTTGACTTGAGCATTCCTAGTTTTCCTCCTCTTTCTCTGTCTCTGTTTAGCATTCGTTTGCTCAGAGGTTGATGCGCTTGCTGGTTCCTGAACAGATTTTTTTTCTCCACCCTAGCGGCCCGCTGCTTCTCTTTAGTACGTTTTCTTTAATTTTTCACTTAAGCTGGCACTTAAGTCTTCAATCTGCCTCAAGAATAATTAGCGAAGGTGGTACGGAATGAGAATAGTGCCCATACGCATGCGCCGCACGGCCGCCCTGTTGCGAGCTGCCGAGAGTCAATTCTACAATAAAATTAAATAAAAGAGTAATACAAATCATTAACCCATAAGCAGATAGTAGACGTAACATATATGTGTGCCCAATTTCAAGTCAATAGGTGAAACGGTTTGCGAGCTACAGGAGATTTTAAATCCTGGACAGACAAACGAACAGCCACGGTAGCGTATTATATAAGACGGTTAAACCTCTAAATTATGAGTAAAACAGCAATAACAGTATATACCGTACTCAAAGTTTATACAGTTCCCAATGTATTAATAACTTCTGCCTCAAAAATCCAGAAAATAGCACATATTTCAGTATGTGTGCACCAAGAAACAAACTTCTCCACCTGACTCCACTTTATCAATACACCCCTATAAGTGCAGAATCATCTGGGAATTTCGGCAAGTGACATGACCGGGTGTTATATTTATAGTGTGAGGTGTACAGAGTGAAGAGAAAAGGAGACAGGACTGTTTCCTTTAAGGGCAGAGCAGGCTCTTTTTCCTTAGGAGACTGCATTAATTTAATGCGGGAAATGACATCCTTTAAATCTTCTATAACTCTTATGATATCCAGTGTGATTTTCTATGATGTAGTGTCCTAGGCTGGTACCATTACTTAAAGAGAGGCCCACCAAATCAACAAACTAATTAAAAGGGCAAGGTAAGTTATAGGACACACTCTGGGCCCCCTGGAGGTCATAGCAAAGGAGAGAATTCAAACAAAACTGGTTGTTATTATGAACAATGCTGCATTGTCCTCTCTCTGACACACTAACACTGAGGTCTTCCAGCCAAGAAGAAGCTCTACCAGCACTCCTTCATACCAAAAGCAATACACTCGTATAATGCCTCACTGTGACTGCCAAGTCAGAAGGCTTCTTTCTTCTGAATTTTCTTTCTCTGTAGTCATTCTGGTTTGTGTTTAGACCAAAGTCTGTGTGTTAATTTATTTACTTATTTATCTAACTATTTATTATTTATTTAAAGAGCTTCTGTAAAAAGCCAAATTTCACCCTAGAGACAAATAAAGTTATATTTATCTATATGCTCAGAAATGCCTCAAACATGTATATCTGTTGAAAGAAACGTAATTTAGTATAATAATACAGGAATAAACGTAATGCAACGTAAGCTGAAAACAGAACAAAAAAAAAAGCTGTTTGCTAATGAAACCAAGGCTGAACTGAACTTTCTACCCTAAATATTGTATTGGCCAAAATATAATACTGTATATCCCAGAAAGGAAAAAAAACAGTTTCTTAAAAAAATGCTGGTATCTCTTGCATGAAAGCTAAAATAAACCCCAGGAATATATACAAAGTAACACTGGAGAGACTAAGGAGTAAAAATGTAAATATCCACCAGGCATAAAGCCAAGACAATGCAGGGAAGCTTTGGGACACGTCTCTGACAGTCTTGAGTGGACCATTCAAAGCCCAATAGAACATCTGCAGATAGACATGAAGATGCTTCCCAATCAGTTTAACAGAGCTTAAGAGGATCTGCCAGGAAGAATGGGAGAAAGTGCCCAAATTCAGGTATGCAAAGCTTGTAGAGATATACCCAAGAAGACTCGAAGCTATACTTGCTGCCAATCGGGGCACTACGAAGTACTAAGGTAAGAGTCCAAGTACTTATATGAATGAGATATGTCAGTTTTTTTTATTTCTAATACATTTGCAAATCTTTCTGGAAAAATGTTTTCACTTTGTCATTATGAGTTATTGAGTGTCTCCAAAATAATACAATTTGCACAAAGAGAATAAGTCTTAATACTTCCTGAATCCACTGTATGGATTAGAGTGGACGTCTACATTTGTAAAAAGGGGTCAGGAGCAAAGCCACTCCTCAGCCTCCCTGGAAAAAAACAAAGCCAGGGTTCTTGTAGCTAAGACTCAGAACTTGTAAGACATCATAAGAAATATAGCCGATGACTGATTGAATAGCTGTTCTTTTCATTTTTGCATAACAGTATTTGTATTGATAACAAGTGCTTACAAATATGAATTAAAATAAACAGATAAATAGTAAGCATAGGACAAAATAGCAGAGAAAAATAACATACCGTGGATTCTCTACAAACTTCTCCACCAGCATTGCATCATCATTAAAGGACTTACGAGCCTCTCTGCGAGCTGATTCCAATTGATCAAGAAAATCAGCTTCAGTTCGAGCTATTCTCATCCCCTAAAACAATATCATGACCCCTGTTGATAAAGTGTGCAGACAGTGTACAACACAACAAATTGGCAGAGGTCTACATCATGTATGGAAAAACATAAATGCATTCTGTGACTATAAAGTAATACTTGTCCAGATGTTTCTTCACCCAGTTTAACGCACATAAACTCAGAGATTCACAAAATGAATATTCACATTTTCATTCAATACAACACATCTTTCTTTTAATAGTGACAATATCTTTGCTACAGAAGTGTGTTATTTGTCATATTACTATTCACTTGGGCCATTGTTTACTCTGTGAATAGATGAAAGCACTGAAGTACAGATACCCTAGTAATTATCACTGCAAAGCAAAATCTTAATACTTTTACTTATATATTTTGGTATTACTTTCATTTAAGATAGCATTTTGAATAATTAATTCATA
The DNA here is from genome assembly GCF_016835505.1 of Polypterus senegalus. Taxonomy (NCBI): domain Eukaryota; kingdom Metazoa; phylum Chordata; class Cladistia; order Polypteriformes; family Polypteridae; genus Polypterus; species Polypterus senegalus. The sequence goes on along the minus strand of NC_053154.1, from coordinate 140,640,751 downwards.
AAAGATTTTAATTTTTTATTAAAAATTTTATTAGTTAGATTTTATTGTTTTACCATTTTCTGTTCTTTATTAGCCCTTAATATTTGAAGATTTTCCTTTCTGTTAATATTTGAAGATTTTCTTTTCTGTAAACTAAGGATAACTATTTTCTATTTCAGACTCCTTCATGTGGTGCAGTAATAAATTGCATGCTATGGAATACTGATAGGTCAACATGCAAAGTACTGCTGACATTTTTGTGCTGATGAACATTTCAGCTGCATCAGACTTTAGTATAAGATAGTTAGTAACAAAAGTTAGTATTTTCACAAATACCTTGAAACTGATTCCTATTTTTATAGTCATACACAAATAAAGATACTCAAATAATGGCGAAGTATGAGTGCCATTAGTGTCACACAGATGAAAGCTGCTGCTATGCAAGTTTGACAGTAAAGAATGTTACGCATGCATGCTTGGGGATCTTCCAAGGGGCTCAGGCAAGTCAAACGATACCACTGCTGTGCAGAAGGGGGCACTGCCGCTGTGTCGCTAGTTTTTTCTACAATGTGCCTAGCCCCATCCCTTTCCGAGACCAGGACAATATAAATAGGGCACACAGAAAGGGAGGTTGTCTTTTGACCCACTAGAGAGAGACAGAGATGTAAATCTCACCTCATACACACTGGAAAGAGAACATGTGAGGAGCACAAATCTGGTTTGCTTTGAGTCCTACAGATGAAAATTTTTTTTAATAGTTCTCATGCATCAAAAACAACACTTTTCCTCACATTCACGAGTGTAAAGGCACAACTAAAGGTTCCTGAAAACAGCATCATACTGCTCTTATTTATTAGATAAATATACAAACCCATGAAACAATAAATGCCATTCAGCTTTGTCAGGACCATATTAACAGATGTTGGGTCCAGGTAGGTTTATTTTGCTTTTCAATACCTTCTGCCCTCAGCTCAAAGATCTTTTAGTCTGTTGGACTCAGTTCTTAACAGGGAATCCTCTTTTCTTTCCCTTTGATATAAATTTTGTTCTAGATATAATTTTTACCTTGCCACCCCCTCCACGGACAGCTTTGATCATCACTGGATAACCAATTCTCTTAGCTTCTTCCTTCAACTTCTGGTCAGATTGGTCATCTCCATGGTATCCTTCAATTATGGGAACACCAGCGGCAGCCATTATGTGCTTTGATGTGCTAACAAAAAGAAAGTGACAAAAATGTATAAATTTCAAAAGATTTGAAAAATGTTTGACCCAAAGTGGGAAGACAAAAAAAGATCACACTCTTTACAAAACACCCTGTACACAATAAAATCAGATTCACTATAATCTTTATATAGAGTTTTCTATATGTTTTGAAAATAGATGATACTAGTAAAAGATATTTTGAATTGCTACAAATTTTAGAACAAAACAATGTTTCTCAGCCTTTTCTCCTGTTGCATCCCACTATTTCCCTTATCAGTGTGAAGGAGAGGTCCCACCTTGGTGAATTAAACCAAACCGCCAGAGTGGGGAGGGGGGAATGAAGATCATCTGAATGGCAACCCAATGCAATAGGTCTTGATCAAATGGTTGCAAAACACTGACCTTTGTTCTTCCCAAGTTAAAAATGGGGAATCTGTGCAAAATGTGGTAAAGCTAGGTTCAATAGTGTGGATTTGCATACTGGATGAACAAACATTCAGCTTTATAAAGTAGAGAGAAACAAATCATCTTAAAATGCTTTAAAAAAATATAATATTGGATTTAGTTAATGGAGAGATGAATTAGCATGTTCTTTACTTTGGTTATTTAGACAGTTTCATAAAACAATAATAAGACTGAAGTAATCATTCAAAAAAGTTTTTTCTATAAAGTAAACATTTTTAAATTACATAAGTCAGGTGTATCAAACTTGGATTCTGAAGGGCTGAATTGGTTACAGGTTTTCATTTCAGCCACTTCCCTAATTACTAACCGTTTACTGCTGCAAATTGAACTTCTTCTGTCTTAATGTTAACTGACTTGCTTTTCAAGATTTTCCAAAGCCTTAACAGTTTCTTTTTGACTTAACCAGCAACCAAACAATGACATGCAAAGAGAGTGACACAGCCCTTAAGATATAATTACTGTTGTCCAGAGAAAGTATACTGTAAACTAGTTATTTACTTGTCACTGTTCTTGTTCCACAATGACAGTCTCCCATACCATCAAAACAATACATTGAGTGGCATTATTTGATATGTAACACTTTCTATTGGTTCTGTAGGATTGTGGGGCAGAGAATCAACACTTCCTAGCCTTAAGAGTGGATAGCTCTGTTACAGGCTCTTTCTTCAAATGTACTTCTGCTATCTGTTGTAGTACAGTTTTCAGCTGCTTTAAACTGCTAACCCTCTCCATTTTCTTGCCATTAGGAAAGGTTTTTTATAAACATAGCTGTAATCATAGCACAGCTAAAGACATAACTTTTTACAAGATTGTGGTTACCTTTGGAATGAATAATCTGTCTCGTTTCTCTGCATGAGTAAAATATAGCCCACAAGACCTCATTTAAAATGTTACCACAAAATATTCGCTATCTTCCCAGTGTGTTCTATTTTCCTTAACAAAGTCAGGCCCTGTGGTCTTGTTTGGCTCCATCATTCTCAGTTCTTCAGCACACCCTTGCTCATTGATACCTATGATTTTTATGTTTCAAGATTCTGCTTCTAGTGAATTATTCCCTCTGAAACACTAAAATCTGGCTCTGCTTTCACTACATCTATGAAATGCAAACAGTATGGTGGATAAAGTGTTTTCCCTGTGATTTAGAAAAAAAAACTTCCCACAGCGAAAATATATGTAAAATGTGAAATTTACAATCAAGCCAACATGAAATATTGGCCCAAGTAGTCTTTGTTGCAAAAAATGTCTCTTCAAGACATGTAAAAACAGTATTGTTCAGAAATGTGGAGAAGGAATCAGAAATGCTCATTTGCTAAATGTGAGCAGACACTGGAAGGAAGAAACTGGATATATAAATAAAAATTAATAAATAGAGGATAACCTGTACTGAAAGATTTTTGAAGCAATCCACAATCAATACACAGTAATTGCTGTCTCTAAAACAATTCATTAACCTGTCAGTCAAGGGTGGCAAAAAACACAAACCCTACTGCTTGACAGACTCTCTTGCCCAAAGTGTCAAATAAAAACAAAAGTGGTAAACCAGCAGTACTTGTAGTGTAAGCATATGTAATACAGCTTGAATGCAAATGTCATGAGGTGGTGCAGTACATATGGTAGATTCCAAAAGTATTCAGACTCCTTCACATTTTACTGCATTGTAGATTAAATTTTACATGGATAAATTTCTCATTTTTACTCATCAATTATAAATTGAAAACATGTTTTCAGAAAGGTTATAAAATGTATTAATAATTAAAAATAGCTGAAATCTCTCGTTTCATAGGTTTTCAGCCTGTTTGCTTTGCCACTCCAAACTGTGGTCAGGTGCATTCTGTTCGCTTTAATTATCCTTGAGATGTGTTTGCAACTGGATTAGAGTCCACCTCTGGCAAATTGAACTGATTGGCCAGAGTGTACAAAGGCTTACACCTGTGTATGTAGGGTCCCACAATTGATGTCAGGAAAATAAAAGTCATGAATGTCCACAGATCTTTCTGTAGACCTTTGCTATAAAATTAGCATAGACCAGGGCAAAGGTATAAAACAATTTCTAAAGCTCCGAGTTCTCCTAGGTGCACAGTGGGCTCAATAATTGTTAAATGGAACAAGTCTGGAATCACCAGGGGCCTCATGTATAAACGGTGCATACGCACAAAAATGTTGTGTATGGCTGTTTCCACGCTATCATCATGATGTATAAATCTAGACTTGCCGTAAAGCCATGCACATTTTCACGCTAGCTCAATCCCTGGCGTACGCAAGTTCTCCGCTCGGTTTTGCAAACTGGCGGCACCCAGTGTCAAAGCAGTGCTACTGTTCCTTTGTGGTTTCTTTTTAGTTTTTAGATTCGCATCCCTGACGCGGCTTTATCAAATGCACTGAAATTCACCACATATCGTTTATTAGTTTAAGGTATCTCATTGTAATCAACCTGTAACCATATAATGGTGCACCAAATGTCCAAACTAATCTAAATACCATCACTGCTTTAGTGTTGTTATTCCCAGTGCACCACTGAGTATTTAACCCACTGTATCTGAGTGTGGAATCACAGCTGTACAGCAGCTGATCAGATTATCGGTATACAGCATCTTGCACACGCTGTCTCATTAATGAGCACAATCTATTTTAACTGTTCCCATACGGCAAATGCATCAGAGCCTTTCCTGTAAGGACCTCGTGGTTCAGAAACAGTTTCATCCCAAGTGCTCTAAATGCACTCAATCAGTTCATCAATTGCTCGTGGTAAAACTGTTTGTACTTATAAGTACAATCACCTCACTGTAAACTTGCGCTACAGTTATAATATTGTACAACCTGAGTCACTTTATAAAGCAAGTATTTACATATGATGACGACTGGCTTCTAAGTTGATGTAGATTTCCAAGCACTAACTTCTTGGAGCTCTTGATATCATTTTTTAGATGAAATGCAGAAAGGCATGTTTATTACATTATACAGATAAGTTTTAAACTTCATTAATATAATGTATATTGCTAATAATTAAACATGTGCGGACACAGTGGCACAGTGCTAGCGATAAGCTGGCGCCCCATTCAGGGATTGTTACTGCCTCGCGCTGTATGCTTGCTGGGACTGGCGTGACCCTGGATGGATAGATGGATGGAATAATTAAACATGTACTATGAAGATATTTCAATGTTTCATAAAAGTTTTGAAGAATTGGCGTTCTAAGCTTACAAATGGCTTGGCATCTAATACAGAGCTGATTGTGTGGTGATTGGTTACTTGGAGAAAGAAAAGGAAGGACAGGAATAGGAGGTCGCACACGGCGGTGCAGCAAGCAACTATATCAAGTATACATCTTAATATTTAAATTGTTCAGAGAGCTGTAATATCATGAATGTAATGTATTTTGTGTCCTGTTGGTGGAAGAGAAAGGCCGTTTAAGAAGCACATACTGATTCACACAGAGTACATAGAAGAACATACACAAAACAAAGCATTTAACATGCTACTTTAGTTACAATGGGATCTGAGAAACTAGTAAATTAACACTAGAATTACCAGAGCCTACGAAAAAACTCGTAATTCCGTCCCACCTTAAACTGCTTCTTAAATCCCTTCACACCTCTCCGCCAGCGCCCTTTGTCTTCTAAATGTGCTGATAAAGAGAAGCTTGGAGCAGCCGGCTATTCCATCCCCCCACCAATTTAGAACGTGCACGAACTTCAGCTTGATTGCGTATCTGGGAGTGAAGTGGAGTTTTAGAGTGGAAATAATAGATCGTTATTTGGAACACACGCATTTCATGTCTGTTCAGTTTCTACAGTAATATGTGTCAACACATTGTTAAAACAGAAACGTTTTTTATATTCTAGTAGTAGATGACAAAATGTAGGCATAAACTATATAATGTATGAAGCCTGAAGTCCAAATAGCAAAGAAACATTTTCACAAGAATAACACAATTGCGCTTTTATTCAAAAATATAACTGCAGAAACAAAAAGCCGCCTTAACATGCGACATTGACACCAGTTTACCGAAGCTGCCTCCGTGGTTCAATAGACTCAGCCCCGCTTGGGAATCAAGGGTCACGGGTTCGATCCTGCAAACTGCTCTTATTCTTACTGTTTTAGAATAAAAGCATACATTTGATTTCAGTCTGTAACAGCCGGTGCAATTTATGATCCTTGTAAAGGTTAGCTTTTTTTTTTATTCACTTTTCATTCTCTCAGTCGCGTTCAGAATCAATCCATACAACCCCATCTGACACGGCTGTTTTCACTAAAGACGCCATATAGCTCTGCCGTGTACCACGATGCATACTAACCCCCAACCCCGGTTCTGACACACAAGCGCTGCGAAGCTGCCTTCTTCGTATCTCACCGTCACTTGCTTTTCTTTTTATTCAGTTTTATTGAGTGTTCCTGCCAGTCCCCGCATGTTGCTGTATGCTGTTTCTTTTGTACTCCAGGACATGCAGAGGAAAGAACAGTAAAGACCAGTAACTTCGGCGCTATATGCAATCATCAGACACTCCCCATCTGCCCGTGTCGTTCAAACACAGGAACATATATTGGTGTAAAAGTATAACAAAAGTGCACTTTTATTCAAGTGCACTTTTTCCATCGCCTTTTCCTGTAAGAAGCAATGTCTCTCTATGCTGTGGTTTCTATTACACACCTGAAAGAAAGAGACAATACATGTGAAAATATAATCGCACTAATGCAATATTATTTGAAAACGAACAGCGTCAGATCGGGTGTGAATTTATGCAGGAACTGGAAATTCTCTGATGCGGGACCTTCCCCCGGGGAAGAAAGTACAGTGTCAGGTGCTCATTCAGTGTAATAGAAAGCATAGCACAGAGAGGTGTGTACACGGCAACAAGTACACGTGTCATAAATGTAGGAAGGACGGCCCTTGGGTGTGTGGGAACTGTTAATATTTGAATGTGATGCTTTTATATAACACGGAATGAAAAGCTGCACTTCTTAGCATTGCACCATGCAAGCTGTCGTATCAATCGCCTACTGTAACTTGCTTTCTTTTTTCTTCTGTTATACAGGTAGTTTTAAATAAAAGTGCACTTGTTTTGTTTGCGAAATGAAGAGTCTGCGTGCACTTTTCGTGGCATTACACGTGTATTTTTTGAGCATGCCCGTTTGAGCAGTATAAAAAGTATTGAAAAGTATAACAAAACAACGGGCAGATGGGGAGTGTCTGATGATTGCATATAGCGCGGTTACTGGTCTTTACCATTCTTTCCTCTGCATGTCCTGGAGTACAAAAGAAACAGCATACAGCAACATGCGGGGACTGGCAGGAACACTCAATAAAACTGAATAAAAAGAAAAGCAAGTGACAGTGAGATACGAAGAACGCAGCTTCGCTAGCGTTTGTGTGTCAGAACCCGGGGGGGTTGGGGGGCGTTAGTATGCATCGTGGTAAACTGCAGAGCTATAGCGCGTTTTTAATGAAAACAGCCGTGTCAGATGGGGTTGTATGGATTGATTCTGAACGCGACTGAGAGAATGAAAAGTGAATAAAAAAAAAAGCTAACCTTTACAAGGATCATAAATTGCACCGGCTGTTACAGACTGAAATCAAATGTATGCTTTTATTCTAAAACAGTAAGAATAAGAGCAGTTTGCAGGATCAAACCCGTGACCCCTTGATTCCCAAGCGGGGGCTGAGTCTATTGAACCACGGAGGCAGCTTCGGTAAACTGGTGTCAATGTCGCATGTTAAGGCGGCTTTTTGTTTCTGCAGTTATATTTTTGAATAAAAGCGCAATTGTGTTATTCTTGTGAAAATGTTTCTTTGTTATTTGGACTTCAGGCTTCATACATTATATAGTTTATGCCTACATTTTGTCATCTACTACTAGAATATAAAAAACGTTTCTGTTTTAACAATGTGTTGACACAGATTACTGTAGAAACTGAACAGACATGAAATGCGTGTGTTCCAAATAACGATCTATTATTTCCACTCTAAAACTCCACTTCACTCCCAGATACTCAATCAAGCTGAAGTTCGTGCACGTTCTAAATTGGTGGGGGGATGGAATAGCCGGCTGCTCCAAGCTTCTCTTTATCAGCACATTTAGAAGACAAAGGGCGCTGGCGGAGAGGTGTGAAGGGATTTAAGAAGCAGTTTAAGGTGGGACGGAATTACGAGTTTTTTCGTAGGCTCTGGTAATTCTAGTGTTAAACGATATTAAGATGAAGTTTATGACGTTCTACTTTGATGACAAAATAAAGAACATGATTAAAGTGTAAATGTCAAGATTAAAGTTGACATTTGGAGATTATTTTCAACTGTGTCCCTATTTTGTTTTTCTTTTCTCTGTACCCTAATATGCTTCCATATGACACTCAGACGGTGGGCTTAGACTCGCCTTTTTACAGCGACTTTGATATCTGACCACTTCTTATTTATTTCAGACAATTTGCGACTTTCTGAACTTGAACTTTCGAGTTTCTCCGACACTCAATAAACTTCCTTTTGTTGTTTATATCACTGTTTAAACAAACAAATAGTACGTTTTTCCTTGCCTCCACTTGGTATTTGCTGAAATTTTTCTATTTTCCACGTGCTTTTGCCATTGTCTTTTCACAGAACGCCGAGCTTAAGGGGCTGTTTATAATGATTTGCATATTCAAAGAGGTGTAATTCTAGGAGGAGTTGGGAGTGGCGGCAGGCGCGTGCACGTGCGTTACTTTTCACGCTGACTGGGATTTATATAGCGGAAGAACATGGAAGATTTATGCATCTGGATTTTTTTCTGCATACACACATTTCCGTTTATGTCCGTACGCCATGTTTTAGTGTGAATTCTACACACAGCGTTATGCATGAGGCCCCAGGACTCTTCCGAGAACTGGCTGTCTAGCCAAACTGAATAACCAGGCAAGAATGGCCTTGGTCAGGGAAATGACCAAGAAAGTAATGCTCACTCTAATAAACTTTAGAACTTCTCTGTTGAGATTGGCAAATCTGTCTTAAGGATCACTATCTCAGCAGCATTCCATCAATTAGGCACTTATTGTACAGTGATCAGCTTGCTTGGAGTTTCTCAAAATGCACTTAAAGGACTCAGACAGCATGGGGAAACAAATCTCTGGTCTGGTAAAACAAAAATTGAGCTCTTTAGGCTTTAGTACTTCAAGTACTATGTCTGGCGAAGACCAGGCACTGCTCATCACCTGCTTAAAACCCATTCATACGGTGAAGCTTGGCAGTAGCAGTATCATGCTGTGGGGGTGCTTCTCAGCAGCAGTAGCAGTGAGACTGGTCAAATATAGAGAGATCCTTGAAGAAACCCTGCTCCAGAGTGCACGTGGCCTAAGACTGGGGCAAATGTTCACCTTTCAGCACAACAATGACCTAAAACATATGACCAAAACAATGTTGGGGGGAAGACACCTGAAGATGGCAGCTTAGAGATGCTTCCCATCCAATCTAATGAATCCAATAATAATAAATTAATAAACTGCCTAAATCCAGGTGAGCAAAGCTGTAAGAGACTTGCCCAAGAAGGCTTGAAGCTGTAATTACTGGCAAAGGGGCATCTACAAAGTACTGAATTAAGTGTATGACTACTTATATAAATGAGAGATTTCAGTTTTAGATTGTAAACCTTTCTGAAAAACTTGTTTTCACTTTATCATTATGGCTTACTGAGTGTAGATCGATGGGAAAAAATGGCAAATTTATCCATTAACAATTTAATCTATAACATAATAGAGTGTGCAGAAAATAAAGAGTTTGAATACTTTCTGAACCCACCATATTTGGGCCAATCAGATACAGTTGCATTTAAACTTTCTGATGTGATGCAAATCAGAATTAGGAAAATAACCAATTTGGTTGCTACCTTTTAATACCCATATCTCGAATGGCAGAAGATGGAGGCCCAATGAAAATTATTCCTTCCTGTTTGCACAACTCAGCAAACTCTGTGTTTTCCGAAAGAAATCCATAGCCTGGATGTATAGCCTAAAAAAACAAAAAATATTTTCACATGGTCTAAACACCGAATACTGTATCAAAATCTTGTTTTCTAATCAACTTCCATTTATAATCTACAATACAAACATGATAAAAAACAAGAACACTTATTTCTAGAGGACAATTTCATACAAATGACACAGCTCAAAGTGCTTTACAAGATGTGAAGGAAGTAGTTAGATTCAAAGAAATTAAAACTAGATAGAAAAAATATTGCCTAAATAGTAGACAAAAACAAATAATGTACACTTACATAAGATAGATCTATACTATAATTAAGAGAAACAGAGTCCTTAAATATAGAATCTTTAAGTCTCTAAAAGACGCATTAATAACTAATAATAGCTAATGCACACTATTCAAAAGTACTTTGCATAAACAGAACTATGATTTATTTTTATAGTATTAAAATGAATCAAAAATATGTAAGAATCTACAAATAAAGAAGAACAGAAAATCTTCACTGTGCATAATACCTTTAGCACCTTTAAATGATCAGCAGCAGGTTAAACAACTTAATACCACTCTACTAACACATATTGTTCTTTTAAATTAAAAATTCTAGCAGGATAAATTACTTGCACAGAATAATACAGGGTTAATTGATGGGATTTTAATTTGCTAAATTTCAATATTCATGTTCAAATGCTGTGTCACTGGAAGTCTGGAAATTTTGGGGCAAATTATAAACATCACTAAAGGGGAAAAAAAGAATTTTAAGCCTGACTAGCATCCTGACACAACAAAAAGCACACAAGTTAAAATGCAAGATATAGCAAAATTCTAATTTATTTGAATATTCCTATGCTAACATTTGGATTAAGGAACAACAATGTGTTAATTGTGGATGTTAACACAAATACAATGTAAAAGTTAAAGATTTACAAGGGACTCTCTAGTTCAAAAATATGTAACTACAACAATTAATTACAGTATGATACATTTCTTTGTCTTTACCTGTGCTATTGATTTTTTGGCAATCTCCATGATTTTTTCCATTGATAGATAGCTCTGTTGGGAAGCAGCAGGTCCAATATGATAGGCCTCATCTGCCTAGTAAATTTACAGAAAATATTTATTTTAGACACAAATGCTGGTAGTAGCTGAAGTAGTGACAGAGATCTCCTTTCGCAGCACACTTGACAGTTTATTTTATTGTTTTTATAAACTTAATAGGAAAAATACAGGGAAATATTCAAAGTTTGTTTTAACATATTTTTTTTAAAACAACACTGACTGTTTACCTGAAAAGAAAACTCTGAGGTCACTGAACTCAACATTAAACAGTCACAAGAATTAAACCTGGTCAGTCAACAAACTTCATTCGTATGAACTGAAAGTCAACTTTTCGGTCATCAGTTCTGTGGATCTTTTATACTTGTTTTTATTTTCAATAAAAAAAATCAACATAATGAGCTTTCTATGCAAATAAAAAAATTTATTTTTCATTGATCAATCTTACTAATTTTTTATGCAACAATGTATTATAACATCCACAATACTTCTTGCAGAGACAAGACCAACCCAGTTGGATCTTACCATTGCCACATGCATTGAGTGTTTATCTGCTTCACTATAAACAGCAACCGATCTTACACCCATCTTCTTAGCTGTTCGCATTACCCGACATGCTATTTCTCCACGGTTTGCAATAAGTACTTTTTCGATTCTTCTGCCGCCTTTAAAAAAAAAAGAAAAAATTTTAAAGCATACATGACTAAAAATGTAAAATAAGCTATTCTGCACAAATGACTTTTACTCTTGCAAATTCCTAAAAATTTTTTTCATGTACTTTACTTAAAAATATGTTTCACATCATAACAAATTACTTACAGACATTTTAAAGTAAAAAAAAAACAATTTACCTATAAAGTGGCATGCAAAGGTGTGAGCAACCCTGGTCAAAATTTCTATTACTGTGAACAGCTAGGTGAGAAAAAGATGAACTGATCTCCAAAATGATGAAACATTCTTTTCAGTAGTTTAAGCACAATTAGTGTATTGTTTTGTTTTGTACAATTGTAGAATGGAAAAAAGGAAAAGAGCACCATGAAAGGTGTGGGCACGCCATGAGATCTGAGGTCTCAGATAAATTTTACCAAATTCTCAGACCTTAATTAGCTCGTTAAAGCTATGGCTTGTTCACAATCATTGTTAGAAAAGGTTGGGCAGTGCAAATTTCAAAGCTGTATAAATATTCTGACTCCACTAACTGTTTCCCAGTAATCAGCAGTACTGGGTTTCTCTAAGCAGCTACCTAGCAGGAAAAGAAAAGAAAAGAAAAGAACTGAACTGAACTGAACTTAACTGATGCCTACAAAGCAGGAGAAGGTGACAAGATAGCAAAGCGTTTCAAGTAGTAATTTCCAATGTTCGTAATGTAACTAAGAAATAACAGTTAACAAGAATGGTGTAGATCAAATTGAGTTCTGAAAGACCACGAAAACGTTCAGAGAGAACCGCTTGAAGGACTGTTAGGAAGTTAAATTAAACCCCCCACCTGACTGCAAAAGGCCTTCATAAGATTTAGCCTAATCTGGAGTGGTGGTCCAGTGTTCTACTGTGCAGTGACACCTGAACAAATATGATCTTCATGGAAATTTCATCAGAATAAAATATTCCCTGCATCCTGATCACAAAATTCAGTGTCAGAAGTTTGGAAATTAACATCTCGACAAGCGTGATGCATTCTGGAAACGAGGCCTGTGGACTGATGAAGTTAAAATTGAACATTTTTGCCACAGTATGCCAAGGTATGTTTGGAGAAAAAAGGGTGCAGATTTCCATGAAAACAACACCTCTCCAACTATTAAGCATGGGAATGGATCAATTAGTCTTTGGGCTTGTGCGGCAATCAGTGGCTTGGGGAACATTTCACTAGTAGAGGGAGGAATGGATTCAATTAAATACCATTCTTTACCATTCATACAGTGCATCCGGAAAGTATTCACAGTGCATCACTTTTTCCACATTTTGTTATGTTACAGCCTTATTCCAAAATGGATTAAATTCATTTTTTTCCTCAGAATTCTACACACAACACCCCATAATGACAACGTGAAAAAAGTTTACTTGAGGTTTTTGCAAATTTATTAAAAATAAAAAAATTGAGAAAGCACATGTACATAAGTATTCACAGCCTTTGCCATGAAGCGCCAAATTGAGCTCAGGTGCATCCTGTTTCCCCTGATCATCCTTGAGATGTTTCTGCAGCTTAATTGGAGTCCACCTGTGGTAAATTCAGCTGATTGGACATGATTTGGAAAGGCACACACCTGTCTATATAAGGTCCCACAGTTGACAGTTTATGTCAATGTCAGAGCACAAACCAAGCATGAAGTCAAAGGAATTGTCTGTAGACCTCCGAGACAGGATTGTCTCGAGGCACAAATCTGGGGAAGATTACAGAAAAATTTCTGCTGCTTTGAAGGTCCCAATGAGTGGCCTCCATCATCCGTAAGTGGAAGAAGTTCAAAACCACCAGGACTCTTCCTAGAGCTGGTCGGCCATCTAAACTGAGCAATCGGGGGAAAAGGCCTTAGTCAGGGAGGTGACCAAGAACCCAATGGTCACTCTGTCAGAGCTCCAGAGGTCCTCTGTGGAGAGAAGAGAATCTTCCAGAAGGACAACCATCTCTGCAGCAATCCACCAATCAGGCCTGTATGGTAGAGTGGCCAGATGGAAGCCACTCCTTAGTAAAAGGCACATGGCAGCCCGCCTGGAGTTTGCCAAAAGGCACCTGAAGTACTCTCAGACCATGAGAAACAAAATTCTGTGGTCTGATGAGACAAAGATTGAACTCTTTGGTGTGAATGCCAGGCGTCACGTTTGGAGGAAACCAGGCACCGCTCATCACCAGGCCAATACCATCCCTACAGTGAAGCATGGTGGTGGCAGCATCATGCTGTGGGGATGTTTTTCAGCAGCAGGAACTGGGAGACTAGTCAGGATAAAGGGAAAGATGACTGCAGCAATGTACAGAGACATCCTGGATGAAAACCTGCTCCAGAGTGCTCTTGACCTCAGACAGGGGCGACGGTTCATCTTTCAGCAGGACAACGACCATAAGCACACAGCCAAGATATCAAAGGAGTGGCTGTGAATGTCCTTGAGTGGCCCAGCCAGAGCCCAGACTTGAATCCGATTGAACATCTCTGGAGAGATCTTAAAATGGCTGTGCACCGACGCTTCCCATCCAACCTGATGGAGCTTGAGAGGCGCTGCAAAGAGGAATGGGCGAATCTGGCCAAGGATAGGTGGGCCAACCTTGTGGCATCATATTCAAAAAGACTTGAGGCTGTAATTGCTGCCAAAGGTACATTGACAAAGTATTGAGCAAAGGCTGTGAATACTTATGTACATGTGATTTCTCAGTTTTTTTATTTTTAATAAATTTGCAAAAACCTCAAGTAAACTTTTTTCATGTTGACATTATGGGGTGTTGTGTGTAGAATTCTGAGGAAAAAAAATGAACTTAAACCATTTTCGAATAAGGCTGTAACATAACAAAATGTGGAAAAAGTGATGTGCTGTGAATACCTTCTGGATGCACTGCAAATTCTACACTGTCCATAAAAAGATCTGAAAAGATAAAAAGAGGACTGTTTTCACATCAGGATAGTGATCCGAAACACATCTCAAGTTCCACAATTTGGCTACCTCAAGAGGTACAAGCTGAAGGTTTTGGCATGGCCCTCATCATTGAAAATCTGTATGTTGACCTCAAAAGAGCACAGCATGCAAGACAACCCACAGGACTAGAAGCGAATGGGCAAGAATCCTCCACATGAGTAACTGAAAGACTATTAGCTAGGTAAAAAGCATTTACAAGCTGAGATACTTGCCAAAAGGATTGTTACTAAGTACTGACCATGCCAGGTGATTGGTGCCCAGTTTTGCTTTGGGCCCTTTTCGCTTTTTGTTACATTGAAACTGTAAATGATGAAAATAAAAAAGTAATCTTGCTTAAAATATTAAAGAAATATAACTATGCCTCTTGGAAATGATGTGATCTTTTACTGGCATTGCTTGCTTCACAGTAGCAGAAAGTCTGACCAGAGGTGCCCAACCTTTTGCATACCACTGTCAGCATATCACTTAAGAGTTGCCACCAACTCAGTCTATGAGTTCTTATGGATTAAACACAATATAAAGGCATTTATCAGGCTCAGTCACAGAAGAAAGCTATGACACACTGAAAACTGGATTTTGTGCAATAAGTCATTTCATTTTGTAACTAATGTGTTGTAATTTAAGGCTGCAATGGTTTAATATCTTCATTCATATAGCCTTACCCACAGAGGAAAATCTGACTGGAATTTTGGTCCATATTCTTTTCCTGAAAGTGAGAGAGAAACATTGATTCATTTAAACTTAAACGAGTCCTGTAGAACTTTAGTTGCATTTAAATTGAGGACAAGCGGATAAGAGAAATAATGTCTCAAGAATTAAAATCTTGACACCTGTCAAGTCTTGAACAGCTTTGGAAAACAACGCACGCGCCAACAATTAGCCAATGTATACCTTAATACATAAATTAGTTATATCTGAAACGTATATATCGTTCTAAAAAAATCACCTATGATCAAGTCTCATCTATTGACATTGTGAGTGCACCTAAAGCTTCCAAGGTTAAAAATCAAACAGCAGATGTTTTGTTACACTGTCAGAATGCCGCGTTTTAAAATCACAAGCTCACATCAAGTGAAGCAAACGAACAGATACTTCACGTTTTAACACTGTGGTGGTATCGCTTGAATACGGACAACATGCATATCTTACTTACAGATGTAGAGTTGCACTTGGGCTCTGGTGGCCCCATAACTTCAGCAGCATAGTGGCCATGTTTAATTCCCAGCCTGTTCTGCACTAAAGAACCAAAGCAGAGAGACTAACATTAGCGACAGTCGCCCTTCTATCGCTCTCCTTTTCAGTGTGGAAATCACAAACAATTGGAACTAAAGAAACATTTCAAATGACAACTTTTTTTTCATTCGTTCTGTCCGTTTAATGCTATTTTTAATGTACTGGGAAGATTGTCCCTCAGCCAGACCCGTAGGTGGCCGCGTACACAATAAGCCAATGAAATCGCAAAATCTGAGAGGGCAGGAAACCGTTTAGCCAATCGCTGCAAAATACTTTAAAGACACCAACTCCGAACGCCCGGGTATTACTGATGCTCTTTTGTTTGCTCAGTGTCAGTGCTGGCGAATTATTGTAGTGATTTTTGTTTGTAAATTCTCCCCCTTTCTTAATGCAGTTATCTCTCGCCGGATACTCCGGTTTTCCTCATATCACGTTAACTTTATTGGTGACCCTGAACGGGCCAACGGGTGGCAGTTTGGGCGTCTGTGACCGTTGCATTGTTCTGGCAGGTTTTTGGAATTTTTGGAACACTTGGTGGTGTCCAGACTTTAGGTGGAGTTAAGAGTGAAAGTTAAAAATTAACGGTAACGCGGCACGTTTTAGCCTAGCATTTATTTCATATAATATGAGCAGCATCTGATAATTTCGGTGCACGTATAAGGGAGTAACGGCATGGTGGCGCAGTGATAGCGCTGCTGCCTCGCAGTTAGAAGACCTGGGTTCACTTCCTTTGTGGAGTTTGTATGTTCTCGTGTGTGCGTGGGTTTCCTCCCACAGTCCAAAGACATGCAGGTTAGGTGCATTGGCGGTCCTAAGTTGTCCCTAGTGTGTGTGTGTTCCCCGCGGTGGGCTGGCGCCCTGCCTGGCGTTTGTTCCTGCCGTGTTGGCTGGGATTGGCTTCAACAGACCCCCGTGACCATGTGTTAGGATTTAGTGGGATGGACACAGGCACCTGAATTTCCCAAGCCATACTTCATTGGACTTACCGAAATGTCTGGCATCATTGTCTTGCTGAAACATTCATACTGTGGTCAGCTTGAGTTTTGAACTTATGGCAAATTAAATTCTTTTCAAGAATTCCATTTCCTCAATGAAGTCTGGCTGCCCAGAGCCAAAAAGTAATAAAAAGAGCCCCATGTATGGACACTTCCACCACTGTGCTTGACAGGAGTGATAAAGTTTAGAAACTGTAGATAGGCTGCGTTAGCTCCTTGCCCAACATGGGCCTG
This sequence comes from Polypterus senegalus, assembly GCF_016835505.1. NCBI lineage: Eukaryota > Metazoa > Chordata > Cladistia > Polypteriformes > Polypteridae > Polypterus > Polypterus senegalus. Next base: position 140,624,026 of record NC_053154.1, on the reverse strand, counting down.
CTTGTTGTGCTTAAATATTTTAATTGTCATTATTCCACAACCAGGTGGTCTCTGTCAAGCTTCAGATGAGCTGTTTTGCTCTTTGTTGACAAAAGATTTTCAAAGCTCTGTGTTTTCACCCATTCACAGTGAAATGCTATGTTCTCAGAAATATATGGCACTGGAAAGCTTTTTTAAAAAGTCACTGTTTTCAGGGGATGCGGACAAAAGCCATAATGGAGATATAGGTGTGCTTTTTAAATGAAAACATAGTAGTGTGGCGGAACAGTGGCAGAACAATAAAAAACTTATGAATACATTTTCTTCCTTATGATGCTTGCTTCATAACTGTTGTCGATTCTTATTTTCACAGTCTGCAATGTTAGACCTCCCCCAGTTGCATACCCTGTTGATGACAGTACAGGCAGTGGCTCAGTCTCTGCTAGTGCCTGTCTGAACAGTCACAGCTGCATTTCAACCATTATTTTCCACCCTGCATCTCTGCACATTACTCCGTTCAAACACATTTATGATATTCAGGTTAGGTTAATGGGCAAGTCTAACTCACTCAGTACTGTCAGGGTCTCATGTTCACTGTGTTACATCTAAAAATTCATCTTTTTAGTTGTAGCTTATTATTATTACTATAAAGCAAGTTATTTAAATAATGGACAAAACCTGAGCTAGAACTACTGCTTCTTCTTTTTCATTTTCTCACAGGACTTCTTTCTGGGTATATTAGGATAGTCATATTAAGGTAAAAATAATGTGGTTATTACTCAGGTTACCTTTGTTAAAGAAGTGCAATTGTTTTTTTAAGCTTGTGCATTTATTTTATTTGAATGGATTGTATACATGTTTAACATTCAATGTAAACTAAACGTAATTCAAAATGTATATTTTATTTGTTAAAGATGAAAATAACACAGATGAAAACCCTTTTTCAGGTATGATGAGCCAGACAGGATTCTTTTTGCCATTAATGGCAAGCCTTTTCCTTCCTTATTTTACAAAGTTTGATAGCCTCTTCTGTGCTCCCGATTCATCAAGTATATCAAAAGGATGACAAGGGTTATTCCAACCAGACATGCTCCCAGTATTAGCAGGATTCTTCTTTTTGTTTCATCAATGGCACATTCTTGCACTGTATAAAGAAAATAACCATTATATGTAAGGTGATTCTTACTGCTAGCAGAGTATGTGTCAGTTCAAATGAGCTAAAACATAAACAGATTTACAATACTGTAGATTTCAGAGATCTCTGTAGGTTGGTTATGGTGTGTAGTTCTTTCTATAGGTTATGATTGGATTTCTTTGTGGTGTGAGGTGCATATCAACCATTAGATACAGAAAGAGAAAAAAAACTTATTAGGTAGTGCATTGTTAAGCAAAAATGTTTAACTTCAAAGTATAAAGCTGCCGAGTTGAAAAAAGCCTTTCTGTCATATTGCAAATCTGCACAATACAGTAACTGTAAAATGATTATTCTACTAATATATAGGGTAAGCAGTTCAAAACAGTACCAACTGTGGAGCATTCACTAAGAGGCTAACTTCAATCAAGGAAAGATAAATCATTTGTGAGGAATCTCCCTTTCTGATTATGCAATTCTCAAAGATTTGTAAAGGCAAACCCATTGGAATCATTAAGATCTTTAGGAAAGGCAAGAACTCTACTCAGGTGACTACATCAGGAGCATACTGTATATAATAGTGAGACAGAGACTTGGTCTAATAAGATCTGACTTGAAGTCCATCATGGCTGAATTTAATAGTAAACAGTGATTTCCCTGCTTTTCCGATTTAGATCACTGTTTGTGTATCATTTATACATTCTCACAGTGACTGCAAAGGTTTCTCGTGTTATTCTGTTTTCTTTCCACATCTCAAAGAACAGTAAACTGCGACCTCAATTGGCCGGGCCAGAGTGAATGTGGATGTGTGAATGAGCGTGCTTTGTGACGTCTAGAGCTGATTTCCTGCCTTTTTTCTGAACCTGCTGGTGTAGGTTACTACTCCTTCAGACCATTGTGGCCACCAGGGGGTGCTTCAGCTCCCCAAACACCTAATACAGACATGCTCGGACACAAGTATAAAATAAACAAGAGGATTTATTGTGGGAAACTCTTAGCTGGTAAGCGTTTCCCACCACAGCCACAGTACAAAGCACAGTATACAGACTCAGCAATTCTGACTCTGACTTCAGGACCTGAGGCAGCCGGCTTCTTTTATGCTACACCCAAATGAACTTCCGATGTTCCAAAGCTGTACCTCAGAAGCAGTTGTGGGTGAGGCGAGAGCCTGAACAATTAGGGCTCCCCAGTCTCTGCAGCAACCCTGGCAGCTCCTATGAACCCGATAGGGCTGAATCCAACAACTCCAGTTCCCATAATGCCTAGCTGGCTGCCATCTAGCAGTCTTGGGGAGACAATGCCCCGTGCATGTTGTCTCCCCCTTTCCTTCCATGTTGAGCGTGTCCCAGCTGGGTAAAGATGCCAGCTGTCATTCACATCCTATATTAGAAAATGTAAACTAAAACAATGAATGGATAGATGAACGGTTATATATAAATGTGTATGAAATGTCAATAATATGTGCATATATATATGAATTGTTGTAGACAGAAAATCTAGGCTAATGCAGTATTTCTCAGTCTTGATCTTGGCAATTTCTCTGTGTGTGCTAGTTTTTTGTGCTGCAGAGGTCCTAACCATTATCACTTTGGCTGTGATTACAATAGTGGTAAAACTTCCTTTGACACATTGGGCTCATCATCATCATCGCAAATCAGCACAATGTGCTGTGTTAAGGAAGTGGAGAACACACTCTTTTCTGCAACAGAAAACACTTACTGGACTGGCAACAACAAATAAATATTTCCAAAAACTCAGTTAGAAGATTTATCTGTTCATCTGTTGTTTCATTTAATCCATTGAGGAATTACACTCATCTATGAAGTTCTGCATAGAGCTGTGCAGCTTTCCTTACTCTACTGTAGCTGTATATTCTAGTTTATTTCTACCGATATATAATTATTTTACATTTTGTTGTCCTCCAAAACCTAAAAAAAGGCTAAATATTGTCATTAAAAACAAACTTAAAAGTTATACTACTGTATACTATACTATTTGCTTGATCTCATTTTAAAAGTTATTTCGGTTTCTAACACTTAACGTCACTTTGATTGTATGTCTTTTGTGTTTATGTTTTCTAACCTAAGTACTTCTCAGGCTAGACTTAGAAAGGACCCACACTAGTGTTTTATTAGGACACCCAAAATGTTAATACTTACCCTCTCCAAATGAATCATTGCTTATATTAAATGACTGGATCTGCATGTTAAGAGTTATAAGCTTGAAGTCATTTGTAAATGAAAATATTTGTTGGCTGTTGCACTTGTATGATTTACCAATAGCAGTTTCAAACATTCTGGTGTTGTTTATTCTTCCATAAGTTACTGCTTCTAAAAAACAAAGTATACAGGCAAAGACAATGAGGAGCACACATTTTATTCAGATCGAATACCAATAGACAGAACAAATAAAAACAGAAAATTAAAATGTTTGCATTAATAAGGTAAAAAGGCAGATGTTTCTATACTTACTGGTATATTAAATAACTAATTTGTACATTTTCTGAATCACCACAATAATAATGTATAAATATGATTCACTTCAAATGACATGCCCTTAGCACTGTACACTTTTAAAAATGCAATAAAGTTTTTGAACACCTCAGTATTTCCAGTTTTTCTTCAAATTTAATCAGTTGAAATGCATTGAATGACCTAAAATGGTGAAAAGCTAAGCAGTAAACTACCAGAGGTTTAAAATAAAAATTTATGTTAGCACAAACTGAAACAAATTAATATGGGCCTTCCTCAGGGAACAACTAATAGGTTACAACCTGTACGATATGACAGAACGTGAGATTCACAGCGTGAATGTGCAGCTGACAGATCTGCAGAAATTGCACAATGCAATCATGTCTAATATGGACCAGAATCTCAAAGGAATGTTTCCAACATCTTGTGGCATCCCAAAGTGAAGAACGAAAAGAGGCCTTACCCATTATTAATATAGTTTTCCTAATAATTTGCTCAGCGAGCGTACATATCTACATATTTTAATTTTATATAATATGATAAAAGCCGGAATCACCTTGTCAAGATACTAAACAGTACAACAGACACCCTCTGCTGGCTCTAGCAGTTAGTAACAAACAGGTAGAAAGTGATACATGTTTCCAGCTGCATATCTGTAGTCTCACATGAAAAATAAGACTTTTAAAAGATGCCTCCTTGATCATGAAAATGTCCCATTGTTGTGCTCAAGGGGAGCAGAACCCTTGTTTTTGTAAACTTCTGTGTCTTTTAGGACTCACGATTGAACTCTACTGAGCCCTGCTACCGTGAGGGTACACTTTCTTGCCGAGTGCTATTTTTACATACTGCTATATTAGAATTTTAGAACATTAGAACAATCTGGACAAGAACAGGCCATTCAGCTAAACAAAGCTCACCGTTCCACATAATTCTTCCAAAATATCATCAAGTCCAGCTTTGAAGGTCCCTAAAGTCTTACTGTCTACCACACTACTGCACTTGGTAGCTTATTCCATGTGTCTATGGTTCCCTGTGTGAAGAAAAACATTCTAATGTTTGCATGAAATTTACCCTTAACAAGTTTCCAACTGTGTCCCTGTCTTCTTGATTAACTCATTTATTTTGTTAGATCTGCTGTTCTGAGCATCTAATGGTTTCCCTGCCTTTCCCATCCCTATCTTATACTGTAGGTGAATTAAGCATAGGAGTGCAAGCACTAATAAGCTTGTCAAGTGTGAAGTCTGTTAAGCAACACAAAACCCACAATTATGAATTATATACAAATAGATTAAAAATATAGCTTTACAAATCTGAGCTCTGTAAGAAAAAATAAACCACAGCATTAACCATAATCCTTTAAACACATAGTGGCCACACTAAAAATGGCAACTAAATTCTGGAAGGAAGATGGAGAAAAGAGTTGTTAATAATCATCTACAAAAGTCTCTTTCAAAATCTGAGCAGTAAAGAAGCAGTCAAAGGGGTGATGTATATACAGAAGAGCTTCAAAGGTGCTACAGTCATGTGATAAAGTATGTACAACGTGAAATGCTTTTTATTTTAACATACGTGGACATATCAATATTTGATATTCATTTAAATAGTATTTATAGATAAAGGTGGTAAGAAGTCAAGCAAAATGACACTTTTTATTGGATAACTAAAAAGATTACAATAAGATTACATTTTGCCTAAAGAAGAGGGCCTGAGTTGCCTCGAAAGCTTGCATATTTTAATCTTTTTAGTTAGCCAATAAAAAGTGTCATTTTGCTTGACTTCTCACTATATTCATAATGGCTAACATGGTACAACACCCTAATACTATAGATAAAGGTGATATAACAAACATCATGCCACATTTACAATTTGTACTCCATTGTATAATTTAAATAAACAGAAATTTGAATTTTGCATGTGGAAAAATTAAGTGCAACCATACGTATATCACTGCATCAAATACCTAAAATTGGTGTTCCACATGCGGTGTGGATTATTTGAACATTATTAGAGAGGATCTTGGAGGAGCCTGTTTGGTTTGCTCCTTGTTGTAGAAGTGTGTATAAATACCTTGCCTAGATCAAAAGAGCTGCCAGAATTATTTGGCCTCAGTACCAGAATCCATGTTTGATGAAAGGCCAAGACATCATTTGACCAGAACCATCTGATACCAGTTATAAAGCATGATAGGCTACTTTGCTGCATCAAGGCCTGGGTAGCTGTCCATCACAGAATCCATTACGACTTTTTCATTGTACTAGAGGGTGGTTGAGGATAATGTGAGACCATTTGTAAGAAGACTGAAACTGAACCAAAAGTTGATCTTACAATATAATAATGACCCTAAACATACCAGTAACTCTACCAAGAAATGGCTGAAAAGAAAGAAATGGAGGGTTCTGGAATGACCAAGTCAAATGCCACATTGTAATCCCAGCAAAATACTGTGAAGAGATTTCAAATGGGCTGTGCATAAAAGACATCCTTCAAACATTACACAACTAAAAGTATTCTGACTTTTTCTCCCACTCAGTTTCAGAGACTGATAGAGAGTTATAGGAAACATCTACTTGAGTTTATTTCTGCCAATGGGAGCAATCCCAGCTATTAGAGCTAAATGTGTGCTTACTTCTTAAAACCTCAAATTTGGTCATTTTCTGTGTGGAATTTGCAAACTCTTCCTGTCACTAAGGGTGTGTTTCTCTGGGACTTCAGTTTTTCTCCACACTCCCAAAGATATGTAGGTTGTGATGATTGTCTCTCTGTAGGAGGTGTGCTTGAGTGAGCCGTGGAGTGAACTGGCACCGTATCTCTGTGTAGTTTGTGCTTTGCAACCCAATGAGGCCAGGATGCACCTTGGTCCCTTATGGCCCCAAATTGAATTAAGAGGGCTTGAATACTACAATACTACACTAGAGAAATAAATATTAAAATTAGCAAAATCTCAACAAATGAACTTGGAAAGATATTCAGACTGGTGTGGAAATATACAACCACATGATCATTCTACTAACACGACAGATATTTCAATATGTATGAAGGAAACAGAGGGTGACAGTCTGGAAATCTGGAAGGGTCATATAGGAATATTACTAAATTAAAATGTCTAAGATATAAATTACTTCTAAATGACACTTACTGAGCTTTTCAGCTTCACATTGTAAAACTCCTCAGAAAGTGCAAGAAACTAGAAATGACAAGCAAAGGCAAACTTACTAGCACCTTGAATCTTCTCTTGCACAGTTAAAATAGTCACCATAGCATTAATGTCATCCACATAATAATATGATCCATTCTGTGAAACAAACAAAAATAACTTTTAGGCATTGTGTTCTTTAATTGCATATCAAAACAGATTATGTAAATTACATGAAGGATCGCATGCAACATACTGTGCATCATGTTCCTCTTGATGTCTCCTCAACTCCACTCAAAATATCATTTGAAGCCAACATTTGTAAATCAATACTGAAGCAATCCAACAAAGTAGTAGATTTTCTTTCCATGACACAGGAGCTCATTCCTTGTTGTAGTCAGTGAGGCTGGTATGTTGGCTTACCAGTTAGCTCTTCTGCCTCCCAGCTCCAAAGTCCTGGTTCTGAGTGTGGAGTTTACACTTTTTGCCTGTTCTACTACCAGATGTATGATAATTAAATTGGCAACTCCATGTTGGCCCTATATGAGTGGATGTGGGTGTGTGTTAGTGTGTCCCCTGTGATGGACTATTAACCCACCCAGGTTTGGTCGTCATGCTAAACTCATCTGCCAGCCTGTGCAAGAAAACGGTATTAGGAAATGGATGAATGAATGGATAACATCATAAAGATGTGAGCAGGTGACATACACTCCCTCATTCATATGCAGCAAATACAGGCATGGGGCTCAGAGGTGAACAGAAATGTGTTCCAGTCTCATTTTTTCACAATGAAATACTCCATCAATATGGGAAAGCACCCCACAATGCAAATAGCCTTTCATAATATGATGGCATTCTGCTAGTCCAAAAATATGATAACCAACATACTGATTACATACTATACTGAAAATTCTTTTCACACTGGTGTCCTTGACTAAGTTTCAAGGCTATTATCAATCACATTCTTAATGATAATAAAATTTACATAAATGCTTTAGTGAATGTTCAGGGTATCCCAATGTTTGTCACAGTATACTATGCTAAGTGGGGCAGTAGCGTAAGCCATTGTTCCACCATGCCAACCCAACACCCTTAGTGTTTATTTGTTTTTACTAATATTTTAACCTTAAATTGTTTTCTTTCCTACATACTACATTACCTTCTTCATAAAATATAATTATCAAGCCTGCTTCATGAAGTTTTTGGGTGTCCCACCAGCACATGCTGCCAGTCTATTGTAGGGCACACACACACACACACACACACACACACACAAAACCAATTTGGACTCACCAATGAACCTAACACACATGTGTTTGTGAGGGGAGCAGAAGTTCCCAAAGTTAAAAGCACAAAGACACAGGGAGTAGGGCCAAATGACAACAGCCAGATGCGGGAGACAATCCTAGGGTGCTATATTCATGAGGCTGCGTCATTACCAACTGCTGCATTGAGCATTCCTACTATCATTTTCATCTCACTAAAGCATTTTGAAGGGATGAATTGTTTTCTAAAGCCTCTAAGAGGAAGATCTCTTATGACTGAGCATTCTGATCATAATAAGTGAACCCAAGTAGAAAGAATGCAAAGCAGTGATCATTTAAAGATGGAAGATACTTTTATCATACAAGCAAAATGAAAGATATCCAAACTCTGGAGGAGAGATCTGTGTGAAAGTAATGTTTACTGTGGGCGAGTCATACCACATCTTGGTGAGATATATCCACAGAAACATTAATAGCAAAGCCCAGATAAAAAGATAGGATTGATTTGCTGCTGTGTAAAATATATCTGTGCTTTCCTCTTACTGACTGTGGCATTACAAGAAAGAAGCCTCTCCCCTGTGCTAATAACAACTTAGGAGAAAATATGATGCTGTGTCTTAAAAGTGATAATTTTTTAATTAACATTCAGTTAAAGATAATCAGCCCCCTGCTTACTCACAAGACCCCTTTAGCTCTTAATATCTAATGGGGATGTTAAAGTTCTACTCTAGTCTAATGAGACCTTTTTTTTTTTTGCTCACTGTCTTTTCTGTCTTTTTCTGTGTCACTATGATATTACTGGTAAATTTATTTTAGATGTCATGACTAAAAGTTACTTCTTACATTACAGAATGCCCAGAGGAGACTGGATGGTCTCATGGTCTGGAATCCCTACAGATTTTATTTTTTCTCCAGCCGTCTGGAGTTTTTGTTTTTTCTGTCCCCCCTGGCCATTGGACCTTACTCTTATTCTATGTTAATTAACGTTGACTTATTTTATTTTCTTATTGTGTCTTTTATTTTTCTATTCTTTATTATGTAAAGCACTTTGAGCTACTGTTTGTATGAAAATGTGCTATATAAATAAATGTTGTTGTTGTTCTTACATTACAGAATCGTGATAGTTGTTTCTTTCCAGTCCATCCATCCTTCCATTATCCTTCTTATATTATATATATATATATATATTATATATTATATATTATCCTAACTACAGGGTCACGGGGGTCTACTACAGCCAATCCCAGCAGGAAACAAACCCCGGGCAGGTCACCAGCCCACCACAGGGTGCATACACACACACACACACACACTAGGGACAATTAGGATTGCCAATGCACCTAACCTGCATGATTTTGGACTATGAGAAGAAACCGGAGCTACCCATTGCGCCACCGTGCCGCCCGTTTCTTTCCAGTATGCCATAAAATGTTTGAATTTTCCGAATATCCTTGTAGGGTTTGTGAGTGCAAGCTAGGGCTGTCTAGTCACAACATAAACAGCTGTTACAGTCTAAGAATTAAATATAACAAGTCTTTAGGGAAAAAATAAATGAAAGAAAACAATGTAATCAACTTTCCGCTTTTCATCTGCTGCTTAAACCAGAGTCTTTATATTTGTATTTTAAAAAAAAAAAAAAAACAAGTGTACTTCTAATTGAAAAGCATATATTACATATTGTCAGACATGTAAGATTGAAGAGCATCCTCAGGGCTCTAATGATGTAAGGATGATAGGGCTAGAGATTGGGGACACTTGGTTATTGGTTTCTTCCCCATTTTTACTTGTAGAATGGAAGACAATACCCTGGAAGACTTGTGACATCATTTTTGTTCAAAACTCAGAAGCCCCAATCTTCCACCCTGCCACACATTTAAGAGATCGAGGAACTGAATGTCAGCATTCATTCTAAAACCTGTGACCGAGGTAGGCAGAGCTCTGACTTCAGAAATGCCTCCTCTTAAGGATATTCTAGTCTTGGACCATAATGGTTCTGACTTTTCATTTTGTTGTTGGCGCATAGTTTTTTTTGTTTTTTTTTTTGATGTTAAAAAGGGGATCAAGGATGTCTCCATTCCTTTATCTTGTCCCTTTTGTTTCCTTACAATATACAATGATCTTACAATATATTGGTATATACAATATACAATGTATTACAACATAAAATGATATTTTTAAGGCAGGGAATATGGGGAGTCAATAAAGTAAAAAAGGTTTCAATAAACTGGATTATAATTAAAAAAAGAGAGAAACCTGAGGCAGACCCAGGACATGTTGGATGGATTATAATGCAGCTGTCTGCTAGCCAGGGAGCATGTTGGAATTCTCATGGAGAATATGAAAGACCTTTCTGAGGAGTCTAATCAAGATAAGTGGGGTGAAAATGATGATCTATTATATAAAAAAAACTTGGGACGAGACAAGACTTTTTCAAAGAGACGAGACAAGACATTTTCAGCAAGATAATTTCACGTCCCACAAGACAAGACTTTGTGTCAAGAGATGACTTGAAAACCTAACAGGTCCAAGCGGGGGTGGAAATAGAAGACAAACAGTAGAAGAAGAAAAGACAAAGAGTAGAAGACAAAGTAGAATGTCGTAAAGAGTTTTAAAAACGTTGGCGCGATACACATGCATTCAAAAGTCTCAAAAAACTGATAGTAAAGATTGCATTAGCGCTAACAAATGGAAATTACTACTTGGTGAAATAACGGAAGAGCGAAAAGAGATCAAATATATGGACATAGGTGATATAACGGAGCTACTACACGTTTAATTTCAAAGAAACCATAATTCGGTCAGGTTTATATTTATGATCACGAAGAAGCGATGCAACATAGAAACGAAAGAGTTAAATGAACAGACTTGTTATAAATTTTACTGCCAATAATGGATACAAATCCATACATCCAAAAGTATCGCACTTTACACGAAATGTATCTGAAAAACAGGACAAAGAAGTTTTCTTGGATTTCTATATGATTTGTCAGCAATAATAGTTTTGAAAGGCAGAGATATCAAAGACAGAGTTGATATTCATGTTTATCCAAAAGCAAAGCAGGATTTGTCGCAAGCGACAGATCTGGTAAATGACTAGTGCGTAGGGCCTGTACGGGGGCTGGCAAGCGAAGCGAGCAGGAGGCAGAGCCCCCTTGTCCCCCTAGTTACAGTATATTAAAGTAAAATTTTGCATTCAAGCATTTCCAAAGTATGTACCAAAGTAAATGGCATTTCCAAAAAATTCATTTACGTGCAATATGAAAATCTATACTAATAAAAGGCAAAGCCCTCATTAATTGACTGACTGACTGACTCACTCATCACTAATTCTCCAACCTCCCATGTAGGTAGAAGGCTGAAATTTGGCAGGCCCATTCCTTACAGCTTACTTACAAAAGTTAAGCAGGTTTAATTTCGAAATTCTACGCATAACGGTCATAACTGAATCCTACTTATGTACATATATACGTCCATAGCCTGCAGCCTGCGTCCCCCATCCCCACGCCTCCCACGTAACTGACTGCCTGCCCATATAAAGCTGTCCGTCAGCAGCAATCCAAGCTGTGAGAAAACAGTAAAAAGGAGGCGTGTCAGACGTCGTGGTACATTTTCTGATGCAGCTAGATGGAAACAACTTTGTGACGCTGCTGCCAAATACTCGCAGAAAAATCCACAAGTTAATAGACACGCTGCTGCTAAATACTCGCAGGCAAATCCACAAGTTCATAGAGACTCTGTCGCTAAATACTCGCAGGCAATTCTACAAGTTTATAGACACGCTGCCGCTAAATATTCGCAGGCAAATCCATCCAGTTCATTCCGGGAATGCCTGTTAAACATCTTAGATTCACGAGTAGCGATTTGGGTGGTGAGATATCTATCGAGATGATTACCATCGATCAAAGAACTGTCACTTACCGAGTGGTTTCCATGCCCAGAAATGCTGTCTGCCTTTTCCATTCTCTGTGTTACATACTGCACAGCCATATCAGGCTCAATCTTGATATCTGGAGGAACATTGTCTCTTATGTATTGAATGAATGGGACAGGTTCAAGGTGTGGACAGAACGGTACAGGAGATAGTTATACTACACAGGAGCACTATAAGAGTGAAATGCTTAAGCCCTTCACCTATGCTTCTGCATGTGAGTTGATGGCTGCCACTGAATTGTTCGGTTGTCGCTTTCAAGTGTACCGAACTGGCCAAATATTTTACACCTTTGGAGAACCGCCAATGCCTCTTAAACATCTTAGATTCACAGGTGATGATTTCAGTAGTGGACACTTTGATGTTTATGAATGTTTAAACTCTCAAAAGCTGGATGCGAAGTTATCGATGAAGCTGGTTGTATGCTTACAACGCTTGACAGAGGCCGAATGTCACTTCAACACCTAGTCCTGCAAATACTTAAATAATTAAAACAAACCATGAAACTCAAACCGATTATGACAGCAGCAATCCAAGCTGTGAGAAAACAGTAAAAAGGAGGCGTGTCAGACGTTGTAGTACATTTTCTGATGCAGCTAGACAAAAACAACTTTGTGACGCTGCCGCCAAATACTCGCAGGCAATTCCACAATTTAATAGAGATGCTGCCGCTAAATGACTACTATGACTAGAATAAAGCGAAAAAAACTATGACTAGTACTAGTAGGATGAGGTGTTTGTTTCTCCTACAATAGAGACATGGCTGCCCTAGTAGAAGAACTATAGCCATATTAGATAGATAGATAGATAGATAGATAGATAGATATGGTGTATGATGAGTTGTATGAGATGTTAGACCCTAAGGAGAGAGTAAGAACCTGTACCGATTGGCTAGACGGATGGACCGAGCAGGGAAAAATATGCAGCAAGTTAGGGTGATAAAGGATAAACATGGAAACATACTTACAAACGAGGAGGGTATATTGAGCAGATGGAAAGAGTATTATGAGAGGCTGGTGAATGAAGAGAATGAGAGAGAGAGAGAAGGTTGGATAATGTGGAGATAGTGAAAAAGGAAGTGTGACACATTAGCAAGGAGGAAGTAAGGACAGCTATAAAGAGGATTGAGAATGAAAAGGCTGTTGGTCCAGATAACATACCTATGGAAGAATGGAGGTGTTTAGGAGAGATGGCAGTAGAGTTTTTAACCAGATTGTTTAATGAAATCTTGGAAAGTGAGAGGATGCCTGAGGAGTGGAGAAGAAGTGTACTGGTACCGATTTTTAAGAATAAGGGGGATATGCAGAGCTGTAGTAACTACAGGGGGATAAAATTGATGAGTAACAGCATGAAGTTATGGGAAAGAGTAGCAGAAGCTAGGTTAAGAAGGAAGGTGATGATTAGTGAGCAGCAGTTTGGTTTCATGCCAAGAAAGAGCACCACATGTTTGCTCTGAGGGTGTTTAATGGAGAAGTATAGAGAAGGCCAGAAGGAATTGCACTGCTTCTTTGTGGACCTGGAGAAAGCATATGACAGGGTGACTCAAGAGGAGTTGTGGTATTGTGTGAAGAAGTCGGGAGTGTCAGAGAAGTCTGTAAGAACTGTACAGGATGTGTATGAGCGAAGTGTAATGTATTTGTAATGTTGATGGACAGGTTGACAGACGAGATTAGACAGGAGTCCCTGTGGACTATGATGTTTGCTGATGACATTGTGATCTGTAGCAAGAGTAGGGAGCAGGTTGAGGAGACCCTGGAAAGGTGGAGATATGCTCTAGGGAGAAGAGGAATGAAGGTCAGTGGAAACAAGACAGAATGAATGTGTTTAAATGAGAGGGAGGTCAGTGGAATGGTGAGGATGCAGGGAGTAGAGTTGGTGAAGGTGGATGAGTTTAAATACTTGAGATCAGCAGTACAAAGTAATGGAGACTGTGGAAGAGAGGTGAAAAAGAGAGTGCAGGCAGGGTGGAATGGGTGGAGAAGAGTGTCAGGAGTAATTTGTGACAGATTGATCAGCAAGAGTGAAAGGGAAGGTCTAGAGGATGGTAGTGAGACAAGCTATGTTATATGGGCTGGAGATGGTGGCACTGACCAGAAAGCAGGAGACAGAATTGGAGGTAGCAGAGTTAAAGATGTTAAGATTAAGACGAGGATGGACAGGATTAGGAACCAGTACATTAGAGGGTCAGCTCAAGTTAGACGGTTTGGAGACAAAGTCAGAAAGGCGAGATTGTGTTGGTTTGGACATGTGTAAAGGAGAGATGCTGGGTATATTGGGAAAAGGATGTTAAAGACCAGTTTGAATCACCTTGTATAAAAGTCACTGCCAGCAATGTGATTGTGCTCACTCGCTTTTATAAGCCAGACAGGTATAAATCTTTAAAAAAAACTTCTCAAAAATAATGTTTTAATTAAAACTATCCATGAAATATACAGTATCATTTGTACCTCGACAGTCTGATTTTAATGGTGAAGAGTAGCTCCAGAAAAGCTGACAGATTCTGTTATACTGTAAACAAATGATTATTTTTTTCTCCTTTATATTATTTATGTTGCCAGCTAGACCAGCTGAATTTCCCATCCAGGAATAATAGCTGGACATAAAGATTACATGGACATTAAAGCAGGTCATTTTTTAATTCTAACCCTTTGTAATTTGAAAGACTCCTTTCAGTGATATAATATACATATGACTCTTTGCAGCTGCAATATAAACATATGGCAGATCTTCATCTGATATGTAAATAAATGCCTGGCAAGCAAATATAAATATTTATGCCATTATTAAAAACTTGTTTTAATTAAAACTGTCAATGAGAAGTGTAAATGCCCTACGAACTTCCCTCAACTCAACTACAAAAAGAAGGAAGTGAAGGTTTTCAGTCTGCTTTTTCAACTAACTCACATTTATACCAGAGGCCAGATCACTGTGTAGAATTTGGCATAATTTCAGAATGCAACCTGGGAGGCTGCTTACCACTGAACTATGGTTACCTGCCACTGTTTGTCCAAGTAAACAGAGTTTCAGTGCTAGAAGCAGGTTGTTCCTAGCAAGTACATTTTAATGATTGCATGCTGCCAGGCTGTTACCTTGAATGATTTGATATTTATCTTTACTTTAGGTATATTATGGTTTGCAGTTCACATATTATAAGCTAGTAATAAGCTCTAATCACAGTAAAATGTCTTTCTGTATTTGTGGCTTTGCAATATTTTGTTGTGAAAGGTTCTAAAATATCAACTAATTGAAAAGAGGAGACATGATACTTGTAGCAAACACCTAGGAAACAGCTCATCAATATAGTAAGTAGATAAGTGTCACCAGTTTAAGATAAAGTCGTGGATTTCAATTGGAGGAACACTACTGCTGGGGCCATTTGTTTGCCCAGTAGGTGTCACCAGCTATATTTCTCCTTTTTTCCCTTCAAATCTCTTTTGGAAGAGGGTGGAACATAACATGTTTGCACCCTGGTCACTACTGGATAGCAGGTGCATGTAGATCCTGGCAGTGCCCTGTCTGCCCCAACAGGACAGTAATAGTCATTTATGCCAGTGCCTACCTCTTTTTTCTTTTTAGGGTTTCACTCGCCTCCTGTCTTTTGTCACACTTTTTGGTCAAGTCCTATTCAGCCAGGCCCCCTTAACAATACAGATAGATAGATAGATAGATAGATAGATAGATAGATAGATAGATAGATAGATAGATAGATAGATAGATAGATAGATACGTTACTGATCCCAAGGAAAACTGAAGATATATACTACAGATATGAAGTAGTATTCAGCCCCTTCAGATCTGACCTCTCAGATACGTAACAGTATCAGAACACTTTTGCATTACTGCCACACATGTCCAAGAGATCATCAAAATTATACTAATAAACATTTCCTCATTAATTTCAGAGCAAGTTGATTTTTATTTTATTAATTGGTCAGTTAGAGAAGCTTACAAATGAACAAATGGGACCTAGGCATTTTCATGTAATGTGTAATACATTAAAATTGTTGGTGCAACTACAGCTAGACAAGAATGCATTACAGATCAGTTAAAACAAAGCAAGGGATATTCATGTGTAAAAACTGCTTTGGGGAAAATATACTTACTTATCTGAACTTTTTACAAATTAGAAAAAATAACTACTAGCTTTTTTGTTTTCTTACAAATATGCATACATCCTTTCATTTTCTAGCACAGATTTTCTTTTCCTTCTTTGAAAGGATGATGGAAAGCCAAAGCCATCATTTTCTGAGAGCAATTTCTCTTCTATAATAAGACTTCAAACTAAATAAAGAGGTGTGAACCACCGTTCACCTTGACTGTGTAAGTGTTTACAAGAGGAGGGAAAACACATTATTGTGAGATGAAAAAAGGAGAATTAATTTATTAATGAGTTCATTCATTCATTTTAATCCTGTTTATTTCAATTAAGGGACACGGTGAGCAAAGTATAAGATGAATGGCAATTACAAGCCCTCGACAGAGACCAGTGAATTACAGGGCAAAGGCAAAGTTATATCTTAACATAATCATGGTAGGATAAATTAGTTTAATGAGATATTGAAGTGCAAAGGCTGTTAAAGAAAAAACATTTGATTGCACATTGTCTGTTCTAAAAGTATATGTATCTGCCTAGATAACAGATTAAAGAAAAGCTGAAAATGATTTTCAAAACCCATTAACACAGTGAATTTATTAGCGTAAGGTATTTTTCAAAATTACGTACTATACAGAGGTAGAAGACTGGTACATTAGAATTCGAGAAGCACTTGACTGATGTACTTCAGACTTCTCTTTGTGAAAAAGCTCTGTTCTAAAATTTCTTCAACCTTCAATGGGCACTCATTTCTGAATACACAAACCCACCCACGCATGTTGTATATAGATTTGTACACACAAATAAAAATTTATTTGCACTCTGTATACGTGACAATAATGATCCCAATAAACTTATAGGATGCTTAATCCTAGTCCAGTGTCACATGGAGCCAGAGTTTCTCCCTGCACTGTTGAATCCAAGCTGGAAACTAATCTTGGATGTTGGGCCAGTCCATCACAGAGGCGCTTTACAAGCATACTCTGTCACCCACAATTCAGAGCAGCCAGTCTACATGACTTGCATATCTTTGGAATGTGGATGGAAACCAAAGTACCAAGAGAGAACCATATGAACACAGGGAAAACATGGAAATGCCACATAGGTAGTGATGCTGTGAGGCATCAATGCCAACCAACTGCACTCTGTTGCCATTGCAGCTTAGAATATTATAGAAAATTTCATTATAAAGATTTTCATTTCTCATCATGCTTTTGTTTGCAGTGTACAACATGCTGCATGTTACTTGTCATAGCTCATAACTTCTAACATAATAATTGTTCAAATGTGACATGTTTGTACCTAAGTAGTCTGTTATCGGGTGGCATAGTGGCGCAGTGGTAGCACTGCTGCCTCGCAGTAAAGAGACCCGGGTTCACTTCCCGGGTTCCCCCTTGCCTGGAGTTTGCATGTTCTCCCCTTGTCTCCGTGGGTTTCCTCCCACAGTCCAAAGACATGCAAGTTAGGTGCATTGGCGATTCTAAATGGTCCCTGGTCTGTGCGCGCCCTGCCTGGGAATTGTTTCCTGTGTTGGCTGGGATTGACTCCAGCAGACCCCCGTGACCCTGTAGTTAGGATATAGCGAGTTGGATAATGGATAATGTTATTGGAAAAACAAGCATTTCTTGCAGGAGGTTTTGACTGTATATTTTAAATGAATACATAAGTTAAAGAAAAAACTTTAATAAGTTCTGTCTTATTTACATAACTGTGTAGTTAATACAAAAAATATTCATGCCATCTTGTTACCATGGGCTGCAATATAAAACTGGGACTGTTGCACACTCAGTAAATGTGCACATAGACATGTTGAAAAGAACACTTCTGATTCACAGATTCATAATAACAAAAGAGCTAAACATTTGTCACAAGTACAAGAACAGAAGCTACTGTGGTGACATATCTAACTTCCTTTGAAAACCACATGTGTGTCATTTTGAGGAAAAAAAAAAGAAAACTCCCAGCAGATTCACATGTGGCACTGCATTAAAATGAATATATCTGAATTACAATATTGCACTAACAGTCATTCAGATTTATAAAGCTAATATTTAAATATGAAGCCCAGTGTCACCCTATACATCTTCTTCAGCAACTCAAATCATAATTTAAATTGCATTAGTCTAAAAAGATAAAAAATCAAGTGTCATTCATTTAAAATCAGTGATTGCAGCATGGTAGGACAGTGGTGAGTGCTGTCCATTGTCTATTTAGAGTTTGCATGTTCTCCCTGTGACTGCAGGGAGATTCCCAAAGACATGCATGTCAGATCAATTGGTGAGTCCAAACTGGCCAAATGTGGGTGTTTGAGTGTGTAAGTGAACATTGCAATGGGCTGGCATCTTCTCCCAGGCAGTATCTAGCTTGGTGCTCGGTGTTGCCAGGATGAGCTCTGCTTCTACTACCCCTTCTTCCCGTCACCCTATACTAGACTAAGCGGGGTTGTGAATGTTAAGGTATGGTATACTCAATTATTTTAGTCTTGAGCAATCTCAGGGGTGTGCTGGTTAGCATTGCCAACCAACTGGGTATCTCCTCTCAGTGGTTGTTTGTGTTCTTCCTTCAGGCTAAACACTTAGCATCTTTTTAATTTGGTTTCAGGTGCCCCTGATGTAAACATGTTTATGTGTGCCCTCGTATGGACCAGAATCCTCTGGTGCAGTGAAATTTCCGTAGAGCCTTTTCACTGATGCTGATGTGAATTCCTGTTATCTGAGCTCAAGAGTCTTGTACACTTCATAGGAGTTTTCCATCGGTGGTGGTGGAGTTCAGGCAGAAAGTAAAAGATTAGATATTGTGGGTTGTTAGAGGTAGTGTGGTGTTGTTACTCATATGATAAGATAGCTTTATAACATGAGTCAGACATCAGTTCACCTTGTGGACCGCCCTGTAACACACAACCTGAAACAACTTGCACACAAGGACTATTTAGAAAAGCACAAGCTTAAATGTTTTGAAGTAATGAAAATGTACTGTACCTACCATAGCAAACGTGAAAGTAATAAACCCTCCATTGAAGGATAATGACAACACTGATGTAGTTTTTCCACATTGGCCTCCTAAACTTGCATAACCAGCATTAATGTTGCAATATGTATTTTTCTAGCGGTGGACAAAAGAAGAAAATTAATAATTAAAACACAAGTTCTATGTCTGGACTTAATGCCTTTTTGCATAATTCATATCGTGCTGTAACTACAGCTGCCTTTGTTCAAAGTAACATTTCATTGTTTAATTATATTATTAGCATTCATGCTATGGAAGAGAGTTCTTCCACTGCTTCACATCAAGCACAAACTGCTACTTTTATAGACATAAGTGCAGGTGAATGATTTATTTCTTACCTTATTCCTCACTATTAAAAACTGCAGACCCATATCTGCTTTGATGCATACATTGTGCTGTTTGTCTCTTATGGTATATTTCCCTTGTTTTGGACTAGAATTAGACACATGTTGTTCCAAGGTGTGAGCACAGAGGACTGTGGGTTTCAAAGCTGCTGCTGAAACACTTCCATTTGCAGAAGTCGGTGTATGCTTGCTTGGTGATACTGTGGTATGGGGGTTTTTCACAGTTATTTCATTGCACGGCATGATGGATGGAGATGTCTTACTCTCAGGCCTCTTATGTGCACTTCCTTTGTTAGTCTGAACTGCTTTTAAAAAGTCAAAATGGAAAATAAAATGTTCAAAAAGCAATACTTTATTTAATAAAGAAACAAATATAGCCATTGAACAAAGGAATAACTTTTTAAACTCACCATGTATTCCCTCAGGTGGCTGTTTTTACAGCCCATCTGTACTTTGTCCCTTTTCATCTCTCCTGGTTTTGGTTTGGTTTTTTTTTTATCTTTCCTACCACCGCCTCACCTGCTTATTTGTAATATTTTCCTTCAATTTACAAACTTCATGAAGGCACTACAGCTGGATAATAATTTTCCTGACTTTGTTTCTATTTTTCTGCATGGAATTTCCCCTATTCCCTTTTTTATATATGTATTGTAATAGACACCTCAATATATATATATATATACAACAGTGGTTCTCAACCTGTGGGACGGGCCCCCCCTAGAGAGGTGTGAAGTAACAAAAAGGGGGGTGCGAAGATGTGAAAAAAAGAAAACAATAATCAAAAATATGACAAAAAAACATTTGTTGAAACCAAAACAAATTAACTTAAACTACATTCTGATACTAGAATAATAAATATAGAGTTAGATAAATGTCGATAAAAGTTAAGTAGGTATAATAAAATATGCATCTACAGTTCAAAAAAATGTTAGGGCGATTAAAACTGTTATGAAAACTCGGGTCGCAAATACTTAAAGGTTGAGAAATGCTGATATACAGTTTATATATATATATATATATATATATGACCCATGGTGTCCTTTGAAATGTGTATATATACATTTCAATGGCTAAAATACATAATAAGCATTGAATGAAGGAACAGTATAAGAGGAGTTGAAATGATGGATAAATTCAAATTACCCATATCTGTATATGTTAGCGGTTTCCTTTTCCTTTTACAGTCTTGGAGAGCGAGCAGCAGCATCACCTGCTGGGAAGGATCCATTCCATGTACTGGATGCCAATGGATCAAAGGATACACTCAAGAATTACACCCACATTGACTTATTCTGGATGAAACAATTGACCTTTATGAATTTCTATATGTAGGTGTCTAAGCACACTGACAAGTCCCCTGAAGCAAAAACACTGCTTTTAAAAGTTTACTTCTATCCATAATGATATTTTAATGATCTATGAGTTCAATAATAATAAGCAAGTTGATTTTACATGAAAATCTGCAATCAGTTTGATTAAGCATAAAAGATGCGGGTTACTCATATGCTGAAAAAAGTACGGTTAGAGACACAATGTCAGGGTGTTACTTCCATCAGGTGGCAGGTGAAGGCAGTCCAAAAGGAAACTTTGTAGCTCTAAATTTGGTTTCTTTTTTTAAGTTTTATCTTTTGGCTTTCTTCAAATGCACACTGACACAGACATATTCTATACTGAAATGAAATGCCTTTGCCAATCTAACTGCAAACTTTCTAGAACTTACAGAAAGCTATAATTGTTTAATAAAATTACGGCTTAGTCTTTTAAATGAAATGGATTACCACCGTACAGTTGAGCGTGGGTAACTACTAGATAGTCATCACAGTGTTTGTTACTCACAAAGAGGCCAGGATCACATTAATGAACTGGTTCCAGCCTTAACCATCAGCAGAAGTCAAGTGTGGGGGAGTTGCTGTTGGTATTAAGAGACATAGAGTGGACAGATAACGAGTAATTGAATCCATTCACTTCGACCATGGTGCACATACGGTATACGCGTCCATAGATCTGACAGTTATTTTACACCACACATTTAAAAAAATGTAATGTTTTCTAATAGAGTGATTTCAATGCACATCAACTCAAACCCTTTTTATCGAGGTGCAATCACTGCGAGATAGTTCACAGCGGTAGACATGATAGTCTGTCAGGGTACTTCATAAAGTAATCGGGATGCATATTATTTAAAGAATACAATTGTGCAGAATGGAAACTAAATAATAATAATAATTTTAAACGGGTAACGAAAAACTTAACTATCATAAAAAAAAACACCTTGACGATGGTCCGAGAGTTTATTGCTAATTACTCTACATGGATTGATTCCTGTCTTGCATCGGCATATGCTTCGGACCCCCGGACTCTGCAACGGTAATTAGACGTGACAGCGCAATCTAAGAGCTGATGTAATTAATAGCCGTGGAACTGTTCATTGGCTTCCTGAATCTAAAGGGCATTTTATCTGAACTATTCATAAGTTTACAGCAAATGCAAGCCATTATCCGCATCGTTTTAGTAAGTGAATATTAAACAATTCGAAACGAATAGAGACCGACAAAAACTTACCTATGAAAATGACGAACACAAGCAACTTCATGGGGGCGATCTACAGCGTCTACTCACAGCACGCGGAAACTGCCGTAATAATGAAAGCGAGGAGAGATGCTTCAAGAGGTGCAGAGTTTAACTGATGGTTAGCGCCTGCTTCTTTTGTACCATGTTCGCTACCTGTCAACGCTATGATGCGACTTCTTAACCGCAGTTCGCTTTTTTGTTTTACTTATATTTGTAGATAGACTGTATGAGTGCGTGTGTGTGCGTTTATGTATTGAACTGTCATGATGAACCGGTTGTAGTTTTAGGACATACCGTACATTTATTAGAATTTATTCATTTATCCGTCAGTTTTCAAACCAGCTTGTTTTGGATCGAGAAAGGCCGGAGCCTATTCTGACTGCACCAGGAGGAGGGCAGGGACTATACATGCTTGGGATGGTAAAGATGAAATATTACATGTGTGATTCGTATAATGTTGCACAACTTTGTAATTATTATCATTATTACTACCAAGTTTTACATTCTGTTCGCATATATACTTAACAATTAAAGGCTATCAGAAAAACTGCAGTTAAACCTATTTGGACGGCATTAGACGCTGGGCGACATAATCGCGTTTTTCTTAGGTTAAAAAGTAAAAAACTGATAAGTATTTTCTAATACTTAAAAAATGTGCATAATATAAATTTACACAGTTATACGTATTACTTAAATTGTATTTTGTTGTTATTCATTTGTTTTTATAAATACGGGGCGCCAACGCATTGCAGTGAACCGACACACACATACACATAATTTAAAGTTGCGAATGTTATCTCCTTCATTTGTGTCCGGTGTCCTTTCTCCTTGGTATCTGTGGGAAAACAAAAAAAAAAAAAATACAGCATAACATGGTAACTCCACACAGACAGTGACCGCGCCGTGATTCGAACAAAATATCCAGAAGCACAAATAGTTAACCACTGCCCACCCTATTATTCATTATATCAAACTTTATACTGTGTTCTCTTTTTATATAGGTCCTTTAGTATCTATCTATCTATCTATCTATCTATCTATCTATCTATCTATCTATCTATCTATCTATCTATCTATCATATAAACCAATAAACCAATATGTCCATACTGTATATTACTTACTATAACTATAATAACACAACATAACATTCTCAGTCTCACTAGATGCTCACATTTATACAGTTTTTGAGTAAGGCACATTTCAGCTGATTGATTAAAATTAACGCAAGATTAGATAACAAAATATATTCACTGATAGCCTTCAAGGAAAGAAAGAAAGGAAGAAAGAAAGAACAAGATATACTCATCATATTATATATTTATAGTCATTATTATCATAAGTACAGTGAAACACTTTTAATAATTTACTTTCTAATAATTTTCATGTGATAATCATTAGTACAGATGTATAACAGTATTTTCAGTATTTCTAAGCATTTAAGATGGCCAAGATTGTGGGTTCTGACAATGGTCCCTACCAACATGGAGTCTGCAAGTTCTCCCCATGACTTCTTCAGTTTTTCTCCCACATCCCACAGATTGGTGTCTGTGAATATACAGGGAAGGGGCTGTAGGGAGTGAATGTACTTTGCAATGGCTTTCCTCCTTTCTGCTCAGTGCTGCACCCCCACAGACCCCAAATCAGCATACATAGATAATGGAAAAATGGAACCGCTTTGCTTAGTAGCTTTTTTCCTACAAACTTTGGAAACCCATCCATCCATCCATTATCTAACCTGCTATATCCTAACTACAGGGTCACAGGGGTCTCCTGGAGCCAATCCCAGCCAACACAGGGTGCAAGGCAGGAAACAAACCACGGGCAGGGCGCCAGCCCACTGCAGACTTTGGAAACCCTTCAAACCATATGCATTTATAAAGGAGCAGTTCACAGGCGCCAGTGAGCATAAGCCTTTGGAATGGGAGACAAGAAAAACAAACATCTTTGCACATGCTGATAGAGTTTACTGCCATTTCTGGTCACGTACTATTGCTTTATTTCTCTGAATCTGCTAACCGTGTTGTATTTCAGAGGTTTCTTTCTTGTGCATTCAAATGATTCTTTGTACATCCACCTCTTTGGGGATTATGGTTACTTACTTAGATAATGATTTTAGAGCAGTTCAATAAATTTAATTTGTATTGTCAACACATACAATTTTCTTAGTTTCTGATACTTTTAAATAAAAATTATTTCATAAAAACAAAGAAAATGACAGGCTTTCCTTAAAATCATCCACCCATCCATCCATTATCCAACCCACTATATCCTAACACAGGGTCACGGGGGTCTGTTGGAGCCAATCCCAGCCAACACAGGGCACAAGGCAGGAACAAACCCCGGGCAGGGCGCCAGCCCACCGCAGGGCACACACCCACACCAAGCCCAATTTAGGATTGCCAATGCACCTAACCTCCATGTCTTTGGACTGTGGTAGGAAACCGGAGTACCCAGAGGAAACCCACACAGACACGGGGAGAACATGCAAACTCCACGCAATGTGGACCCGGGTCTCCTAACTGTGAGGCAGCAATGCTACCCACTGCACCACTGTGCCGCCCCCCCTTAAAATCATTAACTTTAAAATGCTAAGTGTAATCTCAGTCTCTTCCATGCTTAAATACCTTTTTTAAATAAGTTCTAAATGTGGTCCTTATCTGATATGAAAACTATCATCGGGCCTTCTTTTTTTTGTCCCATCTCATCTTGGTTATCCCATCCCTCCTCATTACTCCTCTGCCATTGGTTATGCACTAAAACCTCTGTAGCTGCTTTTCAGTGTCCACTAGGAATTCTTTTTTCTCTACTGAAAACTAAGTTCTATATGCATTGCTCTGGTTCTGTGATTTCGTATGCCTTCCATATCTGGCACCATATGGAGATACATATTACTGCAGCAGTGTAATGGCATATATACCCACACCCATGCGTTTTATAATAATGGTATTCTCTCATGTGTTTATTCATGTGTGGCCAATTTAATGATGCTGGGCTCCTGTCATTCCAGTATCTCCAGTATTATTTTGCTCTTTCTTCCTCATCATTTTCTATTATTTACAAATTCATTATTAATAAAATCTGTTCCATTTATCCCCTTGATTCCCTATTTCAATCTTTTTCACTCTTTAAACATTCAGTCTGTAACTTCTATACTATATGGCATAGTGTAGCTTGTAAAGCTCTCCCTATAACTTCAGTTTGGCTGAGAGCTATCTTTTTTTGGCTTCCTCTCCTCCTGACTACATGACCATATTCCATAATGTAATGTGAAATTGTAATTATTAACAAACCCAGTTAAAGTTCCTTTACAGAGTTTTCCCTATGCCCCATAAGCCCTATCTGATGAGTATTGAACCCGACCCTGTTTGTCACTTCTACTCTCTGTGTGTCCCAGGCACTTTTCTCCACACATTCTGATTCTGCCCACTTGTTTTTTTTCCCTCTGGACGTTTGTATCTCAGTCTGTGTCTTCTTACCTCTATGTTGCTATTCTTCTACTACCTAAAACTCTTATTAGATCTATTCTCCCTATGTCTCACCTTTTACCAGGGCCGGTCAGTCCTTTATATCCTAGACATCTGCTACTTTTTGACACTTCTTTTAGTTCAATGCTTCCCCAACTCAGAATGGTAGGGAGTGGTTATCACGGAATGGGTTCTGTTATAAATGTTCTGGACAATTCTGCTTAATTTTGCTGTATTGGAAATACGCAATAAACAATCGATCACAAAAAAGTTAAAAATGTTCAAATGCATGGTGTAGAGCAAGGCTATGAGTCTCTGCTCCTCCATTGGGACTGCTGATTGATTTTCATCCTCATTTGTCAATAAAAGATTACATTTTAACTCTGCTGTGTAAATCAGAAAAGAAATGTTTGCATGAAGGCTTGTGAACACAGCTTGGGGGAAGTTCTTTACAGACCGGCTGCCTCTTTGTTGGGAGGAATGACATTTCGAGGCTCAGCACAGAAGACCCTGAGTTGTCTCTGTGACAGCAACTAGTGCAGCTAAACAGTGTCTTTGTCAGAAAGAGGTAATGAATCAGCCATGGGGCAAGACGTTATCACAGGACACACACTGACATTTAGAAATAAGAATAAATAAATGATAGTTGGATTAGAGCATATTAATCAGTTATATCTGCAGAAATTTGAAATATCAAATGACATTATCCTTTATTCCACTCATAAAAAGAGAAGACAAAATTGATTTGTTGCAATATTTAGTTAACATTGTATCAGGTGAAATTTAAGTATCATCGGTTATGTCCCCTTCTCTTTTTATTGCTTAGATGTTTCTGACAGCAGAAAATCAAAGACATTATCTTTTTTGTGGAATTAGACTTACAACTCTATATTTCTGCATTATTTCAGTCATCCCCAGAACTGTACACATTTTAAGTTTAACTCACATAGGATTAGAAAAAATGACAGCTACATTTTTAATTGAAAATACTGAATTGATTACATTTCTTTAAGACCCAGGAGAGGATGAAATTCCAGTGAGATTCATTATAGTGTCTAGGAAGTGACAGTCAAATGCAGTCATGCTTAGCATTAGAAATGGAAAGAAAGTATGGCACTGAGCTCTACAAGATGCAGTGTCCCTAACAATTAGATTCATATTTGCACACATTCAGAGCTTGGGGATGGACACACATTTTACACAACAGACCTGGTCTGGATTAAGTTTCATAGACAATAGTGGATCTGATTTCTGTCAAACCTACAACTAGACTGTATGTATATTAATATTAATAATCAGATGTCACTTTCAAAAATGGATATACGAGTAGTTTCAGACATACTCAAGAGTTGGACTAGATGCAGTTTCATATAAAACTAGGATTACATGTAGAATCAGTCCAATTCATTCACATACCACAATGTATGCTTTTTTTCAGATATGTCATAAGTTGGACTGAGTGTAGTTTCTTTTCACTTGATACCTTGGCTATAACCTTGCCGCCAAGTTACTGTTTGTTCTGGGACCCCCCATCCATCTGGTGCATTTGTACAGTTATGCTGCAGTCATGTGATGGGAAGAGGAGATGAAATAAAAATGGCACAGTGGCTTTATTTTGTGATCTAGCATTGTGCCACTGTATGTCTTTCATCAGCTGTAGTTATTAGTTTTGAATATTGCATGTAGTGTATTTTGACTGCTTAACTGTTTTTTGGATTTTGTCTTTTATTTAGTATTGTATACAGTGGGATGCAAAAGTTTGGGCAACCTTGTTAATAGTCATTATTTTCCTGTATAAATCGTTGGTTGTTACGATAAAAAATGTCAGTTAAATATATCATATAGGAGACACACACAGTGATATTTGAGAAGTGAAATGAAGTTTATTGGATTTACAGAAAGTGTGCAATAATTGTTCAAACAAAATCAGGCAGGTGCATAAATCTGGGCACCGTTGTCATTTTATTGATTCCAAAACTTTTAGAACTAATTATTGGAACTCAAATTGGCTTGGTAAGCTCAGTGACCCCTGACCTACATACACAGGTGAATCCTATAATGAGAAAGAGTATTTAAGGGGGTCAATTGTAAGTTTCCCTCCTCCTTTAATTTTCTCTGAAGAGTAGCAACATGGGGGTCACAAAACAACTCTCAAATGACCTGAAGACAAAGATTGTTCACCATCATGGTTTAGGGAAGGATACAGAAAGCTGTCCCAGAGATTTAAGCTGTCTGTTTCCACAGTTAGGAACATATTGAGGAAATGGAAGACCACAGGCTCAGTTCAAGTTAAGGCTCGAAGTGGCAGACCAAGAAAGATTTCGGATAGACAGAAGCGGCGAATGGTGAGAACAGTCAGAGTCAACCCACAGACCAGCACCAAAGACCTACAACATCATCTTGCAGCAGATGGAGTCACTGTGCATCGTTCAACCATTCGCACTTTACACAAGGAGATGCTGTATGCAAGAGTGATGCAGAGGAAGCCTTTTCTCCACCCACAGCACAAACAGAGCCGCTTGAGGTATGCTGAAGCACATTTGGACAAGCCAGCTTCATTTTGGAATAAGGTGCTGTGGACTGATGAAACTAAAATTGAGTTATTTGGGCATAACAAGGGCGTTATGCATGGAGGAAAAAGAACACAGCATTCCAAGAAAACACCTGCTACCTACAGTAAAATATGGTGGTGGTTCCATCAGGCTGTGGGGCTGTGTGGCCAGTGCAGGGACTGGGAATCTTGTCAAAGTTGAGGGACGCATGGATTCCACTCAGTATCAGCAGATTCTGGAGACCAATGTCCAGGAATCAGTGACAAAGCTGAAGCTGTGCTGGGGCTGGATCTTTCAACAAGACAACGACCCGAAACACTGCTCAAAATCCACTAAGGCATTCATGCAGAGGAACAAGTACAACGTTCTGGAATGGCCATCTCAGTCCCCAGACCTGAATATAATTGAAAATCTGTGGTGTGAGTTAAAGAGAGCTGTCCATGCTCGGAAGCCATCAAACCTGAATGAACTAGAGATGTTTTGTAAAGAGGAATGGTCCAAAATACCTTCAACCACAATCCAGACTCTCATTGGAACCTACAGGAAGTGTTTAGAGGCTGTAATTTCTGCAAAAGGCGGATCTACTAAATATTGATTTCATTTCTCTTTTGTGGTGCCCAAATTTATGCACCTGCCTGATTTTGTTTGAACAATTATTGCACACTTTCTGTAAATCCAATAAACTTCATTTCACTTCTCAAATATCACTGTGTGTGTCTCCTATATGATATATTTAACTGACATTTTTTATCGTAACAACCAACGATTTATACAGGAAAATAATGACTATTAACAAGGTTGCCCAAACTTTTGCATCCCACTGTATGTTTGTTTAAGCTTTGACCTTCTGCCTTTCTCCAAACTCTTTTTTATATTATTGATTTTATCCTTTCCACCTGCCAGACCTATGCTATTCACTATCTGCATCACCCCCTTGCTCACACTGCTGTTTAAGTTTAAGTTTAAGTTTAAGTTCAATCGGATGTCACTTTGCTCCCACCTGCAAGACATGGAGTTAAAACTAATGTCAGTAGTTAGTAGGCCTGAATGTGATGTTAGTTAGCAGACCTAGTCAAAAACACTTATTTATACAGCACATTTTCATACAAGGGAAAATGTAGCTGAACGTGCTTCACAGCTAGCAAAATAGTCAATAGAAAATATAATAAATATACAACCATAACAAAGTTTTAATAAATGTACAACAACAACAAAGTTTATATATATATATATCTATATATATATATATATATATATATATATATATATATATATATATATATATATATATATATATATATATATATATATATATATATATATATAATATATATATATATATATAAGCCAAATACCACTGACTCACTCATCACAAAATTTCCCGAACCGTGAGGCCTTGGGACTTGAAATGTGGACTATAGGTTACCCTTGGTCTATAGGTGCTTTCGGTTTTAAAAATTTCATGGTCCAAGTGCAAAATTTCTTATAGTTTTTTAGACCTGTTTGTATATCTGTCCACTTTCACAAGAGAACTATTTTTTGCTTGAATATTCTGTTGATTTTGCGACTTTCTCATCATGCTAAGTATAATAGTTCCCTTGCGGTACCAATTTATTAGTGCTAATCCAAGAGAGACTCATCGGGCTGCTGGGAGGGGGTCGGGGCCCTCATCACTCACGCGTCTGCCTTGAGGCGTAATCTTAACTCTGCTAAGTTAGAGAACGAGAGAACTACTTAAGGGATTTAGATCTCTTTTTTTCTATAATTTGCTTGAACATTCCGGTTGATTTTGTGACTTCTCTCAATGCACTAAGAATAATAATTAGCTTGCAGGAGCGATATATTCATGCTAATCCAAGACAGAGGGCTGAGGGGAGGGGGAAAAGTGACAAGAGGAATAGACAGCTGGGCAGGGCTCTCCTCACTGTCCTGTTTCACTAACACGTGAGCGAAGCCATTGGGGATGGCTAGTATATATATATATATATATATGCACCACAGCCACATTAAACAGGCAATACAACACTAAATAAACACAATAATACAATTCTCCTCTCCACTTCACCTCCCAGCAATCTCTGTTACACTCCTCCCAACTCCGGCTCTCTTGCTGGGTCTCCACTAGTCCTTTATATAGCCCTTGACCCCGAAGTGCTTCTGTCCTTCCATCCATGTGTCAGTTGGAGACTTGTATTTTCTTCAGCCCGGAAGTACTTCTGTCCCCATGACTTGGGAGTACTTCTGGGCTATATTGGAAACAGAAGTCCCCGTGATTTCCTGCAGTGTCCCCTTGTGGCACCAACGATACCCAGCAGGGCTGTGAAGCCACACTCCATCTCCTATAGTGCCCTGCGGGAATCTGTAGGGAAGTCTCCATCTAGCATCCTGGGGGTTTCGTCTGGGTTGAGCTGCCGGCAGTCCTTTACAATATATATATATATATATATATATATATATATATATATATATATATATATATATATATATATATATATATATATATATATATATAGTCCTAAATCACACATCATATGCTTCAATTGGCTTTCACAGGCCCTATCTGATAACCTCCCATCCTTAAACTCTCTATGAAAATATGAAAAAACACCTCTAAAAACCTTGCAGGACAAAAAGGAAGAAATCTCAGGAAACACAGTTCAAAGACTGCCTACATGCAGCTTCACATTCATTATGTCAGCAAACTGAGAAGTAAGTTAAGTGAGCACCAGGAGATACACGTGAGTCAAAACCAGGAGATCAAAAGACACGATCGTCAAAACCAAGACATGAGATAAAAAACATAATGAAAAAACATAGAGTAAAGGTCAGTACAACAAAAAATCAAAGGAATAAAGGACACAAAATAAGGTTTTAAAAATGCAACTTGGATAAGGAAGTGACTATTACCAGACTTTTCAACACATCACGTTACTTACCTGCAGGACACAATCACTGAGGACGCCCCTCTGCTAGGTATCCAAAATAGCAGTAATTGCTAAAATACAAGATGATGGTTAAAGCACACCAAAAAATTAAACAACTTGTAATGGAAACAATAGAATGGAAAAGAAATGTCAGAAATGAAATCTGCAACTTTAAAAACCCTCAAAAAAAGTGAAATATTGTAAAAATTGGTTGAAAAGAACATATAAAAATATAAAACGAACACAAATTATAACAGAAGTGGATGTAGTTTCAATTATATGTAGTAGTGGACTGGATATAGTTTCATTCGAAAGGGTAAGATAACATTTCAGTCATAATTAGAAGTGAATTTATTCTAATTTTACTTAAAATCAAGTTTGAATGCAGTGGTTATCTGAATCAGTTGTAAACTGGATGCAGGTTCATTCACATTGATAGGTGGATCAGATGCAGTTTTAATTTAATTGTGTGATCAGATAACAACTGCAGTTACATTCAGAGTTGGGTTGAATTTGATTTTAACCAGTACATTTTCCAAAGTAGATTGGGTGATTAACTGCTACTTTTAATACTATTGATCACATAATTAATCTATACAGGCTTAAAAAATTAGTTGGCCTATCAGGCACTCTTTTTAGCTGGTTTACTTCACACTTGACAAATTGGTTTGTAAATGTGCATAAGTCTGAAGACAGTGCTCCCTCATTTCTCTCCACATTTAGGCATGATGTTCCTCAGGGCTTAATGCTACTTGTAAACGATTATTTTTCTCTCTTTACAGTGTGTGTTACCATTTGATGTAATTAGGAGGCACACTATTAAATCACATTTTTATGCCAATGACACTCTACTGTATTTATCATTAATCCAAATTCCACTTTTTCAGTAACATCATTAATTAATTGTTTAGTTAAACTTTAGTATAAAAGTTTAGTATAAATCAGCAGATGAATGAAAATTGGTTTTAAATTAAGACAAGAAACAAATTCTTGTACTCTGTGCTAATTCTTAAAATAGTAAGGCAATACTAAATACTTGAACTCACAAGGCTTGTATTTTATTCTAGCCGATTCCATCTGAAATTTAAGTGTTATCTTTGACACAGATTTAACTTTCACGCATCACATTTCTATGGTTTTAAAAACCTGCTTTCTAGAAAATATTGTGAAATTAAATTGGCTTCTTAAACTGCTGATTCATGAAAAGCTAGTTAGTTTATTTTGCTCAAGGAAAAATGATTATTTTAACGTTTTATAGTTATGATGTTTAAAATATTTACTTACTAATTTATACAGTAGTTAATTTAAAACACAGCATCAAGGATCATAACTAGAATGGAAAAGCATGACCATATAGCTCCTGTAATTTTGTTAGCTATCAGTTAACTTTAGAACCAATTTTAAAATCATCCAGATAATATATAAAGTTATGGAGCTACTCTATATATATATATACCTTATAGAACTTATCAGTGAGGAGGTTCCAATCTCAAGATGTAAGCTTCCTTAAAATTAGGTGAATACATTTAAACTATGAATTTATCCACAGGATGCTCAAACTATGGAAAGATCCATCTACCAATATTAGAGAAGTCCCATCGATCTCAGCGTTTAACTGAAGGTTGAAGATAAATTCCTGTAACAAGGCACACTTTTTTAGAGCTGCCATTAAGACTGTTTCGTATTGCTGTGTTATACTGCTTTCTAACTATTTGCAATCTTTGTTGATTCGCTATAACTAAGTTATTTTCATTACTAAAGCTAAAGTCTTAGACAATCCATTCATCTATCTTCAAACTGCTTGTTCAGTTCGGGGTCACAGGGGGTCAGTTTCATGGTTTAGCGGTGCTCCATCCCTTACCTTTTTTTTGGTTCCCATTGCTGATTTGCTTTGTAAATTTTTTGTAAATTATTTGTTTGTGTTCATTCATTTTTTTTTTGTTAATCATTTTATAATCCTGTTGCCTTTTCATTGTGATTTTTCTCTTCACACTTTATGGTGAGTCCAGGGTTGTGGGGCCTTCCAGCACTATACAGTAAGTGTTCAGCTAACAGTGTTGCTACCTGAAACGCTATATACAGTATGTAGGGCTCCAGGCTGACCTGAGAAAGCTTCAGTGCCATGGGCTCCCTTTTCACTCTTCATTTGTCAAGCTGGTTTAAGCTATTGTGAATTATGATCTGTGGGGGTTTGGGGTTTTTAGACATTGTGATTTGTGGCAAGAGTAGGGAGCAAGTCAAGGAGATGTGGAGATATGCTCTAGAGAGGAGAGGAATGAAGGTCAGTAGGAACAAGACACAATACATGTGTGTAAATGAGAGGGAGGTCAGTGGAATGGTGAGGATGCAGGGAGTAGAGTTAGTGAAGGTGGATGAGTTTAAATACTTGGGATCAACAGTACAGAGTAACGGGGATTGTGGAAGAGAGGTGAAAAAGAGAGTGTAAGCAGGGTGTAATGGGTGAAGAAGAGTGTCAGGAGTGATTTGTGACAGACGGGTATCAGCAAGAGTGAACAGATATATCTACAGGACGGTAGTGAGACCTGCTATGTTATATAGGTTGGAGACGGTGGCACTGACCAGAAAGCAGGAGACAGAGCTGGAGGTAGCAGAGTTAAAGATGCTAAGATTTGCATTGGGTGTGACTAGGATGGACAGGATTAGAAATGAGGACATTAGAGGGTCAGCTCAAGTTGGATGGTTTGGAGACAAAGTCAGAGAGGCGAGATTGTGTTCGTTTGGACATGTTCAGAGGAGGAATGCTGGGTATATTGGGAGAAGGATGCTAAGGATAGAGCTGCCAGGGAAGAGGAAAAGAGGAAGGCCTAAGCGAAGGTTTATGGATGTGGTGAGAGAGGACATGCAGGTGATGGGTGTAACAGAACAAGATGGAAAGGACAGGAAGATATTAAAGAAGATGACCCTCTGTGGCTATCCCTAATAGGAGCAGCCGAAAGAAGAAGAGGATGTTTTAAGTTTTAGTATTTTTGGCCTTATAAAATATTTAGGCCTTTTGGGTGTTTTTTGAATTTTGAATTACAAAGCCTTACTTTCTTTTGCATTATTTTTGGAATTACTTTGTCTTACTTTCTTGTTTAAATGGTACAATCTTAGCATATTACTTCTACATGTAGTCTGTTTGACTGGAGCCAATTCCAACAGCACTGGATACAAGGTAAGAATTAAAAGAATTAACTCTAAATTGGCTATTAGTATCACAAGTAACATAGAAAGCAAAGCACAAAGAATAAGCCTGTATTGCCTCAGAATTTTACTTTATTGATTTTATGGTTTAAAATCCACCACACTGAGACCTAAAGACCCCAACAAACACAAAATGACCATGAAAGCCCTGCTGTTCAAACATTTGCTCTTCCTGTGTGTCAAAGTCACTGTTTTCTCCACCTCATCTTACTCAAACACAAATGTTTAGATAAACTGTCTCTGTTTGTTTTATGAAAAAGTATATAATGGGGATGAGCAAGGCGCCAGAGCTGGGTAGTGAACTGCCGTAAGCCTTTGGATTAGGCTTCATTTCTCCTGAATGGGTTACGCATTACAAATCTCCAGCATGAAGACTTTAGCAGCACTGTTAATCTACTGTTCCCTGAGCCTCATAGGAGCATTACCTTTGAAAACTCCGACCTACTGTGACAGCGTAAATGTGCGACAAGGTGCAGACCTAGCAATTCAGAGGTACAACCAAAATCTCAACTCGAGCAATCAATTTGCTCTTTACCAAATCCTGGAGGCCATGGAGGTAAGTGAAATGTCAGAAGAGAAAGAAATTATTTTAGCATTGCTGCTGCTTCTTTTTAACAAGTAATCTCTTTAATCAGCTTAATATCTATTTATATTCCAAAATGTAATATGTCAAAGCAATTTAAAACTTTTTAACTTGAAAATATTTTTTTGACAGATAGACAGAACTTTATTTGTCCCCAGATTCATTCTACTTTCTCACTGGCTGGCAGATTCTCTACGTATGTAAAGCAGTAGCTGAAATGAAAAGTTTCATTAAGTGTGAATGCAATTAAAACATCTATCTATCTATCTATCTATCTATCTATCTATCTATCTATCTATCTATCTATCTATCTATCTATCTATCTATCTATCTATCTATCTATCTATCTGCTGAAGGTAGTTCTGGATCACAAGTGGTCAGAGCTTATCCTGGCAGTATGGGTGCATGGCTAGAATGAACCCTGGATGGTATGCACTGTTCATTACTTCATGACAGGAAAAACTTACAAAAACACGGTGTTAAATGACAGTCATCAAATAACCTAACCTGTGTGGACTTTTTCCAGGTACTCAGTTTCTCTTCACACATCATAAATATGTGTACACTAAGCTTTTAGTGACTCCAAACTGGTTTTATATGAGGGAGCCAGAGCATGTGAGTGAGTCCTGCAATTGACTAGTACTCTGCATCAGATTTTAGTGGGGTAGTGTCCTATCCCTATGGCCCTTAACTGGATTAAGTGGATCTAAGAATGCATGAATGATATTCCAAAATACAGGGATAACATTAAAGTGTCCTTTTTTAAAGTAGCACTGTCTTTCTGTTCTTAGTTATGTCAACATAGAATATTGATCCATGGTCTACAAGAGTCAGAGCAAAGTTTAATATTATCATGATCAACATGCACTACAACAAGGGTCAGAAACACCCACACAACTGGAATTCAGATAAGGGAAGGCTTGAAGCTGAACTCTGGACTCACCTGCACAAAAAATAGATTACCTCTTAAATAAAGCTCAAATTCCATTGTATGTTCAACATCTGCGGAATTTGTCATACTAACAGAATATCTAAATACCACGTTTCCTGCCACTCCACCCCCAACTAATTTAGGATATCAGTTATGCCTGTTGCAAAAAGTAGCCTTTGGCATGATGACAGTCAATCACAGGACAATCACTCTGATGCTCTGACAACTCAGAGGTACCATTTGAAAATCGCATCAAGTCTTTGGACTTTGAGAGGAAAGTGCAGTTGGGGAGGAAATCTACATTCACAAATATACTAATTATATATATATATATAGTCACAAAAATCACAATGAGACATAGCAAGGTTTGGGGCAGCCACCCGTATAATTTGGTTTCCTGGCTGCAATTTGTCTTTTAAATGATAGCACTGCTGTGCACAAAACCGAGTCCAATACAGAACTGAGGGAATAGGGAAAAGGTGGAGACTTTTAGAGGGGAAGAAAGGAAGTGAAGTCAAAGGGGTCAGGCTTGTGAGGGTCTTCTGTCATTGGTGCAAGCCCGGACGTGACATCACAGGGGCTGGTGCCGGCAAGGTCTCCTTCCATTGGCTCGGTCCCGGAAGTGACGTCCAGAGGACCAGGAAGAATCTCTCGTGAATGGTCTGCAGGCAAAGGAGAAAAAGAGTCAGTGCACTCTGCCACCTCCCGGTATGTCTCGGAACTGCCCTTACTCAAGCCCATTAGCTGCCTCCCATGCGCACGTGTGTGACAATATATATATACAGTCCATTCCTGAAGGTGATATGCTTTAAATAGGAAAAATGGGCAAGCGTAAAGATCGGGGTGACTCTGACAAGGGCCAAATTGTGATGGCTAGACGACAGGGTCAGAGCATGTAAAAAATGGCAGGTTGTATGGGGTGTTCTTGGTATGCAGTGATTAATACAAACCAAAAGTGGTCCAAAGAAGGTCAACCGGTGACAAGGTCATGGGCACCCAAAGCTCATTGATGCACACGTGCAGCAAAGGTTAGCCCATCTGGTCTGATCTTACAGAAGAGCTACTTTTGTGCAAACTGCTGAAAAACTTAATGCTGGCAATAAGAGAAAGGTGTCAGGGCACACAGTGCATCACAGCTTGCTGTGCATGGGGCTATGTAGTCACAGACCGGTCAAAGTGCCCATGCTGAACCCTTTCCACCGACTAAAGTGCCTGCAATGGGTTTGTGAGTGCCAGAACTGGACCATGGAGCAATGAAAGAAAGTGGCCTCATCTGATGAATCACGTTTTCTCTTAGATAATGTTGATGGCTGGGAGCATGTGAATCATTTACTTCAGGCTAGAGGATGTACTAGGAGAAGAAGGCATGCTGACAGAAGCAGTGTGATGATCCGAACAATGTTCTGCTGGGAAACGTTGGGTCCTGGTATTTATTTGGATGTCATT
The DNA here is from genome assembly GCF_016835505.1 of Polypterus senegalus. Classification (NCBI taxonomy): domain Eukaryota; kingdom Metazoa; phylum Chordata; class Cladistia; order Polypteriformes; family Polypteridae; genus Polypterus; species Polypterus senegalus. The sequence goes on along the minus strand of NC_053154.1, from coordinate 140,586,999 downwards.
TTGACATGTACCACCTACCTAAAAATTGTTGCAGACCACATACACTCCTTCATGGTAAAGGTATTCCCTGATGACAGCAGTCTCTTTTAACAGGATAATGTGCCTCACCAAACTGGAAAAGTTGTTCACGAATGGTTGGAGGAACATGTCAAAGAGTTCAAGTTGTTGACTTGGCCTCTAAATATCCCAGATCTCAGTTTGATTGAGCATCTGTGCTGGAAAAAGAAGACCGATCCTTTGGTCCCCACCTTGCAACTTACAAGACTTACAGGATTTGCTGCTAATGTCTTGGTGCCAAAAAACACAAGATGTCTTCAGAGGTCTTGTGGAGTCCATGCCTCGACCAGTCAGAGAGATTTTGGTGGCACAAGGAAAATGTACACAATATTAGGCAGGTGGTTTTAATGTGGCTAATCGGTGTGTATATACATTCTGTACATACCTGGGGCCTCATGTATAACGCCGTACATAGAACTCACACTATAACATGGCATAAGCACAAAAGCGGGAATGTGCGCACGCACAGAAAAATCCAGATGCAGTAATCTGTGTGTATGCAAACCTCCACGTTCTTCCACTACATAAATCCCAAACAGCGTGAAAAGTAACGCACGTTCACGCGCCTGCTGTCCCGCCCCAACTCCTCCCAGAATTACGCCTCTTTGAATATGTAAATCAATATTAATAGCCCTTAAGCTCAGTGTTCTGTGAAAAGACAATGGCAAAACCATGAGGAACAATAGAACAATTTCAGTGCATACCAAGTGGAGGCAAGGTAAAACGTACTATTTGTTGGTTTAAACAGTGGTATAAACAAGAAAAGGAAGCTGATCGAGTGACATAGCATGTCAGAGAAACTCCAAAGCTCAAGTTCACAAAGTCGCACAGTGCCTGAAATAAAAAAAGAGTCGCATATCAAAGTCACCATGAAAAGGCGAGTTGTAGCCCACCGTCTGAGTTTCATATGAAAGCTTATTAGGGTACAGAGGAAAAAAAAAGGCACACAGTGGGAAAAAAGCAGGAAATGTCAACTTTAATCTCAAAATTTCCACTTTAATCATGGAGTTTATTTGGTCATTAAAGTAGAACATCATAAATTTAATCTTAAAATCGTTCAATTTACTAGTTTCGCAAATCCCATCGTAACAAAAGTAGTACGTTAAATGCTTTGTTTTGTATTTGATGTTCTATGAGCTCTATGTGTGTGAATCACTACGTGCTTCTTAAACCGGCTTTCTCTACCTCTGACAGGACGCAGAATGTATTACATTCATGATATTACAGCTCTCTAAATAACTAAAATACTGCGATGTATAGTGATATCATTTTCATGATGATAGGAGTTAAAGCCCGTTATTAAACATGGGAACACGGTGGCGCAGCGATTGTGCGCGACCTTCGATAAAATAATTTATTGTAGCAGTACTGTCTCTTTCAAACGTACTAACCTCCAATTCCTGTCCTTCCTTTTCTTTCTCCAAATACCTAATAGCCACACAATCAGCTCTGTAATAGATGTCAAGCCATCTGTAAGCTTATAATGTCAATTCATCAAAACTTTTAAGGAACATTGAAATATCTTCGTAGTACATGTTTAATTATTCTATCCTTCACGCCAGTCCCAGTGAAGCATACAGTGCAAGGCATGCAGGAACAATCTGTGAACGGAGTGCCAGATCCTTGCTAGCGTAGCGTTTAATTATTAACAATATAGATTATTTAAATAAAGTTAAAGTTTTAGCTGTATAATATAATAAACATTTTTTGCTGCATTTCATCTTAAAAATTATATTATCTTAATATGTAAATATGCGCTTTATAAAGTGGCTCAGGTTGTGCAATATTATAACTGTATCGCAAGTTTACAGTTATGTAATTGTACTAATAAGTACAAACAGTTCTACAAGGAGCAATTAATTGAGTGCGTTTAGAGCTCTTGGGATGAAACTCTTTCTGAACCGCGCGGTCTGTACAGGAAAGGTTTTGAAGCATTTGCCGTGTGAGAAGCAGTTCAATAGACAGCATGGCTGAGGCAGTGTGTGCTTGATGCTGTATACCAATAATTCTCTTTCTGATCAGCTGCTCTGAGTGGTGCAGTGAGAGTAATATGGAAAAAGATGATCTGCTGTGGCAACCCCTAACGGGAGGAGCTGAAAGAAGAAGAAGAAGGTGCAGTGAGAGTAACAACGTTAAAGCAGCTATGGTATTTAGAATAGTTTGGCCATTCCGTGGACCATTATATTGTTACAGGTTAATTACAGTCAGATGCATTAAACTAATAAACATTATGCGCTTAATTTCAGTGTATTTATAAAGCTGCGTCAGTAATGTGGATCTGAAAAATAAAGATGAACCACACGGGAACAGTAGCATGGCTTTGACGCCGGGTGCTGCCAGTCTGCAAATCCGAGCGGAGAACTTGCATACGACAGGGCATGAGGTACCGTGGAAATGTGCGTAGCTTTATGCCAAGTTTAGTTTTTATACATTGCGATTTGAACGTGGAAACGTTCTTACGCAACATTTCTGTGTGTACGCACCTTTTATACTTGAGGCCCCTGGTCACTGTTTATGTACAGTTTGCTTGCTTTCCTACTGTCTGCATTTGTTTTCCTCCAGGTACTCCACTTTTACACCAACATCCCTAAAGACATGCTGGTTAGGTCAACTGGCATTTCCAAACTGACTTTGTATGAGTGTGAATGTGAGTGTGAGTGTGGATGTGACTGAACCATTTCATAGACTGTCCTCCCTATTAATATTTCCTGTTTTGCCCCAGTGGTGCTGTGATAGGATCCTGTCCCCATGACTTTAAATTTGATTAAGACACTTTGAGAATGTTGTTTTATATAGATTGGTTCATAGTGTGTCATATGAGAGGTGGCAACCATGTGACTGACTGGTGCTGTTTAGTTACTACTCCCTTATGCTGCAAGATTAATGATGAGAAAACAGAGGACTTACAATATTGGACATTCTAGCAGACAAATTGTTGAGTGCAGATCCCTAGTCCTACCAATATTAGAGTGTGCTTACACATGCAGCCCATACACCATTTTCATCCAGGAATGACTGCATCTCTGTTAAAATCCTGGCTTCCACACTCTTGAAATCCTTGCACTTATTCTTTTTGGCTGCAACCATATACCTTCTAGATATTTAGCTTTGTAGCAGATAGAGGCGTGGTCCACCTCTAACACCCTCGGGTACCACTCTGAACACCAGGTGAATTATTTAATAATTATATGAAATAATTATTATTTTTATTATTATCCAGTGCACCAAGCACCCTCCACTCCACACTCATAAATCACAAATAAACTACAAAATACTCTTTCCTCCTCGCCCAGACACTTCGCCCTCCTACCTCCCAGCTCAGCTCACTGTCTGGGCCTTCCCACAATCCTTTTATACACCCTGACCCGGAAGTGTTCCTGTCCAATCAGTCCACAATTCCTTATTCATTCCGGGTCAGGGCAAACAGTCCTTTTCTTCATCCCGGGAGCACGTTGTTTCTTCCCGTCACATGACTATGACATACTCCTGGGTTATAGGGCACATGTGAGCCTATGAGCCCCCCTACAGCGATGCCTGGTGGCCCCCAAAGTATCCAGCAGGGCTGTGTATAAACACTACAAAGTCCATGATGCCCTGCTGGAACTCGGGGCATGATCATGCTGTCGGGAGGGCTCCTCCTGGCGGCCTGGGGGTGAGGACCGGAGTAACATGCCGGCAATCCACCACAGCTTTTAAACTGAAGGTGTTGACAGGAAGTTTGGTTAACACTAAGCTTCATGAAGGGTGGCGAGCGGTCCCTGAATATGCTTTGAATCGCACTCAAAACTTAACTCCACCAAATGCCTTGCGATGCTTTTTCACAACTACTGTAGTTCTGAGCTTCTTATTACGTGTGTGTCTGCCCACTTGCCTAGTAAACATATATAAGTGTTATACATGGGGATAAATTAACATTCTTCTTCTTATCTTGATTTTTAAGATTTTCGTCATCATCACCATCACCATTATGATTTTCATTCTTCTTTTCTGGGTTTTCTAGTTATTTAAGCTGCTATTTACTAGTCTAACGCTGATGTAGCCTTTAAGCATTCACAGTTATTTGCCCAGTTTTAACAGTTATTATTAGGATACAGATAGGGGCGCAAATTCCATGGAAGAATATGAATTAAAAAGAAAACAACAAAAAAGATTTATGTATTTAAAGCTATGGTAGAAATAAAAATGTCCCTTATTTTCATATACTGTAAATCCAATACTACCTCATTTTGCATGTTTTACTGTGTTAGCCAGAATGGATGCAATGAGAAGCCAGGCAAAATCACACCTTTTATTGGCTAACTGAACAGGTTACAATATTAAAGCTTTTGAGGGAGCTTAGGCCCCTTCTTCAGGAAACCTGTAATCCTAAACTGTCTGGAAAGCTTGCATATTGTAATCTGTTCAATAAAACGTCTCATTTTGCCTGACTTCTCAATGCAGAATATAAGAAAAAAAAGACCAGAAAATTAAACAGTGACATCAGATATGACTCATTTATCGCAAAAATGGTTGGAACAAAAACATAAAGTTACAATGGGCTCCCAGGTCTGAAGCTGCGAGTCTCTGCGATATGATATATGTTTACACAGCCAAATCATATGCGGAGTCAACATGGTAAACAACAGAATGGTAAAAGGTTTTCTTTAAAAATATGGGAGGCCATAACTTAGACATCCTAAAACTAGTTCCTTATGGGTTCACCTGCCTGCTCGTTTTTATTTCAACTCTCCTGCCCAGTTTGTAATAAGTACAGTATTTCTGAGGGTCCTCACAAACCCTTTCTCATTTATAATGACGTTTGTCACAGCTGCAGTTATTCACATCCTTTCTGGGGTTTCTGCCCATCCTTTAAACACTTTGTTCCCTTCAGTCTACACTTCTGCCTCCTATCATTATACATAAACACATTCACCGTGTGGATCATGGATCAAGAAAACAGTGGACAGAATTTAATTAGTGATTTAGTCCGTTATTATCACCTACCATAAACAAAAACAAAATCAACATGTTCAAGTACAATCACTTTCTGGCGACTCTCTAAGTATGTATACTGTTAAATCCTGTGGTCATCATTAAGAGGGAACACAACTAAACAGCACTCTTTTAAATGAATGGTGGCAAAGGCACAATGGAACAGCAGGAGAAGGAGAAGAAAGAGCCCAGTGTAAGACAGGAAAAGGAATCAAGAATTGACAGGCCAGAGCAGGCATGCTTGCCTAGGACAAAGCTTAAGAAAGAATAGACTGGGGATAAGTCATAAAGTGGCTAGCATGTGGATTTATTATTTGCTGTCCACAAATAGCTTGTTCAATAAACATAATAACATTAGACTCATCCATACAAGGCATCCTGTATTCATATGGGGTTAGAATAAGGTCAATATTCCTCTTTAGTGTTTTTAGTGTCAGGAAGAACATCTGGCCATAAAAACTTCCACTTTAGTATCCCTAAAATGTGTGAGACATTCAGTCAATCTTAGTGAACCCAGAAAACGGCTTTTAAACCAACAGAGAGAGAGAATGGGGGGTTAGAGAGGGATTTAGCTAGCAGGTTTCAGCCTTGTAAGCCAGGGGATTGCAAGGGTAGGATAGCAGTGAAGAGACCATGATAGATAGATAGATAGATAGATAGATAGATAGATAGATAGATAGATAGATAGATAGATAGATAGATAGATAGATAGATAGATAGATAGATAGATAGAAATCTTTATCATTAATTTATAATTTATCATGCGATTTGCAGTTTTTATCAGTGCCATAATCACTCTGGTCTTGTGTCACAATTACACAAGTTCACATTTTTATAGGAAAGCGACCTCTTTATTACTGAAACTTGCACTATCAGTCATGCCATACTGCCACTTGATATGTCATGTCTCACCCACACAAACTTTCACCACAAAAACTTTTGTTTAACTATTAGAATCCTAAATTGTATTTCTATTTTTATTTTCACAGGCTGAAAATGGAAGTGAATACTCTATTAGCCTTGCCATTAAAGAATCCAACTGTCCTGTAGGGGGAGGCAAAGTCTGGACAGAATGTGACCACCTTCCTGATCAAATTGGTGTAAGTTATTACTTTCAGATCCTTTTCAGCCACATAACAAAACAAAAAAAAAAAAATCAAATATACTTTTTGTTTTCCACAGATAATGCGCCATTGCACAGCAAATGTTTATATGGCACCTGTTTTGGAAGACTCCAATGTTACCATATCTTGTGATGTATTTGGTATGTACTTATTTGAACTTGCATGGCTTTTGATTTAGCCAATAAAAGAAACTTATAATATGATTAGCGATTTGAAGCAAAAAGAAACAAAACCAAGTGTATTTGTATTTTTCCTGGTCAGGTTTGCAGATAATTATAGCCTGTCCAGACAGAAACAAACTCACAAACTAAAACTGGAAAGAATGACAGTCCACTGCAAACAATGATGCCAGTAAAGCTAAAGTCCTCAGAGGAAACCCAAGCAACTATGGGAAGAGATTCAAACACTATTTAGTGGTTGCTGAAACAGGGTTCAAGCCCTGTAGGGGTGTTGTGTTGCTTTATGTGTCTTACTTGTAGTCACATTAGAATTTTGAACTGGATGCAATGCAATGTATCATTTTTTAAAATTTTATATAGTGTCTCACTTTACAAATCAGCTTCTTTTTCTGGATGTCATGTAAAATGTATAATGCGCACATAAATCCTGATAATCTCAATATAATCCAAAGGAAAGCACACAGAAGGAAATAACAAAATGAAAATAGGTGTGTAGTATATGAGCATTGTGGCAGGTCTGTGGATGGACTCAGGTTAGACTCATGGTTGTGCTGACTGTCTGCTATTCCTGCTGGCCACATTCTGACACAAATGCAATTTTAGCCTCATTCAGTTTAAAAAAGAATGAATTAAGTGGGTGTTTTAAAAGGCAACAGAGACAAAAATGCATCTTAAGGCTAACAGAGACAGATAGACACACTTTGGAGAACAGATAAGAATAAGAAATTAAACAAACAAGGTTGAAACCGGATGGTGAAAATTACCCTGCATGCATTATGACTGAAGTAAAAGTGACCTCTCTCTATATAAAAAAAACAAGATATTTTTACAGCAATTTTCACAACTTGGCATTCTTGAATAAGATAAATGTGTCAAGGAGAAGGATCAGTTAGACAGTGGACAGGACACCGAGAGGATGAACTTAGTGCCTATTTTCTGTTGTTGCAATTGGGAAATCCCAGCAATACAATGGATCAGTTTTGAAGCATTTGTGTAAAACATAAAGGATTGGGTGTGTTACTAAGATGAAAAAAGAATCCTCTATTAGCATGAAGTAACACTCACTGTTATTTAAACTGTTGATTTTTAGTTCATCTTCCAGCAATAGTCAGGGACCTCTTTATGCAGTAAATATGAAGAAAGAGTCACCTCTTCTAAGTGTTACAGTTCATATGTATTATTGGAAGAGAATATAGTCTTTTTCTTGCTTTCGAGAAACTCACAGTGCTATTGCTATATTTATCTTCTTTAGTTTGGATGTGGAGTCATCATAAGCTGTGTCTGAAAGTGAAAACTGCAACATCTTAAAAAAGACAAGTGATTTCATACACTAACATGAAATGGTCTCAAATATATGAAAATAAGCAAATAAAACACAATATTCTGAAACGTACTCCACCCAGCTAGGGCCTGTCTTGATCAATGGGTGTAAGGTGGGTTGCCAGTCCATTGTAGGGCCCACGCACACACACCTACACGTACATCTATACAGAATCCATTTGGAATCACCAATCAACCTGTTGTGCATGACTTTGTGGATGCTGAGAAAAATATAAAACAAAGTATCTGATGGTGGGACTGTAATTTCCTCAAAGACAAAAAATCCCAGACATGGGATGCAAACCCAAAATGTTGAATCCATGACAGCAGCACTAACCACTCTGCCACTGTGCTGCTCCATCAAAACTTGCAGCAGACAGTTCTGAAAAATAGTAAGCATAGACAGGAAGCCTCTGAAAAGAGAAAGAATCAAATCTTAGATACACTGTAAGTGTACAGACTAGTTGTAAAAGTATGCATAGGTAGACAACAAGTTGAAGAAATGAAAAAAAAAATGTTAAACTAGATAAATCAGTTGACATTAATGCAGATGTCAAGTGAAGATTAATAAATAGAGACCTGACTTTGAAACCAGCCTTCGGGAAAAATAATGAAAAAGAAATATTGCAACCTTAAGAAATTAAACAAAACATTCAATTTGGTCAGATTTTAAACTGACGTTACCTAGAAAATGTTGTGAGCACTAAGACAATGGAGTTGTAGAGCAAGAGGTTATGTCTCAAATGTAATAATTGTTATATTATGTTCTTTACAGTTGAAAAACCAATCATTCCAGAAAAAGCACATTGTGTTGGATGTCCAATGGATATAGATGCTAATAACAAGGATCTGGATGAACCATTGTTTCATGCAATCAATAAGTTCAATAAAGAAAACAATTACTCCAATTATTTTAGAATTTCTGAAGTTCACAAAGCTTCAACACAGGTGAGATTTCTACCAATCTTAAATGGCAAGCAGTATGCCTAAAATTCTTCCATATTTTAGGTTTAGATGGAACAAACCCTTTGCAGAATTGTCACCTTATAAGGGTAAACATTTTTCTTATGAGGACTTTTTTGTAAAGAAATAGAAATGATTATGTTGATCAATTCTATTTTTCCATCTTGTAGGTGGTAGCAGGCATAAAGTACAAAATGAGTTTTTCAATACACGAAACAAACTGTTCTAAAGCAGGCCATCCTGAAATACTTCCAGAATGTGAATCTGGAAATACTGTGAGTAATCTGTATCATTTCATGTCTTGGAAAAAGTATTTCTTGTACATCTGTTATGACAATTTCGATGATTGAAATGAGCACATGAAAGAATGTACCATCATAGGATAATTAATCAGAAAAAGGGAACACTTAATGACCTGAAGCCAACATAAAATAATACCAGGAACCCATAATGTTACTTGTTAAAAATTATCAATTGTTTCTGTCTCCTTAGAGCGCCAGAAAACAGTATCATTTGAGGGCAGTGGAACAGGAGCTATTTTTTGGTACATGGATCAGCACCTGTGGTGACAGAGTGTTTTAATTCCTTCCCAAATGTTAAACTGTATTCTGGAATGCAGCTTCAGTTGGTGTGGTTAGGTTGGAATAGTGAGAATCAAATTCTTTCAAACCAATACAATATGTGTGTCATGTAATTTGAACGTTTGTTGGGCCAGGATTGCAGGGAAATTAGAGCCCACAAGGGCTACATTCTTGATGTACGTTTCAGGATTTCTACACCAACCCAGGGGCCACAGGAGCAAGAATTAAAAGTGGTACAATTATCTTTACTTTAAATTGATTGGTTTACAACCGCTTTTCCATTTAGCAAGCCTTAAATACTCTGGCCATCATTATGGGAAGAGAGTAGAATTCCTTACCACTTAAACGTTTTTTTTCTTTCTTGCAGAATGAAGGCCATTGTAATGCAACAGTTGTCATTGTTAGATGGATGAAAACAGTCCATTCTGAGGTCGAATGTGATGTTCATCCTGTTCAGGTAATTATAATGGCCCATCCACAATAATTTCCAAGTATTATTTGCATACAATATATCTCACTCTCAGCAGTTCATTTCATGTTATTGCCTGTAGACTAGTGATTTCAATAGATAGATAGATCTATAGAACTTCAAATAAACCTTGATTGTTAACCTCAGATGAACATCTGCCTCGTTAAATCTGCCTTACAGTACTGACAGTCTGTGCTATCTATGTCATTTGTTGCAACACAGACAATGACAATTGTATCCACCTCTGCTTTGGGCAGTAGCCATTTCTTGTGTCCAGGGATGCATTTTGTTGTGCTCAGGAGGCAGCACACCATATGATACCTGGGTTTCAATCCCTCAAATAAATTAATCCCTTACTATCATCACCTCCCTCTATATGAGGACTGGTTTACAAGTGATCAATTGGGGCTCCCCATCCCTGCCTACCACTTCTAAGTTCCCAGGGTCATATTCCAGAACCATACAATCCAAAAATGAATTGGACATCTTCAACTCTGGGGAAGATACTCATACATGGTGTGTACCTCTTGCTTTGCATTTATGTCTGACCATAACCTACCTGTCTCTAGCTCTCTGGTCTGGGCTCTGCTCCTGACTCAAGCACTGTATTAGCTGGCATTTCTCCTAGGTGTAGTCCTCCAAGAAACAAACTTCTGAAAAGTCCTACATCATACAAGTTCCCTTTAATACTTTGTTCTCACTTTTGCCTCCAAGCAAAAATGCTGTTGCCTGCATTGTATTTAATTAAATGTGCTTTGTCTTTGCTCCCATCCTAATGCAAATGATCAGCCACTTGGGAGTCATTTAACTTTTTATAGTGTATTCTTTTATTTCTTTCTGTGGATTTTAAGTAGCAAGGACTTGATTGAACAACTTAATATCTCTATCTCTGTTTTTGTTACTGCCTGTACCTCCTGTATGTGCTGCAAATGCAAACCCCTTCAGCCATTCTTGCTACCCTTCATTTGGTCGGTGTTACTCCTATGAAATTGAATAAGCATCAAAAACACTCCTTCTGAGGGAAAAAAAGCTGTAATAGTACAGCCTGACCTTTAATAGTAAAGAAAATGATGTTTTAGAAACAAATCATGCAAATAAAATTTAAACTTGCACACCGAATGATCTCACAGGTTTGCCTAATCCTGTTGGGTTGGATAAGAGTATCCAGGTACTATAGTGCACATGTGTTTAGGATGGACTTATATGATTTTTGTTGGAGAGTTGGAGTGTGCATGACAACATTAGTCAGTAACTTGTGCAATTATCTGTAGAAGCAATACGTTGAAGTAATTGTATTCCTCCTTACAGCTCTGTTTTAGTTGGTCAATGCTGAGGTTATTAGTTTATAAACAGCTCTTGTAATGTTCCACAATAACATCTGAAAAATCTTTATTCTTTCCTTTTTTCAGCAATTCAGTTGTAGATGTGTCAGTGTGCTCAGGATCATTGTCCTGGTGTATGATTTATATTTGACTTTGCTTTATTTGTTGAATAGATGTCCTATTTTCTTCTAGAACACTCTGGTGTAATGAGGAGTTTATGGTGACGGTATTGATTATGAGGCACTCAGATTCTGTGGCTGCAAACTAAACCCAAATCACCACTCCGCTGTGCCTAAAAATTAGCAAGATGTTCTTATGGCAGAATACTCTGCTGGGTTTAAACATGGGATTGTAAATAAGAAACGACTCTGCTTTCGTCTTGTCCATTCAGAGCACATTATTTTAGAAGTCTTGTGATTTTAGTTCAGATGCACCTTTGCAAATCTAACTGATGCTGCTTTGTTCTTTTTGGAGAGAATGAGCTTTCTCTTGGTTACCCTGTCATGTAACCTAGAATTATTCAGTGTTCTCCCATAATGATTATCTCCCTATTGAAAGAGTTCTGTAGACAACCAGATGTATCCTCTGTGTTTTTGCAGATTCTGCAAGGTATTCTGTAGATTGATCTCTTTGGTTGAGTTGCCTTGACCTCCAACTACTGGGAAGATAGGCAACAGTGCTGAATATTTTCCAACAGTAAATAACTCTTTTTGATGACGAATGATTGACTTCAAATTGTTTTGAAATGGCTTTCTAACCCTTCTCCAACTGATAACATCTGGTTCTCTGAGATCACTGCAGATGTCTAATTTGTTTGACATGTTGTTTCCACAAATTTAAATGATGAAGAGTAAACTGGAAAAGGTTGTGCTTTTACACAGAATTAGTACCATTTTCTAAGCATGAGCCAATCAACTTTTTAAATGATGTGGAAGCAGTAAGGGCAAGTTGCCTTATTGTTATTGATGAAAAAAATAACATAACAATGTAAATTCTGTTATATGCTGTTGGATGAGGCTGGCAGGACTCAACTACTAGAATAAGTCCAAGAAGTCCAAATGTATACAAAAAAGACACCTTTTACTATGCAAATAAAGCACAGGAGAAGGATTAAGATGTGGACAACACAAAGTACCAAAGCAAAATAGAGAGACAAATGAAATCTTACTTTCCTCAATGACCCTGCTCTTCTCTGCCTGGTGGGGTGGCTTGTTTACTTGCACACATTAAAAACATACTCAGACTCCCTTTCTAGCCTCCTGTCTCTTTCTCTTTCTTTTACACTGTCATCGACCTGGCCACTTTCTTTTTTACCAGTTGAGTCTTCACCACCAGCCCTCCTCACGATGCCAGACTCAATTAGATTCTAATCATGATGTCATTTCTGGCCAACCACTGGAATCACGCTGGGGTGAAGCATAAGCCCTAACTTTTGCTTCAATAGCAACATATCAGAACTCCAGCTACTGTTTCCCCTTAACCACAGCTATTTCTGTTACCCTTATCAGGCCATTCTCCCACATAATCATTCAGAAGCCTTTTCACTAACCTGCCACTACTCTGTTAACCTCTTGTGAAATGACCAGGAGAACAGTGGCATCCTGACTGTCCTTTCCCAGCTTTCACTGTCTCTTGATTGTAACCATCAGATGCAGTATGTCTTTTTGTCTAGGTCAGGTAAATTTGTAAGAGGTTAAAAGCCTGAAAATCCTGATTTGTAGAAAATTATTCAGAGTCCCTTAGGAGAACAGAAAAATTAATCCCTTATGCATATTAAAAACTGTTAAAGAACAACTACCACTAAACATATAGAAAAATCAATTGTAAACATTATAAAGAGGAACTTATATGAAGTCAGATATATTTAGTTCTCTTCAGGCCTTGTACTCGATTTAAAATATGACTTGACTCAAAATATTATTTTAAAATAAATATTACAAAGATAATTAATAAAAAGAGGCATTTGAGCTCCTTATACTGCATTGTCAAAGTCCGTGCATGTAATTCATTTTCAAAAGTACAGCACGTTATTTTTTCTTAATCACATTAATTGACACTCCTTGATATCTGAGCCAAAAGTTTTCAAACTTAGAGCTGCAGCTCCTGAAAGGTTGACTATAATAAAAATATCAATACAAATTTTAAAGATTGACTTTAAATGGCCTAGTTTTTAAATAAACATACTGGCAAGTGAATCTGTTTTTCAGTTGTTAAATAAAAGTAATCAATAAACATCTGTCTCATGGTGCTCCTGCTATGACACTCCACTCTAGTCTTTCCAAATCGTACTTTTAGAAACAGCAGCTCCCATCACTTTCACACCTCACAGCAAGAGAGATGGATTTCTGTAAAAGTGAGCACCTCATGTGAGTCGTCTCTTTCTCCCCACTCCACTTGCAGAAGCAGGCTGTATAGCATGTCTCTCTCCTTCTTTCTCCTTTAACTTGTTGAAGGTGAACGTGAACTTGTTTTTTGTACTGTTGCTTTGAACCTAATTATTAATAATAAAAATATCTAAAATTTAAATTTTTAGTATTATCAATATTAATCAGCAGCAGAAAGCTATTGTTTCAGTCAGAATTTTTAGTGTTTGGTAACTTTCATCCTCCCTTTAAAAATAAATACAGGAATAGGCTGAAGTAAGAAGCAGAACTGTACATAAAGTTATCAAAAATAGATCCACAAATTGATAATGATGACTCTATAAAACATAAAGAAAGTCAACCTTCACAATTGACTTTGAGTTACTTCTCTCCTTGTTTGACCTGTAGTTATATGTAACGTCAGTTACTTTTCTGTTTCTTTTGATCTAGATGTACATATAACTACAATTCTTGTAGATTAAAAATTTTAGGCCTTCTTTATTCTTTATCAAACCATGCTATTGTTCTTGCTTTAAAAATAATTAATTAAAAAGGTATTTGATGTGCATAAGAAAAACTAAAGCACATACACAAATCACACAAAAAAAACCCCTGCAATCACTTGTTAAAATCTCCAAATGCAATATTAGGGGAAGGGTGGGAGTAAAAAAAAATCTCCCTTTTAGTAGTGACTAGAATGAGTTTAGTACTTAACAATTTACGACTGAAAGAAAATGGTAATACTTTAAAATATTTAAATTCCTGGAGGTGCTATCCCAAGAAAAAGGGCTAAAATTTGCTAGCCTAGAGATACCACTTGACATTGACTCACACATGTGTCAATAGTCTCTTGACCAGATGGTACAACATTTTGGGAGACCTTGGAAACCCCTGATCTAACCTATTCCATTAACAATGGCTAAGAAAGATGACATTTATGATGCTTGCTTTTGGTGTAAAACTCTCACAGGCAGTTCAAAGAACAGAATTATTGATACTTGTAAACTTACTGCAGGCAAATTCAAATATCACTGCAGTACAACATCATTGGTTTATTACTTAACAGCAAAACAAGCATGATGCCACTGTTAAAAACTGTGACATTACGTAGCAAAATCTGTGGAGACGTTAGTCAATAAATGAAACAAGATCTAAAGCATTAACTACCGCGATTTATTGCAAAATGGATCACGTCAGACTGCAGACCTCTAAATTTAGCTGAAGGTACAAGTCTGGGGCACATCATTCAGTGAGGTTTGACAATTCTTATACATTACGTTCACATGGTACAATTGTATCACATTTCAAGGATTTCTATGAAAAGTAAAAGTCTTTGCCGTTTGAGCAGCTAAGAAGCAGTCACATTCACAGGGGACTACTGGACATCAGGAATCACAGTTAATCAGCTGTATAAGAAGTACTATATAACTAACTGAATACTTTACTGTATACAGTATTTGTTGGTTTTTAACCTTTTTTTAGCCAGGGGCTAACATTAATTAATAGAACGTTGTTCTTTTGAACATGCTAAATATGATTGTACAAGAGTAAAACATTCCTTCCACAACTCATTTGCTGCTTTTCCTAGTGACCGTCCTTGACTTTTGTTGATGGTTATTGGAAAACATAATGTTACAGAAAACTGTATTCTTTTGGATTCAAACAGGTGATCAGTTGAATAATGGGAATTTTGGGTATAAATATAATTTCACCCTGTAGCACATCCTGTAAAAACAGAAACTTTAGTCAGATTTGAAAGTAACACTTTGAAATGTAATCTTGTATTATTACAACATTTTGGTGGGTTTAAATCAAAAGCAGTTCACAAATTGAAACAGGCCCAGTATATGGAAACAACAGTTTAGCTCAGAAAAAGTGGTGAACAGAAAGTTGGAACCAGTAGGTACTGAAATAAACCTCAATTTTGCAATATGGAACATGATGGAATGTGAAATGAAAGGTAGAGCAAACCGCTAATCCGAACCTTAAATTGCTCACTACGTAAATAAACTGCTCAAAAAAATTAAAGGAACACTTTGAAAACACATCAGATGTCAATGGGAAAAAGAAATCCTCCTGGATATCTATACTGATATAGACTGGGTAATGTGTTAGGAACGAAAGGATGCCACATCGTTTGATGGAAATGAAAATGATCAACCTACAGAGCCCTGAATTCAAAGACCCCCCCCAAAAATCAGAGTGAAAAAATTATGTGGCAGGCTAGTCCATTTTGCCAAAATTTAATTGCAGCAACTCAAAATTGTACGCAGCACTTTGTATGGCCCCTGTGTTCTTGTATACATGCCTGACAACATCGGTGCATGCTTCTAATGAGATGACAGATGGTGTTGTGGGGGATCTCCTCCCAGATCTGGACCAGGGCATCACTGAGCTCCTGGACAGTCTGAGGTGCAACCTGGTGGCATTGGATGGACCAAAACATAATGTCCCAGAGGTGTTCTATTGGATTTAGGTCAGGAAAGTGTGGTGGCCAGTCAATGGTATCAATTCCTTCATCCTCCAGGAACTGCCTGCATACTCTCACCACATGAGGCCAGGAATTGTCGTGCACCAGGAGCCACTGTACCAGCATAGGGTCTGACAATGGGTCCAAGATTTCATCCTGATACCTAATGGCAGCCAAGGTGCCTTTGTCAAGCCTGTAGCGGTCTGTGTGACCCTCCATGGATATGCCTCCCCAGACAATCATTAACCCACCACCAAACTGCTCATGCTGAATGATGTTACAGGCAGCATAATGTTCTCCATGGCTTCTCCAGACCCTTTCACTTCTGTCACGTGCTCAGGGTGAACCTGCTCTCATCTGTAAAAGTACAGGCACCAGTGGTGCATCTGCCAATTCTGGTATTCTATGGCGAATGCCAATCAAGCTGCATGCTGCTGGGCAGTGAGCTCAGGGCCCATTAGAGGACATGGGGCCCTTGGGTCACCCTCATGAAGTCTTTCTGGTTGTTTGGTCAGAGACATTCACACCAGTGGCCTGTTGGAGGTCATTTTGTAGGGCTCTGGCAGTGCTCATCCTGTTCCTCCTTGCCCAAAGGAGCAGATACTGGTCCTGGTGATGGGTTATGGACCTTCTATGGCCCTCTCAGCTCTCCTAGAGTAACTGCTTGTCTCCTAGAATCTCCTCCATGCCCTTGAGACTGTGCAGGGAGACACAGCAAACCTTCTGGCAATGACACGTATTGATGTGCCATCCTGGAGAAGTTGGACTACCTGTGCAACCTCTGTAGGGTCCAGGTATCGCCTCATGCTACCAGTAGTGACACTGACTGTAGCCAAATGCAAAACTAGTGAAGAAACAGTCAGAAAAGATGAGGAGGGAAAAATGTCAGTGGCCTCCACCTGTTAAACCATTCCTGTTTTGGGGGTCATCTCATTGTTGCCCCTCTAGTGCATCTGTTGTTAATTTCATTAACACCACAGCAGCTGAAACTGATTAACAACCCCCTCTGCTACTTAACTGACCAGATTAATATCCCATAAGTTTCATTGACTTTATGCTATACTCTGATTAAAAAGTGTTCCTTTAATTCTTTTGAGTAGTATATATAATTGTAGCAAGCGAATTGAACTAATGTTGGCTTCAGATGTGGGTTTTTACCTTGTTCACTTAAGAATTTATTTTCAAGTTTAGCACTAGTCGTATTTTTATGAGGGAAGGAGAATGCACTATTACAGTGTTATTACCATTTTTTATTTTATTATTTTTTCATTTCCTCAAGTGTTTTTTATTGTTAATTGGTATTACGAACATAATGATAATATGCAGGTGGACAACAGTGTTGGCTTTTGCAAAAATGCAACCATTGATTAAAAAAATGTTGTGTGGTCAGTTCTTTTCAGATTTCTTGCCACGTGTGGTGTACACAGGAAAATGAAGTGCATGCACCCCACTCGCTGCAGCATTATTACTGACATATATCAACAGATAAAAAAAAAAAACATAGCTTGGCTCATTTTTTTTTTTATAATGTTACCAAATTTCAGTCAAATCGGTCAAACCATTTTTGAGATTTTTGGGTATTTTTTTTCTATTTAAATGGGAAATATGCTTTTGGTTGATAAGTAAGCATATATAGTAGAAGTAGTAAAAGAAAAATAAAGTTCTAAAAGAGGTAAAATTAATGAATCCCTAATCTGTGAGTTTTGGATGGTTAAAATGGTAAAGTCTGAATGATAATATATACTATGGTAAGATGTGCAGAAAAGAGAGGAAATCGAAAACTTTGACTGAAAAATGAACTTGTAATGCAAAAAGACCCTCTTAACTTCATTGGGGCACCCTTAGTTCTTAAATGTAATAAACTAATATAGTATTGTCTATGTATGATAAAATTCAAAGATTTTGTTTTACTTTTCTTTCTTTTTTTAACTTAATTTTTTAGCATCTTGTAGTGATATAAGAAATCTAACATGTGCTGTGTTTCTTAACTGAAAAAGCAGCCTTAGTAATATGTTTAATTTGTGATTTAAAATTTACCTCTGAATCCATAATGACACTTAAATAACATACTACTGACCTGGCCTACAAGGCCAGATGATCGTTTTTTTTTTCCTTAACAGCCTCACTGTTTTTACTGCAGCCAAAAGCTAAAGTTTCTATTTTTCCTTGTTTAGTTTAAGGAAGTTACAGTTCATCCATTCTGTAATGCTAGAAGGATGAGATCCTCAGGGTCATCTGGTGCTACAAGTGAGTAAGGCTATGTGTTTGCCTGCATAACATTATATTTAATGTTTTTTTAGGAGGTCTCACTTTTCAGAAGACCACCTGGAATCACTCCTTTTCGAAGTGTTATTATGCCTGAAGACATACTCACTGAAAATGCAAACTCTGAAGCCCGGAAATCTAACCTTTTGACTGCCCTTAAACGTTTTAAAAGAGATGAACCGAAAGAGGTACAAAGCATGGAAAAATCATCTGAGGAGTCAGAGGAGACCTCAGTTAAGCCTTCTGTCATTGTGCCAGTAGTACCGAATTTTGATCCCATAGGATATGGGCCAGATCCAGCAGTTTTACCATCAGCCTCAAACAGCCCAGCTTCTGGTCATAATCTAGAACCACTAGAACTTTCTCAGGATCTTAAACCTGTGGTTCTCCCCTACATGTTACACTGTCCTAGTAAGCCATGGAAGAGAATAGAACTTCCTGATAAAATAGATCAACAACCTTCCAAAACTGGAGATTTTCAAGATGTAGACCTTTTGGGCTTTTAATCAGATGCTTGCAAAATGCAGAATAAAACTTGGTTGGATGAGTAATGATGCATACTTGAATCCTTATTACATGCTTCCGTGATCAAAAAGGGTAGTAAAAAGTTAATATACAAATACAGTATTTGAGAAAAATTCAAGATTTAAATTAGGAAGGTCATTACATCAAGCAATCTCAACAGCTCTTTACTGTCGCCTTCCATCATGTCAACAGTAAGTGAACATGTTCATCAAAGACAACAATTGTTAATGCAGTTTATAATATGCTAGAATATGTGTAGTTGAAACTCAGTAGCCAGCATACATGTTTTTGGCAAAATGTATATTAAGTTTTGTAGTATATCCAGCCTTTACATTTTTGTTCTCTTCCAGAAATGTGTAGCTGTTCATTTATTAAAAATAAGTTAAGCATAACTCTTACTGGCGGTATGTTAGAATGGTATTTAATATAACAAATCCCTGGCACGTTCATCTGGTTTCTAATAAACATACCTAAATAAGAGAACATGTGCTACTCGTACTGGTGTTTTCTTCTTTAGTAATAGTCTTTCCTTCCTAATCATTTTGAAGGAGATACAAATCATTTCTATATTTGTTTAAAATTTCAGAGTCTACTCACTTACAGGATAGCATTTTTCTGCAGACTAAATTTGGCAGCAGACGTAACCTATTACTAACCTGTCTGGTAGCTATAGAATTTTGGAAATGTATTAAATTAGACAATATTTTTCACTTGTTTTCGAGGTACGTATTATTAAGTGTCAAGTATACATTGCTCTTAACTCAATTTTGAACAGTTATACTTATGGAGTTCACCATCTTACAGGCAATTTGTTTTTATTAACTGCTTGCCCATAGCAGCCAGAATTATTTTGGTCTTTTTTTCAGACATTATACAATTACTAACATACAAAAAATGCTCCATCTGTGCAGACAAAGAGTTCAAGTAGGGTTACATGGCTTTTTTAAGTGATTTTCTGTCATAGATGTCATTTACTTATTCGTAGGGAGTCATGGACAGTCAACAGCATGTGCACATGACCAAGTGTCATGTTGTGTGTCATCCCCAGTGACTCATTCTGCATTATTGTGGAAAATGCTTTTCTTTTTCACACACTGACACTGAACTTTAGGTTCTTTGTTATGTGGGGGCATATACTCCAAATTATAGTACTACAGTATATAACACCTTCACCTGCAGAATCTATAGGCAGAATAGCAGTGAAGGCAAACTGTTCATTTACTCAATGTAATCTAAATTTAGGCAGAGGTACAACATAAAGTAGTTTTAAGATGGTATTTCACTCCAGGTGGTACAACTTTATATTACAAGACCTCTATAGAGGCAGCTTATGTCATTTCAGATGTAAAGAGAAAAACCCTCTCTCTAGGTTTTTGTCTGCTTTTATATTCCCAATCTGTTAGACATGCCTATGATGTGAGGGTAGAGCCATGCCTTCTTCTTATCTATTAAAAAAAAACACTCAGTTAATAAATCCTTTAAAAACAGTAAAAAGATCATAAAAAAATTCACCATTAAATGCTTTTGACGGAGGAAAAATCAGTTAATTATAAAAGCTTAACCTAATTAAATAATAATGCTATGAAAAAACACAAACTGTTACATCTTAACCAAGTCAAGCAGTTTCAGTAATGTCAGTTCAGCATTTCAACCTATACAACAAAGTCCATGTAATTCCTCCCATGGATAAGCCTCCATTGTCAGAATGGAACAATTCAATTGAAAATTATGAAACACTTGCAAGTTCCAAAATTTATATCTACATATCACAGTCATAGTGCTTTTCCAAAACCACAAATATCTAAATCAAACAGATTTGATTATTGTCTTAAGTCATAGAGACAGGCTTCTGTGTGTACAAGAGTTGACTGGCAGTGAGTGCTAAGCCAGAGGTATAACGTGCCTGCAAAGTAAAGAGGAAAGCAGGTGTCTGGACTGCATAAACAGAAGAATGGCTGTTTGGTGTGTACTGCTTATCATATATTACAGAATGGAAAAAGGGGAGGTGGTTAGGGTGGTCTGCCTCTTCTTCACTGATTTGGTGGGATTAGAGTCTGAATGCAAGTCAAGGCAAAGTCTCAGGTGGTGCAATGAAGAAAGACAGAGGAAGAGGAAAAGGGTCTGAGGTGTTCGAAGAAGCAACAGGGCTACGCTTAATTGAGTAAATGGGCAGCCACCCAGTTCTCAAAATACTCCAGCCACTCCTTGCCACTAATGTTGATCGACTAAATTCACCAAACCATTTTTACAGTGAATTAGCTAGGTTCACCAAAATCCATCCATCCATCCATTATCCAGCTCGCTATATCCTAACTAAAGGGACACGGGGGTCTGCTGGAGCCAATCCCAGCCAACACAGGGCGCAAGGCAGGAAATAAACCCTGGGCAGGATGCACACACATACACACCAAGCACACACTAGGGACAATTCAGAATCGCCAATGCACCTAACCTGCATGTCTTTGGACTGTGAGAGGAAACCCACGCAGACACGGGGAGAACATGCAAACTCCACGCAGGGAGGACCCAGGAAGCGAACTGGTTCACCAAAATTTCCCTTGAAATTCTTTGTTGCTGTCAGCTTAGATAATTTTTTTTTTACAAGTCTAACATGTCATCACAATGCTGTAGAAGCAACATTGAATGTGGATATTATTAATCTTGAATGTGGAGAAATTTCAAGCATGCGTACTGAAAGAATACTCAACCACACATTTGCTGCCCAGTCTGCTTTGCGCATACACGCATGTACAGTATGATATCACTAGCTGATCAGTATTCCAGACAGATGTGCACCCCAATCAATTTAAATAAATAAATTAAATAAATTATTTGAAGGGTACATTAGCTGACTAGCTGACCATAATAAGAATATTATGAAAATACTTTGTTGTTCTACATAAGTTCATTGTATGTTGTACATGGTATCTTCACTACTGGATTAAGCATATTTTGCTCCTTACTATATAGCGTAGATCAGGTGGTGACAAGGACAGCCCCCTGATCCCTTGTATCACAGGCACTGAAGGTGTTAATTAGTTGTAATGACAGGAGCTCAGGAGATGCAGAAAGAATAAGGGACTTACAGTATTGTAGGTTTAGAGTATCATTTTATTTCAGGGAGGCATGGTGGCACAGTGGTTAGCACTGCTGCCTCACAGGTCTAAGAGACATTTAAAAAACAATTGTACCATTATATTCCACTCAAACTAAGTACAGTTTCTCCTTCTCCATTAACTTCAAAGCATTTCCGTGTTTTTACCAAACTTGAGACAAAGTGAATGCAGTGGGGTTCACTCATCATTACTTGTCACTAATTCCTAAACAATTTCCACCACTTCCATTTTCTCTAATGCATCCACACAACCTTTGTCCACAATTTACACACAGTTTATAGCCCACAACCTTCGTCCACAATTTACACAATTACAATTTATAGTAGTTAACTCTACAGATGAAACCTGCTACTATTTTGTAAATTATATCAAAGGTAGTCTTCTTGATGACTACACATAATTCTGGTGGCAACCACCATAATTCTCTCTTTGCTTCATAAAAGGCTAAAGAGTTTATACATACACTGCATTTATGGAATTCATATAAATATGTGTTTGAACTCACAGAAAGCATATCACACTTGAACAGCTGACTGTAAAAAATCACAGAAATCAAAAGAAAACACCATGCCTGAACTTCTTACTTTGCATATGCACTGCCACAGGATCACATTTTCACAGTCAGTAAAGACAGGATGGAATGGAATATGAAATGTAACTAGGCTGGGTTGGGCCTAATCTGGGCTTAATACCAAAAAGACAAATGACTGTACACCAAAGCGAAAATAACATCCAAAAATCAAAGTCAAAATTTCTGTAATAGGGTCTCATTCATAAAACTTTAAGTGGATTTGAGTGTGAAAATATGTGCATGCCAAAAAAACAGGAAAATGCATACAGAAAAAATAAATAAATAAATATAAATATATACAGTATATATAACCAAAATATAAGTAAATTAAATAATGATGACCAGGAAAATATTGTGAAAATTCTAGCTATCACAACAACATAGAATTAAATTAACCTGCACCTTAAAAAGAATGCATGCCCACTCTCTCTGTTGCAGATGATATTGGTATTTGGCATATATTTAATGAAAAAGCCAACTGAGTACCTGTAATGAGTTTGTTTCTCATACTACACACTCTGATGTCATTGTTGCAGTTTATGCAGTTTTATGCAGTTGCCCACCTGGGCCTTCCTCTTCTTTTTCTATTCTGGTTAGATCCAGTTTCTTTTGTCTGTTAACAGACAACTTTATAAGAAATTTTCAGTTTCTTGGAAATCTGTTGCATGGAAAAGTCTAGTGAATTCTGGTAATTAATAATTCATATCTAAATATTATAAAAGGAAATCCTGGGACGAGACTTTCTTAGAGATAATTTCAACTCCCGCAAAAAACAATTTCAGGACCCGCGAGACAAGACTTTTTGCCAAGAGATTTTGACAAGACCCGCCCTCCTCTTAAAAATTTACAACCACACCCATGATTCACTCACTTCTCATCAGTGTGAATGCTATTGTCAGACACAGATCCTGCGCTCTCAGCTCCAAGCAGAGTCAGAAATAAAAGACAAAGAGTAAAATACAAAGCAAAACATCATAAAGAGTTTCAAAAACGTTGGTGCAATACACCTAAATAATAATAATAATAATACATTTTATTTGAAAGCGCCTTTCAAAACACTCAAGGACACTGTACACAGTAAAAAATAATAATAAAAGTAAGAAAATAAAAAGCAGGCAAAAGAGCAGGTAATTTACAAGATCATAAAACATAAAACAGTTCCAAGATAGGAAAATGGAGAAAGTTATGTGGGATAAGCTATTTTGAATAGGTGAGTTTTTAGTCTAGACTTAAAAAGAGAGAAAGAGGTGATGTTTCTTATTTCAGGATGTAGGGAATTCCAAAGTCAAGGAGCAGAGCAACTGAAAGCCCTACTCCCCATAGTGGCAAGACGGGGGACAGGTTACAGAGAGAGAAAGAGAAGAAGAGGATCTGAGACACCGAGATGGGATGATGATCTGTACCAAATCAGAAAGATATGGAGGAGAGAGATGATGAATAGCCTTAAAAGTATTCAGAAGTATTTTAAAATTAATGCGATATTTGACCAGAAGCCAATGGAGCTGCTGGAGAACAGGGGTGATGTGGTGAATAGAAGGGGTCCTGGTAATAATACGGGCAGCAGAGTTCTGAACACGTTGAAGCTTATGAATTGATTTTTGAGAAAGACCAAAAAGAAGTGAATTACAATAGTCAAGCCGAGAAGTAACAAGGCTGTGAACAAGAATGGCAGTGGCCTGTGGAGTAAGAAAGGAACGGAGACGATTGATGTTACGCAACTGGAAATAAGCAGACCGAGTGACATTATTGATGTGTGAATCAAAAGACAGAGTACTGTCAAGGATGACACCCAAACTTTTCACACATGGGGAAACAGAGACCGGCAAGTTATTGATAGCAATAGAAAAACTATTAGTTCTGGATAATGTTGATTTAGAGCCTACCAGGAGAAGCTCTGATTTATTGCTGTTGAGTTTCAGAAAGTTAGAAGAGAACCATGTATTTAGTTCAACTAAACAGAGAGTCAGGGAGGATGGGGGGAGAGCAGAATCAGGTTTGGTGGACAGATAAAGCTGGGTGTCATCAGCATAACAGTGAAACTGAATATTATATTTACGAAAAATATATCCAAGCGGGAGAAGGTAGATAATGAAAAGAAGGGGCCCCAGGACAGATCCCTGGGGGACGCAGAGCAGAGCAGGTTAGAGATTATGAAAGTACTAAAATTCGAAAGTCTCAAAAAACTGATAGAAAAGATCGCATTAGCGCTAACAAATGGAAATTATTACTCGGTGAAATAACAGAACAGCGAAAAGAGATTAAATATATGGACATAGGTGAGATGGCAGAAGAATGTAGATATTTTATGGCTTTAAACTTTAAGTCAGAGACTTGTAGATCGTCTAATTTGTGTTGCCATCAGAGAAAAGTAGTGTTTCTTCCCAATGAAGAGGCCTATCTGCGAGAGTTAAAAGATTTGTTGCTTGGTGAAAATGAAATCGACATAAGCGAGTGGCTGGTGCATTATGCAGGCCGGGGGTTCGCGAGCGAAGTGAGCAGGGGGTGAAGCACCCTACTGGTTTAAAAAAAAAAACAACAACAACAAAAGTAAAAAAAAATCCATGACGTCTATCTTTACATACATTTATATTCATAAGTAATTGGACAGTGGCACAGTTTTCATAATTTTGTCTCTGTATGCTACCACAATGGATTTAAAATGAAGAAATAATTACATGATTGAAGTGTAGGCTTTCAGTATTAAATAAACAGTTTTACCAAAAATATCGTATAAGCAATTTAGAAATGATGGCCATTTTTATGCATGGTCCCGCATTTACAGGGCCTCAAAAGTATTTCGACAATTGACTGACAAGGTGTTCCATAGCCAGGTGTGAGTGGGTCCCTCATTGTTTCACTAAGAATGAAGCCCTTGGTGATATCCTTGGTGAAGGAAATCCAATTCACAACATTTAGCCAAACCAAGAACACTCTCTGAGAGTTAGGTCTATTATTGTAAGTTTACAATCAAGGGAAAACTTCACGAAAGTAAATACAGAGGATTTGGCACAAGATGCGAACCACTGGTAATCCTCAAGCATAGGAAGGACAGATTAGACTTTACCAGAAAATATTTTTAAAAAATCAGTCCACTTTTGGAACAGTTTTCTGTGGACAAATGAAATTAACATTAATATGTACCAGAATGATGGACAGAAAAGAGTATGAAGAACTGAAGGAATGGCTCATGATCGGTAACATACCACATTGTCTGTGAAACATGGTGGAGTCAGTGTTATGGCATGGATATGCGTGACTGCCAAAGGAAATGGGTTACTGGTATTTATTGATGATATAACTGTTGACAAAAGTTGCAAGATGATTTCTGAAGTGTACCATGCTATACTGTCTGCTCAGAATCAGACAAAAGCTGAAAAACTTGACAGTACAGATGGACAATGAGCCAAAACATACTGTGAAAGCAAACCAAATGCTTTTCAAGGCAAAGAAGTGGAATCTTCTTCAATGGCCAAGTCAATCAAATTAACTCAACTCAACTGAACATACATTTCACTTGTTGAAAACAAAACTGACTGTAGAAAGTCCAGAAAACAAGCAGCACCTGAAGACAGCTGCAGTTAAAGGCCTGACAAAGCAACACAGGATAGAAACCCAGCACTTGGAGAAGGCCATGGGTTCCACACTTCAGGTAGTCACTGATTGGAAAGGACTTTCAACCATGGATTGAAAATGATCATTATTTTCATGATCATGTTATTCTGTCCAAATACTTCTGAGACTCTAAAAATGTGGGGACTATGTAAAAAAATGTTTATCTTTTCTAAACAGCTCATACAATATTTTTGTTAAACCCCTTGAAATAAAACTACAAGTCTACACTTCAATCACATCTTGATTGCTTCATTTCAAATCCATTTTGGTGGTGCATAGAGCCAAAATTATGAAAATTGTATCACTGACCAAATACTTATGGACCTAATCAAAGATTAACAGTAGTGTAAAAGCATCCACCTGGATGTCCTGATGCAAATGAAGCAACATTTCCAAGCCACATGACTTCTGAACATTGCTGCCAATGATGCTCGCCACTTAATAGCAGACACAATGTTCTAACCTGGTATTCCTGCAGTGAGAAGAGGACTACTTCTAATGGTAATGCCAAGAAGTAAAAAAAAGGGCCAAATAAAACTAGAACCAGGAGATAAGGACCCAAGACCATAAACCAAAAGAACAAGCAGGGGTCAAAAACCAAAAGATCAAAGAATACCAAGCAACCAAACCCAAAATACTAACCAAAAAAAAAAAAAAAAGTCAAGTAAACAGGCAAAATTCTAGCTCCCTGAGAAGATGCAAATTTCTAACTAAATCAGTAGAATTTTTACCAGAATCTAAAACCTTAAATGCTGGAAATAGTATGGCACCATCTTAAGTAACGGTGGTTCAGTGATATCATGCACCCTGACCTCTGGCAACCACACAAAATGGTCACACGTGTGTTCAAAAACAAAAAAGAAAATGGCATTGTGATAATATTTTAACAATGATGACAAAAAAATAACATGCTCAAAATGAAAATATGAGTATGAAATAAACACAAACATGAATTTAGAACTTTCCACAGCCTCCATATCATGACACTAACACCCAAGGATGTTTGAGAGTTGCACCAAACCAGAGTGCAGATGAGCTTGGAGGTGGAGAGATGCTAAACTGTATGTACACAAACTAACTAAACTCCTCAAGAAACAAGTGGGCTATGTTTTCAAATTCCTACTGTGCTTAACGATTTGAAATTAACCTAAGCATGGGCTAAATTTGAGGTGTTACTACTATGTTCTATCTAATACTGAAATTAAAAGAAAAATGAATCAGCATTTGAAAATCAGACATTGCACTCATGATTTTAGATTTCAAGCAGGTTATCATGCCAAAAACTTAACATTCCAGTAATGTATGAAATCTACTTACTCTGAATAACAGAAGAGAAAAATTACATTTATACAGTAATTTTAAATCTATTCTATACATTGTCGTGGATGCCAGGGGCGATGACCCGGCCGGGATGCCTTGGAAGACCGGAAGTGGCCGTGTGCCCATCTGGGATCACGTGGGGGCGGCCTTCCTGGTTGCTTTGGGGGTCACGGTTTCAGTGCATGGAAGCTCCACCCTGTAGGGGCCTGTGGTCACCGCCAGGAGGCGCCCCAATGCCTTGGGGACCTGTTGCCCCAGCACTCCCGCCACACCAGGAAGTGCTGGGGGGAAGATTTAGGACGACACCCGGAGAGCTGCCGGGAGGACAGCCGGCACTTCCGCCACACAGGGGCGTGGCCAAGGGAGGAATGCAGGGAACACCTGGTGCTCATCTGGGAACTGGATAAAAGGGGCCATCTCCATTCATTCAGGGCTGGAGTCGGGAGGCGGAAGGACAAAGCACAGGAGAGGTGTGGAGGTGGCCCGAAGAGAGGCATTTGTGTGGCCAGGACTGAGTATTTGGGATGTTGTGCACTGAACTGGGTCTGAGTGACCATTATTATTATTGTAAATATTGTAAATAAACGTGTGGTGAGGATTAACAACATGTCCCCCTGTCTGTGTCCGGGTCAAGTCCAAAACATCTATGATTTATTATAATAAAACACTAATGTCAATATTTGTATGCAAACCTTTTGAGCAATCTGATTGGTCAGTTTGCCTTAGTCTGATTGGTCAGTTTCACTGTGGTTGCTCAGTCAAACATGACTGAAACAGGAAGCAATGGGCATTGGGAGATTTTACACACACCAGGACACAGAAAAAGGAATAGAATGAACAATACAAATAATGTTTTCACAGCAGATAATGGTAGCCTCTACCATTAGTCGCAGTCAAAAAGTGGCAAGGAGACAAGCAATGCTCCTCAAAATGACAGAGTTTAAATGCAGGCTTTATGGGAACATGATTGACGGAGGAAATAGTGGACTACGAATGCCCCCAGTACACATAAGGCAAGAGATATCAAATATTAAACATTTTTACATTTACTCTGTTACCTGTCTTACACATAGCTGGTATATTATAAAAGGCTCATCTATCATTGTAATCGTTTTTTGCTGTCAATGACAGTTAAAAAATGCAGCTGGAAATGAACCCATCTTAGAATAGATAAGAGTTGACCACAGGAAGTGCACATCTACATGCACAGAGAAGGTATACAAGGATAATTAAAATTAAGTAATCAGTCTGAGTGCACAGTATGTGTAGGAAAGTGTAACATAGTGGTTAAGGCTGTGCACTTCAGACCTGAATGGTTTGGATAGAAATCCTGCTACTGACACTGTGTGACCATGAGTAAGTCATTCTCACCTGCATGAGCTCTAATCGAAAAAACAAAAGAAATGGAACCAATAGCATCTCACATGTTGTCTTGTTATCCATCTAGCCTTGGATAAAATTATCAGCTAAACAAATACATGTTAAATAAGAACATGACAGCAACCATTAAAAAGGATATCAGGGAGGCTAAAAGACAGCTGGAGAGGAATATAGCAGATAAGGCAAAAGAAGACCCCAAGAGATTCTTTCAGTATTTTAGTAGTAAAAGAACAGTCAAGGAGGAGGTCAAGTGCATCAGAAATAGTAAAGGGGAATTAAAAGACACAGACAGTGAAATAGCAGATGCCCTAGAGTTACATTTTTCTGAGGTGTTTACAAGTGAACAAGTGGATAACCTCCCAGAGGTAAACACGACTACTAAGGAGGTACTGAGGGATTTGAAAATTGTAGAGGGAGAAGTGCTGCTCAGATTAAATAAGATGAAATCAAACAAATCACCAGGCCCAGATAATATTTATCCTCGTGTTCTTAAGGAGGCTAGTGAGTACATATATAAACCCTTGACACGTATTTTAGGAAGTTACTGTGCACTAGAGAGATTCCGAAAGGAGTGGAAAATGGTAAATACCATTATATAAAAAGGGTGACAGGGCAGATCCAAGCAACTATAGGCCAGTAAGCTTAACATGCATCACAGGAAAATTAATGGAAGGAATTATTAAGGATAAGATTGAGCAACACCAGGCAAGGACAGGAGTTATTCTGAACAGTCAGCATGGGTTCAGAAGAGGGAAGTCATGTTTTACTAACATGCTGGAATTCTATGAGGAGGCAACAAAAGGATACGATCAAAGTGGAGCTTATGATATTATTTATCTGGACTTTCAGAAAGCATTTGATAAGGTGCCACATGAGAGGTTGGGCATCAAGTTAAAAGAAGTGGGAGTTCAGGGTGATGTTTTTAGATGGGTGCAGAATTGGCTCAGACACAGGAAGCAGAGGGTGATGGTGCGAGGAACCTCATCAGAACTGGTCGATGTTAAGAGTGGTGTTTCACAGGGGTCAGTGTTAGGGCCCATGCTATTTTTAATATATATAAATGATTTAGATAGGAATTTAAGTAACAAGCTGGTTAACTTTGCAGATGGTACCAAGACAGGTGGATTAGCAGATAATTTGGAATCCGTTATATCATTACAGAAGGACTTGGATAGCATACAGGCCTGGGCAGACTTGTGGCAGATGAAATTTAATGTCAGTAAATGTAAAACGTATTACACATAGGAAGTAAACATGTTAGGTTTGAATACACAATGGGCGGTCAGAAAATCGAGAGTACACCTTATGAGAAGGATTTAGGAGTCATAGTGGACTCTAAGCTATCAACTTCCCAACAGTGTTCAGAAGCCATTAAGAAGGCTAAAGAATGTTAGGTTATATAGCACGATGTGTGGAGTACAAGTCCAAGGAGGTTATGCTCAACCTTTAAAATGCACTGGTGAGGCCTCATCTTGAGTACTGTGTGCAGTTGTGGTCTCCAGGCTACAAAAAGGACATAGCAGCACTAGAAAAGGTCCAGAGAAGAGCGACTAGGCTGATTCCAGGTCTACAGGGGTTGAATTATGAGGAAAGATTAAAATAGCTGAGCCTTTACAGTTTAAGCAAACGAAGATCAAGAGGTGACATGATTGAAGTGTTTAAAATTATGAAGGGAATTAGTACAGTGGATCGAGACTGTTATTTTAAAATGAGTTCATCAAGAACACAGGGACACAGTTGGAAACTTGTTAAGGGTAAATTTTGGACAAATTAGGAAGTTTTTCTTTATGCAAAGAACGGTAGACACTTGGAATAAGTTACCAAGTAGTGTGGTAGACAGTAAGATTTTAGGGACTTTGAAAACTCGACTTGGATGTTTTTTTGGAAGAAATAAGTGGATAGGACTGGCGAGCTTTGTTGGGCTGAATGGCCTGTTTTCGTCTACAGTGCTCTAATGTAACTCCCAGCAGGAACCTATATGAATTTGGGAAGAGTACCAAAGTGAAAACAGAAAGAACTAGAAATAGATGTGCTCAGCCTTCCATGTAGAAAACTTTAATAATTACTTAAGTATGTATAATATAAATGCATGTATTAAATATGTATTACACGTATATGAATGCTGGGGACTGACTACATAAACACTGCTTAGCACTGACAGTCTTCTAATAACTACAAGACCTGTTTATTGCATTTTTTTACTGTGTAGCATTCCATATTTCTGTTTATTACTACTTTTAGAATGTATTGTTTTAATACTATACCTAACTTATGCTCCTTACTTTCCACTTTATATCAATATATCATATTTAATACAGTATGGTAATGCACAGTACAGTAATTATTCGAGTGCTAGGAATGAGAGACAGAAATTGAAACTAATATTTTTGCTGCACATGTAACAGTGGAATAAAATGACGTGCCTTATTCGGATAGTCTCTGGAAGATCACTCTTTTATTTGTTGAATAAAGATGTCTTTACAAAGCTCAAAACGTGTTAATACTTAAAGGTAAATATCAAAGGAAATACATGTTTCTTCAGGTTAAAAATGAAACAGATCTCTTAGCCTACTGAAAAAAACATTCTAGTAACATAGGTGGGAGAATCCCTTCTTTACACAGAGAGTAGTGGGAGAATGAAACAAACGGCCCGGTCCTGCTGATGAAGCAGAAAACCTGAGCGTGCTAATTAAAGAGACCACAATATAAATATATTTGTGTTTAAATCTAACAGTACTGTGAATACTGGAGATAATGTTGAGTGCACACGAATTATAATTCACCCTTTCATTTCTTTCTACACAGATATAGAAAGAGTCATTGGAAGTCTATTTTATCTAAAAAGTGAAAATTGTTTCTATACAACTGATCTGTCGACTCCATGTGAAACATTGCACCATGCATTGTATTTAAACAGTTCTAGTTTATATTACCGTCATCATTAATATGAACATGCGAATAAAACAGCAATTGCACTTCAATAAATTTGTACTGAAATAAAAATGTCCTTCCCTATCCCCCGCCCCCACCTTCTCTCTGTTTAAGGTAACTGCAACACTCAGATTCTTAAAAAAGGGAATGCTGTACCCGTCCAAGAAATCTACAGGCTCAAACCCAAAAGGACATTTTGTCGTCAATCATGTCTTAAGGGACCAATCACCTTAACGTATAGGCAGTACTTCCGATCATTTTTTTTCCATTTACTTGTGCAGGGGCAGTCAGGAGACCCCGTAGGAAATGTGAACAACGCATTTTTTTGCTGCAATATCCTTCCGACACATTAAACAATCCCAAGCACCAGTTTAGAGAACTTTAATACAAAAACAAATATTTTATATTCACGACTCCTTAAAAAACATACACGGATACTTTATGTGGCAGGATTAGATTTTCACGAGCTGGCCAAAGTAACTTTATATTTCTTCCTGCCGCCGGAAGTTAAAGTCCCGGTAGGATAAATAGAACGGCGCCGAAGTACAACCTCCTTTTCAGTTGAGCGCTGAAGCCTCGGCCGGATCATGTCAAGCGGTTCTGCGGATTATAACAGGTAAAAATGTAAAGTTTGAAAATTATAAAATTGTTTAATCCATGAAGGTGTAAATTAATTAATCACTTAATAAGTCCGTGATTGACAACCGGAGTGCAAAGTACTTCATGTGGGTGCTGAAATTGTTGAACGCGTGTGGGGGATTCTTTCTACCTTCTCCCGATTAAAGTAGAAATGATTATAATCGTAGAATGTAATCTTGTCGCGTTTATAAAAAGCGGATGAAAAAGTAAGAGGTGGAATTTACATATGCCTACATTAAGGCGATGCGGTGACTTTAGGCCTGCTCCGCATTTAGGCCTTTTTTTTCCACCTCTCCGCCACTTCTCCTCATGGAGTCGGCAAGACGCCGGCACGCTGCATAATTTTCTGAAGCGTGCACCTCCACCCAATTTTACGAGCAAATCGTCTTTAACGCCTTCTGAATTTTGTTGCCATTAACCTTGTGGTGCGTATATCTTATTTTTCAAGTATAGAGACGTTTTAAGGCAAATTGCGATCGGAGACATCAGTGCGTAGTGGGGTGTGGAAAAAGAGCGTTTTCTCCCTTATCATTTTTTGGAGCGTTTGCGCAATTTCTCTGGGAGTGGTGATTTCTCCGACTTGGGTTGAGGGACGATAAAAATTTGGGAAGTTTTTTTTTTTTTCCGGATGCGTTGCTAGGCATATTTTTTTTAACTGTTACTATGTTTGAAGTTTGATCCCGGAATGTGCTTACGTGAGTTACAAACGGAATTAAGGAGTTATCCTTCTGTAAGATCACTTGCTCTTATTAGATTTCCTTAAATTTACGGCATGAAAGTAAAGCTGACTTGATGTATAACTTTAACCATTAATACAGCGGCAAGACTGAGCTGTCTTCCCGTTATTCGCTCCACGTGGCGTATCTTGGGGATTCGGCGTTTGCCCTCGGTGACATTTTACGAGAAACGTTTGGCTGGGCTCCATGGTATTTATGTGAAACCCGAACGTTTGATAATTTGAATCACCTTAAATGTCATTTAGACTGTGCTTAAGTAAGGGGTAATGTGCACGGTGCGTAGGTAATATGGCCCGTTGTCTTTAGGGTCTTTTAATGTGTCATTGAGAATACTACTTCTAAGCAGTATAACTTAAAAGGTATTCACTTATTGGTTAGTTGTAATGAGCAGATCCTCTTTTCTTTTTTTTTTTTTTTTTTTTTTTTTAAAGGCTAGTGGGCTATTTGTTCAGCCGCTTTTGGGAGCAATTTGCAGCGAACTTTTTTAAAAGCATCTTCTGCCTGAAATACGTCCTAGATCAGAATCAAATTAGTAAGATCTGTTTGTACGTGCATCCACGCTAATTACTTTAAAGTTGCATTTGGAAGTATTTAACAAGGAGGTTAAAATATTTTTTTTGTTTCAGCTCTAGAGACAGAGATCATGGAGGACCCGAAGGAATGGAGCCTGATGGTGTCATTGAGGTAAGTGGGCAGAGCAAGAAGCTTTCAAAAAGGTTAATATTGAAAGGATTTCTAATCTAATACATTACTTCAACTCTTTCAGAGCAATTGGAACGAAATTGTTGACAATTTCGATGATATGAACTTAAAAGAAACTCTCCTGAGGGGTATCTATGCTTACGGTTTTGAAAAGCCATCAGCGATTCAGCAAAGAGCAATCATTCCTTGCATTAAAGGTAAACTTTCCCCAACCCCCCCCCCCATTTAGACTGGGCAGCTCAAGAGTGAAATGATGGTTACCATCTTTCGGGACTGACTTGCAGTGGAGAAAAATCTAAATGCTGATCACTCTAAATTGGCCCTCGGTTATGAAAATTGTGAAAGTAATTTTACATATCTAATGTTTATCAGTTGCATATTTGGCAGTTAATTGGAGTGCAGGGATTGTCACAAAACGTAATTTTTCTCAACTTATTTCCTAGGGTATGATGTCATTGCTCAGGCACAGTCTGGAACTGGCAAGACTGCCACATTTGCCATTTCTATACTACAACAGCTGGAGATAGACCAGAAGGAGACTCAGGCTTTAGTCCTGGCTCCAACTCGAGAGCTGGCTCAACAGGTATGCAGCACCTGAAGCCATAAAAATGTAAACCTGCATTACAATATAGAGCAGTGTTGTAAACCAAGGCGACATATTTTGGATGGTGGTCCAAAAGGTACTTTTCATTTTCTCTCAGTACTTCATGTTTGAAGGACATTTTGTAATTTTGAGAAACTG
Source organism: Polypterus senegalus (assembly GCF_016835505.1). NCBI lineage: Eukaryota > Metazoa > Chordata > Cladistia > Polypteriformes > Polypteridae > Polypterus > Polypterus senegalus. The sequence continues at coordinate 140,552,640 of NC_053154.1, read as the reverse complement.
TTTTAGTTAAATTTGCAGGTAAAGTTACAATATAGCTGCCACGTGCTGTGTTGTCGTTCCCCCTGCATAAAGTAACTCGTTTCATACTATCCCTGATTGTCTCTAAAACTAGACAGACAGGGACGCTTGGTCACGAACATGATGCCAATTTAAAACTAATTTTTTTTTTTGTTTAATTGGCAGATTCAAAAAGTAATTCTAGCTTTGGGTGATTATATGGGTGCCACATGTCATGCTTGTATTGGTGGTACAAATGTTCGTAATGAGATGCAGAAACTTCAAGCAGAGGCTCCCCATATTGTTGTTGGCACACCAGGAAGAGTATTTGACATGCTGAACAGGCGATACCTGTGTAAGTGTGGGGGATTTTTAGTTCTGCTGTTTAAGTGAAGTGATGTTATCTTTCGGGACTGACCTGAAATGAAGTCACCCTTAATGCTGATCATTTAATATGCAGATTAAACATTCCCCAAATTGTTTTTTCAGCTCCTAAATGGATCAAAATGTTTGTGCTGGATGAAGCTGATGAAATGTTAAGCAGAGGCTTCAAGGATCAAATCTATGAGATTTTCCAAAAGCTTAGTACAAACATTCAAGTGAGTATAACAATTTGTCAAATTACCTTCTTTATAAAGTTCTGTGCTAAAATTGACTAAAACCAGGTTTTATCTTGGTTTTGTTGATGATGCTAGCAGAGAATAAAAGGGAAGAAAATTATATGCACTGTATTGGAAATGAGGAGAGGTCGGGCCTCTTTCTTAATGTCCATTGACCTTCTGCTCAAAATCCAGTGCCACATTGGAGTTTATACTCTTCACAATGCAGGTTGTTCAGCTACTTGAAAAATGTGGCCCAATTGCTTATTTTTAACTTTAGGAAGACTGTTTAACTTTATCTTTTTAAAGACCACCTGAATAACAGTGGTCAGTTGCTGTTTATCTTGTATGTTTTATGAGGGTTGTCCGTTTGTGTTGGTCTTACTTGCAGGTTGTTCTCTTGTCTGCTACAATGCCAGCAGATGTATTAGAAGTGACCAAAAAGTTTATGCGTGATCCAATCCGGATCCTTGTGAAAAAAGAGGAGCTTACACTTGAAGGCATCAAACAGTTCTACATTAATGTGGAGAGAGAGGTATATTTTTATGACATACGTTGCACATAGTGTGATTTCTAATTACCATTAAGTAAATATTCTGTTCTACATAATTCCCTTCCTGTTAAAGCACCTTGCTAAAATTGCAGTTGTCAGACTGATTGTCTGGCTATTGCAGTGATGCCAGTAGGGTACACCCAGGAAGAAGAAAAATATGCACAGTGTCATAAAAAGACTTGGGTGGACCTCTTTCTTAATGTCCAGTGTCCTTGATCTTGTGATTTCTGTGCTACATTTCTGTATATCGTAAAAAAACAAACTCTGGTTTTTTGAACAGATTTACCTAAATTTTTATAGGAATGGAAGCTGGATACTCTTTGCGACTTGTACGAGACTCTGACAATCACCCAGGCTGTCATTTTCTTGAATACAAGAAGGAAGGTTGACTGGTTAACAGAAAAGATGCACGCTAGGGACTTTACTGTTTCTGCGTTGGTAAGAAGATTTTAGGATTACTTGTATAATGAAATAAAATTTCCTTGATTAATGTCATGTTGTTCATTTTATTGCCTTGTAGCATGGAGATATGGACCAGAAAGAACGAGATGTCATCATGAGGGAATTCAGATCAGGTTCTAGTCGTGTCTTGATAACAACTGACTTATTGGTAAGGATAACCTAGGAATTGTTTCGAGATTGACCTTTAAATGAAAATGGATAAATGGCTGAGCACAAAGTTTTTTTTTTATATATAAACAGGCACGTGGAATTGATGTGCAGCAAGTATCTTTAGTTATTAATTATGATCTTCCTACCAATAGAGAAAATTACATACACAGGTGAGTTTATTTGCTGTTTTTTGGGATACTGAGTGTGCATTTGATCATTCTGAGATTAAGTAGAACAATGCATCACAGTATATATACTGAAGTTAATTGGAGGTTGTCATTAGTCCAGTGCAAATGCAAGGTTTTTTTAAGCTTTTGACTTGTCTCAACAGAATTGGTCGGGGTGGTCGTTTTGGCAGAAAAGGAGTTGCCATTAACTTTGTTACTGAAGAGGACAAGAGAATACTTCGTGATATTGAGACTTTCTACAATACTACTGTGGAGGAAATGCCAATGAATGTTGCTGATCTGATTTAGTCCCTTGGAGATTGTCGAATGCAGTGCTCGCTGTTGCTGAATAAACAGATGTGCATTTTGCTTTTGGAAGAATATTGAAAAATATTGAATCTTGTCTCAATGCTGAAATCGGATTCAAAATACACATTTTCTTTGACAAGTAAAGCGACTTTTGTCGCAAGCTCTTGTGGGGAGAGCCTTAGGCCTTGTCCTCTAAACAGAATTAGACTGTTGGGGTGGGGAAATAAACCATGGGGTCTACAGATATTTTCTTTAAATATTTTTTTCTTTGTTTAATAGAAGTATTTGTATTAGATGTTCTTTACCATTTAATTATTTACTTGTGGACTAAAAGATATAAGTGCTGTATTAAATCTGCCAATTATGTTAAACTAACATATTTACAATTACTGTAAAGAAAGATTGTTGGATAGCCTTTAAAAATTGTGAAGCACTTTTCTACTCGTTTGTTTGTGGGTATATTTATTTAATAAACTATTTAATCGGATCTGTTGTGTTCAAGCCCTCATTTTCAGTGGGCTAAACAAAATTTTGAGGCACTTAACCCTTGTCAAGGATGTTGGTGTTTACAAAAATGGTGGTTTATTTTTTAAATGCATTAAAGGGATGCACAAATCCAATTCTTCCAATTTAACATGTAGCAATTTCATTTACAGTACTTGTATCTTTAAGTCAATGCCACTTCCATTAATTGTAATGATTTCTTATTACACTTGTTCTGAAGTGCATGTGCAATAAATTACCACACTTGTGTGTACATGCTTGCGTTTTGAGAATTATTGCTTGATTGGGGCGGTAAGTCTACTAAACTTCCCTCATGCATTAATAATGCAGGAGTAATGTATATAATGGAAGTGGCATGATCTAACAGTCTTTGTATCAGAAAAGACCATTTCTATACAAAGTTCTTGGGGATAATGGACAAGAACAAATACACTAATGAATTCTGAGGTGGAGTAAATGAGTTTTTTTTTGGAATAGCAGCTGGGGTTTTATTAAGCAAAAGCAATATTGTATTTTCAGTTTACACTTTATTGTCACTTTGTATACAAAATAAGAAATTACAAAAGGGCAATTGCAGTTAAAGCTTCAGTTGCACTGTGTGATATGCTGCATAATTACTGAACAGAGGGCCATTAGTTGCAAATATTCATCAGCACCATCAGACAAGCATTTGTCCACTTCCTAGGGAGGGGAAAAAAAAGTTAAAATTTTACAAGTTAGGATTTACAAATTATGCATTATATTTAATGGAACAGTCAGTACCGCAAGCTTCTCTGCAATTGCTGATTTCTGCTTGTCATTTAGATCTTCTCTTTTAACAAGGTTGTCATGAAGCTGGTTGATTATCTGTGTGGCTGCAAATCCTTCATTAACCATATTCTACAAAAAAAAACAAACCTAATTGGGCTACCAAAAGCATATTAAATTACAGTATTACAAAAAATTGCTAAAGGTTAACATTTCTGAATATTAAAATGACCCTCCATGGCATAATGAAACTTGTAGAATTTTATGCCACTACTGTATTTCCCCATCTTGATTTGCACTTAGTAAATAAAGACTGCAGGACAAGGCAATTCAATAACCACCATTCATAATATTTAAATTAACAATTTATTTGGTAATTAATATTGAACATTAAATTTTTACTACCTTCACAGACACTTCTAGTTTCTCAAACGAACTGCTGTAGCAAGACTGCAAAAGACTATCAATCATCTTGTCGGAAACCACCTATGCAAAAATTAATTTTACAAATGTCAGTATAGTGCACCTACACCAAAACAGTATATATTTTTTTACACTTTTTAGTTATGTATGCATTTCATACAATGTATAATGCTTTTGGTCAGTCTCATTCCTCTGAAATTCGATATTAAAAGAAAAAGGTTTGAGGCCAAAGTATCACACATCTAATCTGTGATCTTTTTGAAAATAGGGCAACAAATGATTCATGCACCAATTTTATTATATACGCTATTGAAATTGTATTTTAAATGGCATCAATTTGGGGGAATCACTTATTTTTCTTCGCTCTCAATCTTGACTGACCAAAAAGAAAAAGCTGTTCTCAATACTAAATTGTATGTCATCCTGAAAACATCAGGTTCAACCCCGTTTAGTTCAATTCATGTTCATGGGGCCCATTTATTGCATTGCTAATAAATCTGTTTTGGTTTTGGTTTCCTGGGCAGCACAGATAAATTGTAAGAATTTAAACAAGTATATGTTTACATTTAAAGTTTGAAAAATGAATAACTGTTAATTGCACTCGGACTATAACCTTGTATGAAATGGAGTTAGTGAAAGGATAAAAAAAAAACAAATGTGCATTTCTAAAATTAAGGATAGCAATTTTTCTCAAACTATTAACTTGAATTTTGTTTCAGATCAACACTTTCACATTGGTTATGCCAATATCAAGCAAAGATCTAAATTTGTCCACACTACATAAGCATGCACATCTAGCAATCCTTTGAGGGCAGCAGCTGATATCTTGTCACACTAGTCTGCTACTGACATCGGATACCATGAAAGTTCTGTTGGTTACACTTTTATCAAAATACTTTTATGTGAATGGCCTAACAATTCTGCAAGCTGTCAAAAGTGTCATTTGTGTTTTTACTCCTTAGCAACTGAAAAATGCTTAAATCAACCTCATCTCTCTTTCTGAAACCTCATATTATAATAACATACGTATTTTCAACTTTTACTCACCCCAGCAATTTCAACAACAATACTATCTGTAATTTCCAAACCACCCATGAGCCGTGCACAACTTTGTAGAAAGGTGATAGCTTTTCGTAAATCGCCTTCAGAAACCTGCACAAGTGCTTTAATTGCCTGAAATAGAAATAGTTGGATGTTTAAAAGCTACAGTTGTACTTTTTAAAGGTCTACGCTTCCTGTAAATATCTTTTTGTACAATTACTTGGGAAATGGGTGAGCTGTTTTCTGATTAGTAGGCATAAAATACTAAACATTAGTGCTATACACATTACCATTCAGCTCTATGATTTCCATACCTCTTGTGTATAATGGAGGCCTTCTTTCTGACAAATGTCTAAAAGTCGCTTTTCCTGCACCTTGTCTGATAAAGGCTTGAAACGAAACTTAGAACATCGAGATGTGAGCGGCTCAATGATTCTAAAAAAAAAAACAAAAACAAAAAAAAAACCTGCAAAATCTGTAAACCATCTGATCATACCGAGTAACTACTCAATAGTACAACATGATTAACCATAATATATAAACAAATGGCCGCATAGTGGTTCAGTGGCTGTCACTAGCACCTTACATTTGCAGGGACCTAGATCACTTTGTATGTGGATTTATTTTTAAAATACACTCCAAGCTGTGGCCAAATGTTGGGTGTTCCACGCCCAAATTAATATAAAAAAAAAAATACTTAAATGCTTAGTAGACACTACTGCTATTTTCAAGAGACTCCTAAAAGTGAACAAGGAAAAGGCACAACTAATAGTACTGGTTAGCTAACGTAGGTGATCATATACAGTGAAGCTAAACTCAGCCAGCAAAAACTTAAGAGGAATGAGGTAGTGGGTAACATTACAGGTTAACACTCGATCACCAGAAACAGATATGAACATTTTAATTTGTCATCAGCTTACTAGATAAAATTCCAGACTAGAGTATTCCTTTAAAAAACACATAAGCTATTTCTCCTTACACTCAGATAAGAACTTAGCAAAGCATGAGAAAAGAGTCTGTCTTATAAACAAACATTGTGTGCAAACCACACACACACTTACCTCTAGCTATGTTGGACACTAATTCTCTATTTCTTTAGGCACTGCAAAGATATGGCAAGTAGGTATTCTGAAGTACCACTCTGATAATGGGCAATTAACTTTCCTGGTCTCAGAATTGCTGCTTGTCAGTTGGGATGATATCAAGGGTCCACCCCGCTGCTGAGGTTCTGGCCTCAGTTTTCCTGTTGCACACAACAATGGTTATTTGGAGTGTGCTATTTAAAGAAGCAGCCATCGGAGGACCTGTAAGGCATAGAGATGCTGCTGTACTTATCCGCTTGTGTTCTCTGTAGCTTTGCAGCTGGGCCTTGTTCTATCTTGGTTAGGTCCAGTTTGCTGTTTGCTCTCAAGACAGTATTGGACACCTTGGCATTAAATTTTTATTTTATTGGCAATCTCTTGCATGGAATATCCATCATTTTTCAAAAACAAGAAATGGTTACCTTTACCACAAATTTGCCTTATTTTGGCCATTTATGAACCCACAAACTAATACGAGATGTGCTTGTACCTTGCAACCCAAGTAAAGACAATTTACTTGCTTTATGGAACAAATCAACAGGTTTCAATGGTATTTACACAACTATAGAGGTTAAACTTGATTCATTAAGGATAAGCTATGACAGTTTACCATTAGGAGATAGGATTATTGGCTGCTGAAAATGGGGCTTTGCAGTCATATGTGAATAATAAATTACAGATAAGTCACTTCAAGCAGTAATTGCCATTAGTAACACTAGCAATATCTTAGCTATTTTTATCCAGGTGCTATTAAATTGATTAAATATAACATAGCTTAGGAAGCAAGCAACAGTGGATGTCCTCTGTAAGGCTATCAAAACAAACATCACTATTCAAATATAATTCAAATTTATATGGAAAAAAGTCTTGATTGAAGATTCATGCTGAGATTTGATTGTAAAGGAATAGCACCGCCCCCCCCCAACTTTTTTTTTTGCACATCACTTCCACGATCAGCATTTTTAATTGTTAATTTTTATCATAGTTCATAAAATGGAACATTTATTCTACTATACTGCTCTACTTTTTGGTTATTGGGTGTACTAACCACAGATTAAAAAAAAGAAGAAAATTCTACCAAAAATGCCCTAAAAGTATTGTTTCACTCCTGATCCAGTCCTGTTTTACTGTACCCGAGATCTTCAATTTGCTGTTGTTTTATATTAAAACTATTAGGCATTCATGGTAGAAATATATTTGTTGGATTTATTTATACATCACCGCATCTGTGGCCCAAGAATTTCACAATGACCTTGCAGTGTATTTGTCAATACAGATCTGAGATCTAATTATTGCTGTACCTGTAATGGGGGAAAATAATAACATTTTGTTTAATCTTGTATGTCATTCTTTGACCAATGGCACCCTACTTTACAAATGTATCCAATCGACTGCTTCACACACCTCATGCATCTTCCACAAACTTTTAACTATAACCTACCCTTTCTTGTGATTTATTTGAAATTTTAAAAAAATGTTGCTGTGTATTACTATTATTTTTTTTTTTACTTAGTAGCAGGATCATTAAGTCGTAATTAATGAAAGTGTCTGCCAAATAAAAAAATATAATGAGGTGGGAATACTTAAAGATCATTGCAATGCAACATTTAGTACATTCAGTAACCTCTTTTGTGAAACAGGAATAGACTCGCCATTCCTTGACTTATATAAAATATGCTGTAGTTGCGCACTCACTTTACATCTTTTACACTCATGGAGCAGAAAGGCACACAGCACATCAGAGGCCTAGAAGTGGGGGCTGGGTACCAGGACTAAAGTAACGTGTGTTTTTAACACGTTTGGGTAATCGGGAATGACTTTGTGCATGCATGAAAGGCATGTGAAGTGTCCTGGTTCTACTTTCCACTTTGATCACACCACTGTCCGTGCAAAGAAAAAAATCATGTTTCATGAGTCATAAGCAACGCATACTTGGCAGACAGTGAGCAAAAATAAAAAAAAGCAAAAAGTATTAATAATGAAGCATACAGAGGTAATGTAAGTGTATGAGCAATTTTTAATCTACCTTTAAATACATCCAAACATGTACTTATTTTTAAAATGAATATCTGAACCCTAATTTTTATATAACTTGACAGCCCTAGTCTACTATAAGGTGCATTCACACCCACACTCCCATGTTTACCCAATAACCAAACATACACGCATGTGTTTGGGGGTGTGGGAGGAAAACAAAAGTAGAGAAACCAATGTAGGGCTGGAACGACGTGCAAAATCTACACAAACAGTGATCAAGTACAGGACTCGAACCCAAGGAGATGATTTCAAGTGGCAGCAGACCTAACCATTGTGCCATCATGCAGCTCAAGATTAAAAAAAAAATTAAAATGTTATAAACACATATTTTTACACAGTCTATGTAAACATTTAACATTAGTATTTTACATTTCATTAAGAAAATAGTGATGCATTTCCCAACTACTTTGTGTACTAACCTGCTAACATAATTACAAATCAGACAGAACCGCGTAGTTTTTGACTCTTTTTCCATGGTACGTCGAAGCGCAGCTTGAGCAGCATTAGTCATGGAATCTGCTTCATCCAAGATCACTATTTTAAATGGAGGGCACAGCTTGCCACTATACAGAAAATATTAAAAACAAACAAAGTATATTGAGATTACTTGTAAACAGAACAATCAAGAACAAAACTTCCTTCACCTATAAGGAAAATGGAACTGAATTATAATGATTCTTTTTTATTGTGTTTTGGCTTAGTGTGAATTGCTTATTTTCTTAGCTGCATAAAATATATATGAGGACACCCCTTACATTCAACATGAGTTACATTTAAGTAAATTTTACATAACAACATCCCTAGAGGCCAAAATTAGACTACAAACAGCAATGAAGTGACAGATCCGACAAAGAACTGTAGCAAGAGAATGGCCCAGAATGCATGTAAAGCAACTTGCTATCATGTCTATAAGTAGCACACAAACCCACTTTACTGTATACAGTTGTGTTTAAAAGTTTGTGAACCCTTTTGAATTTTCTATATTTCTGCATAAATATGACCTAAAACATCATCAGATTTTCACTCAAGTCCTAAAAGTAGTTAAAGAGAAACCAGTTAAACAAATGAGACACAAATATTATACTTGGTCATTTATTTATTGAGGAAAATGATCGAATATTACATATTTGTAAGTGGCAAAAGTATGTGAACCTCTAGGATTAGCAGTTAGTTTGAAGGTGAAATTAGAGTCAGGTGTTTTCAATCAATGGGATGACAATCAGGTGTGAGTGGGCATGTTATGTAAAGAACAGGGATCTATCAAAGTCTGCTCTTCACAACACATGTTTGTGGAAGTGTATCATGGCACGAACAAAGCAGATTTCTGAGGACCTCAGAAAAAGAGTTGTTGATGCTCATCACCAGGGGCCTCATGTATAAACGGTGCGTACGCACAGAAATGTTGCGTAAGAACTTTTCCACATTCAAATCGCGATGTATAAAACCTACACTTGGCGTAAAGCCACGCACTTTTCCACGGTACCTCATGCCTTGTCGTGCGCAAGTTCTCCGCTCGGTTTTGCAAACTGGCGGCACCCAGCGTCAAAGCAATGGTACTGTTCTTGTGTGATTACTCATTATTTTCATGACGCGGCTTTATAAATACACAGAAACTAACCGCATATTGTTTATTAGTGTAATGCATCTGATTGTAATTAACTCGTAACAATATAATGGTCCAGGGAACAGCCATAGTATTCCAAATACCATAACTGCTCTCACTTCTTCTTCTTCTTCTTCTTTCAGCTCCTCCCGTTAGGAGTTGCCACAGCGGATCATCTTTTTCCATATTACTCTCACTGCACGACTCGGAGTATTTATATCACTGTATCTGAGTGTGAATCACAGCAGCAGCTGATCGGAAAGAGAATTATCGGTATACGCATTAAGCACACGCTGTCTCTGCCACTGCAAAACGTTTCAAAGCCTTTCCTGTATGGACCTCGCGGTTCAGAAACAGTTTAATCCCAAGAACTTTAAATGCACTCAATCAATTGCACCTTGTAGAACTGTTAGGACTTATAAGTACAATCACCCCACTGTAAACTTGCACTACAGTTATAATATTACACAACCTGAGTCACTTTATAAAGCGCGTATTTACATATGATGACGATATCATTTTTAAGGTGAAATGCAGCAAAATATGTTTGTTAAATTATACACATAAACTTTAACTTCATTTAAATAATCTATATTCTTCACTGGGAGTGTCGTGAAGGATAGAATAATTAAACATGTACTACGAAGATATTTCAATGTTCTTTAAGCGTTTTGAAGAATCGGCGCTAAGCTTACAGATGGCTTAACGTCTATTACAGAGCTGATTGTATGGCGATCGGTTACTTGGGGAAAGAAAAGCAAGGACTCTTGGGCGGCCACACCAATATATATTGAATATAAAACAGAAAGAGAAAATAACAACACAGCTAAAAACGCAGCGACAAATTTCGACAAAAGATAAATGCTTGTCATGAGCACGAGGCTCATGAAACCCATGTTTAATAATGTGCTTTAGCTGCTATCATCATGAAAATGATATCACGTATACATCTCAGTATTTTAGTTATTCAGAGAGCTGTAATATCACGAATGTAATGGACTCTGTGTCCAGTTGGAGGAAGAGAGCCAGTTTAAGAAGCAAGTAGTGATTCACACACATAGATCACATACAGTAGAAGATCAAATACAAAACAAAGCATTTAACGTGCTACTTTAATTACGATGTGATTTAAGAAACTGGTTAATTAAACGATTTTAAGATGAAGTTTATGATGTTCTACTAAATGACAAAATAAACTACGTGATTAAAGTGGAAATGTCGAGATTGAAGTTGACATTTCGTGCTTTTTCCCCACCGTATGCCTTTTTTCTCTGTACCCTAATAAGCTTTCATATGACACTCAGACAGTGGGCTACAACTCGGCTTTTCACGGCGACTTTGATATGTGACTTCTTTTTTATTTCCGGCACTGTGCGATTTTGTGAACGTGAGCTTTCAAGTTTCTCCAACACGCTATGTCACTAGATCAACTTCCTTTTGTTGATTATACCACGGTTTATTTGAACAAATAGTATGTTTTTCCTTTGCCTCCACTTGGTATTCGCTGAAATTCTTATATTTTCCCAGTGCTTTTCCCATTGTCTTTTCACAGAAGGCTGCGCTTAAGGGCGATTTATATTGATTTGCATATTCAAATAGGCGTAATTCTGGGAGGATTTGGGGCGTTACATAATGCGCGTGCGCGAGCGTTAGTTTTCACGCTGATCGGGATTTATGTAACGGAAGAACGTGGAAGTTGGAGCGCACAGATTCCTGCATCTGGATTTTTCTGTGCGTAAACACATTTCGGCTTTTGTGCTTACGCCATGTTATAGTGCGAGTTCTACGCACGGCGTTATACATGAGGCCCCAGGGCTGTGGAGTCAGTAGATAAATGCTCCGACTCCTCAGTTTCTAAATCTTCCGACTCCGACTCCTCTGTATGTATATACTATGCTAACGTATTTTCTACATCCATTAAAGGAAAGGAAGGCAACATACATGTCATTTCCCCACAGAACTACTGGCTAGGAAGCCAACACTCTACTATAATGCCAGATTAAGGACAAACACAATTGATTGCCGGCCGCAGATTGCGGGTGTCCACATGGACGGGCAGATCCAGCTTGCCGAAAATCTCGACCACCGCCCCCATCCAAAGTAATGTGATGCCTCTGTCTGCTGCAGTGGCTGTCTCCTCTGTCAGCCAGCCGGAAGTTTAGTGCATTGTGTCACTCACCGGCCAGCTGCGCAGGGAGACCTGTGTTCTCGGCTCCTTCGGCCCCCTTCACTAGCGCATAGCGAAGGGGAGCCGACGGAGCTGAGAACACACCAGATGATTTTTCAGGCGTTTGACGCGTGATGACTCGTTGAACGGCCGAAAAATCGGCAGTGCATCTGTAAATGTATGGGGGGCTTTAGGCTAGGTTCACAGTTCCCTGTAACAGTGGAACACGACATAATGGAAAGCGGTGCCGCACCTTACCTGTGCATTACATCCCATATAGTGACGCATACAGTCAATGAAAAGCATGCTTCATGGTTACTTGACATGTTCGTTTTGTGGTAACATTATGCACTGCATGCATTGGGCTTTATTCTTACAGCAGAGAAGTAGTTCATTATGACTGTTTGTGAATTGGGACATTTCAACTTACTTTTTTGATTCCCATTTAAATTTAGTAGGAGTCGGTTAACTCCAGGTACCCAAAATTGTCTCCGACTCCGACTCCACAGCCCTGCTCATCACGCTGGAAAAGGTTACAAAACCATGTCTAAAGAGTTTGGACTCCACCAATCTACAGTCAGACAGATGGTGTACAAATGGAGGAAATTCAAGACCATTGTTACCCTCCCCAGGAGTGATCAACCAACAAAGATCACTCCAAGAGCAAGGCGTGTAATAGTCGGCGAGGTCACAAAGGACCCCAGGGTAACTTTTAAGCAACTGAAGGCCTCCCTCATATTGGCTAATGTTCATGTTCATGAGTCCACCATCAGGAGAACACTGAACAACAATGGTGTGCATGGCAGGGTTGCAAGGAGAAAGCCACTGCTCTCAAAAAAAATACATTGCTGCTCATCTGTAGTTTGCTAAAGATCACGTGTACAAACCAGACGGCTATTGGAAGAATGTTTTGTGGACGGATGAGACCAAAATAGAACTTTTTGGTTTAAATTAAAAGCGTTATGTTTGGAGAAAGGAAAACACTGCATTCCAGCATAAGAACCTTATCCCATCTGTGAAACATGGTGGTGGTAGTATCATGGTTTGGGCCTGTTTTGCTGCATCTGGGCCAGGACAGCTTACCTTCATTGATGGAACAATGAATTCTGAATTATATCAGAGAATTCTAAAGGAAAATGTCAAGACATCTGTCCATGAACTGAATTTCAAGAGAAGGTGGGTCATGCAGCAAGACAACGACCCTAAGCACAAAAGTCATTTTACCAAAGAATGTTTAAAGAAGAATAAAGTTAATGCTTTGGAATGGCCAAGTCAATCTCCTGACCTTAATCCAATCAAAATGTTGTGGAAGGACCTGAAGCGAGCAGTTAATGTGAGGAAACCCACCAACATCCCAGAGTTGAAACTGTTCTGTACGGAGGAATGGGCTAAAATTCCTCCAAGCCAGTGTGCAGGAATGATCAAAAGTTACCGGAAACATTTAGTTTCAGTTATTGCTGCAAAGGGGGGTCACACCAGATACTGAAAGCAAAGGTTCACATATTTTTGCCACTCACAAATATGTAATATTCAATCATTTTCCTTAATAAATAAATGACCAAGTACAATATTTTTGTCTCATTTGTTTAACTGGTTTCTCTTTATCTACTTTTAGGACTTGAGTGAAAATCTGATGATGTTTTAGGTCATATTTATGCAGAAATATAGAAAATTCTAAAGGGTTCACAAACTTTCAAGCACAATTGTATATTCAGGCTATTCCAAGAATTTACTGGTAAATTCCATGACAGAGTGCTGGGTCACGAACCCTAAGAAGGTTTACAAAAGCAGTATCTCAGGTTCCCCAATTTCCCTAGTAGTTTTTTTAAAGATGATTGTGTGTTTCATTAAAGGCAGCATTAGGACCGGTTTATACTTCATACTCAGAACACATACATGCCCGCATCATGCCGGCCATGCGTTCCCAGAGTTCATTTAACACGTCCTATGAGCAGGTCCTCAGAAATTAACGTGACGTGTGCATGAGTTGCAGTACCAGCAAAAAGTCGGGGGGCGCAGTGTGCTAAAAGTTGGAATGTGACATCAGAGTCTCTGTTTACTATCTACATGTAACAGAAAGCCTCTATGCGGATCCTACGGGATCGATGTGCATGCTTCGATGTTTGATGAATGGTTCTATGTGGTGAAGCAAAATGCTGACATACAGATGCATTCATGGTGCTTTTATATTCGTCACATATTCCCGATCGTAATGATACGATACATTTTATAAGTCTCACATACAATCTTTTGTGCCGTCTTTTTTTTTGCAACATCACAACAGCAACATAATGCACAGTGCTGTATTTGAGCCACAGACAAAAAAAATTAAGGACATGGTGAAAACATGTATTTTGTGATTAAAGTGGATATTTGGGCTTTAATCTCGAAATGTCCACTTTAACTTCGAAGTTTACTTTATCATTAAAGCAGACCGTCGTAAATGTCATCCAAGTTTTTAATTGCTATGAGCTTCTTGGACCTGACAGTAGCGGCTAGCAGCAATAGATCATTACACAGAACACATTAAATGCATGATATTCCAACTCTCTGCAAATTTAGAATCTTTAGATTTATACTTGATATCACTTCATGATGAAATGCAATAAAGTATGTATGTTACATTTTACAGATAAATTGTTAATTTCGTTTAAATAACAAATACTTTTAATAATTACACACATGGGGGTGACACGGTGGCGGAGCGGTAGCACTGCTGTCTTGCAGGGAGTCATGTCGCTGGTATTCCCTGCTTGGAGTTTACATGTTTTCCTGCTGGGTTTCCGCACTGTGCTCTGGTTTCCTTCCAAAGACATGCAGATTTGGGGATTTGGTGCCACTACAATGACTCTAGTGTATGCGAGTGCTTGTATTCACCTTCACCTACATAAAGTACACGCGGACGTATAAACAGTCAAACACTAGCGTAGCAGGAGCGTCTGCTGCAGCATGCGTCGTGTGAAGTATAACCCCGGCCTTACTGTATACTCATTTAAGATAAATTATACTGGAATCATACAGTTAAATGAATTCATTATTCAGCTTCACGATTTTGTGATTGCATTTACCAAATAACCCGGATAGGTCATTTTGAAACAGCACTAAGGTCAATATGAAAAAAAAGGCAATGGTGAATGGCATGGCAATGGTGAATGAAAGTAGGATATTTCTGAAGTTTAGAGCTACAGAGTTAAGGGTTCTATTTGGTCAGACCACCCTACAGTGTTGGATAAGGCAACAGAAACAAATCCGATTTAATATTAAGTGTAGATATCAAATAAGACTATCCCAGACATAAACTTCTTCTACTTCTGTAATTGTACAGACATTATCCTAGCATCAAATCCCAGTTTCAAAAATTTTTCATAATAGCTTTTTGTCAAGAAAAACTGTGGCAATGATTATCTGTTATTATATTTTAAAAAGCTTTCAGTATGACACCTAAAACGTATGACTCCCTATAAATGGACAGTTTACTAATGCAGTTAAAATGACCAGAAGGAACCTGAGTTACACAGCAGGCTATGTCAAGCATAAATCAATGGTATTTATCTGGGCTCATGTAAAATATGTTTTTGTAAGCACAAAAAAAAAATTCATGATTAAGAGCTAACATAGAAGATGTTCTTTTAATTATATAGGGAATTAGTATAATAGCTTGCAACTGTTGCTTTAAAATTAGTTCTTCAAGAAAAACAGAGGGACACAAACAGAAGCAGGTGAAGGGTAAATTCCACACAAATCTTACAAAATATTTCTTCACATAACGAATGATGGATGCATTACCAAGCACATGATATATTATTTATATGTACTTTTATATACTTTGAAGACACTCAAATTTCAACCCAACAGTTTTTTTATGTTATATATATGCGTCCACTGAACAGTGTCATCTCCAGGCAGAGGAGTAGCTTCAGTGACAGACTTTTGTCACTGTCTTGCTCCACTGACAGACTGAGGAGATCGTTCCTCCTCCACACTATGCGACTCTTCAATTCCACCCAGGGGAGTAAATGCTAACATTACTCAAAGTTATTGTCTGCTTTTTTTATTTTAATTTTTTTTCATTTTTATTACTATTTAATTTAATATTGTTTCTTTGTATCAGTATACTGCTGCTGGATTATGTGAATTTCCCCTTAGGATTAATAAAGTATCTATCTATCTATCTATCTATCTATCTATCTATCTATCTATCTATCTAATGAGCTAGGTTGGAATAAATTGCATGTTCTTGACAAAATCTTTTATTTTGTTAAGATTAGATCTGGCTAATAAAAAATTAACTTAAAATGTCATTAATTTTCAACTAAATTGAATGTTTTGATTTTTTTGATTTCGACACTTTTTTGCAGATAAAACATTATACTTGGCACTAAAATTAAATACACCTATAGGATCATTATTGTTGTGTGTACAGAGTACAGTGAAATTCTTACTTCCATGTAGCAATTGACATACAACAGGTCAGCACACTCCAGTGCCATGATTAGGTTAGGCAAAATTATCATTCCAGACGGAAATTTAATTAGTGAGTATAACTAAAGTAACACTTGTAAAATTTGTCATCTGTTGCTTTTTCTAACAAGGTTACATTGCCATAATGTTACCAATGTTAACAGCAGCTATCTGACAAAGAAGGCAACAAAAGCAAAAATATTAAATGATGAAAACAAAAAATAATAATTGACATATCTTGATAAAACGAATCTGGTAGGATGGCTAGGTTATGCTTAATTTTTACTTTGAGTGAAATTCTAAAGGACTGTCAATGTTTATTCCCCTTCCACAAAAAAAAGCATTTACCAGTCTATTAAAGACTAACTGAAAAGTAAATAAATATATTCATGCATAATTAAAATGCAATATTTTTCAAATTTTATATTTTACAGCTTCTAAATGATTACTATTGTTCTATGTACTTACTCTGTACGTGTCCCAGCCACGGCCAGCTGTGCAAAAGTCTTAACCTTTTCTCTAACAACTTGAATACCACGCTCATCTGAAGCATTTAGTTCTAATACTCTTTGCCGAAACAGCTCTGGTCTAAAGGAGATATAATAGTAATAATATGCTATATTAAATTCCAAGCACGTTTTAACATTATTCTCTCAGTAAACATTATACTGCAATTAAAACAAGCAAAATATATCTAAATTATAAAAAGTATTAACTAAACTATCACATGAGAAATTTTTTCTGAAAGTCTGCAAAAGGAGCTAACTAAAATCTCTCAAATATTCTTCCATCCACTTTCTGAATCTCTTTTTTTCCTATTATATGTTCCAAAAGCCTCCAGAACATGAAAGACCAAATTAACAAAATTGTTTATATATTGTAAGAGACATTTAATAAAAAAAAATCCTGCATAAATAAAATAATTAAAACAAGTTTTAATTTTTACCACATAAACAAAAAAGGCATTATTAAAATATGGGTCAAAAATATTTACTGTATATGAAAAAAGCCGCCTAGCAGTTTAAAAGTACATTTGCTTCTGTTCATACAGGCTGCAGGATTAAGCCATTGGAAAAACATCAAGAATGTTGTGCAGTCAGCAGTTTCAGTCACCCTGGCTGAAAGCCAAAATAGAATCAGGCTTTGACAAGTTGGATGCTCTGTGTATAATCTTACCCATAGAGCTCTCTTGCTGCTGCCAAGATAGTGGATGTCTTCCCAGTTCCCGGAGGGCCATAGAAGAGCAAATTGGGAAGCTGCAATAGACATAATACAAATTATAAAATATTTGAACAACATTTTAAACAAAATTACCAGGTTACATTCCCAAAATATCAAAGGAAATGAACATCATATGATTTACAGTTAAATTTAGTTTGCTAATAGATAAAAGCTGAACATTTTTGAATAACTCTAAGTAATAACTCTTATTTATTTCAACATTAAAACTTCAGGCATGCAAAAAGGACACACGTTAAAAATAGGAATAACATCAGACTGTAATAGATAGCAAATGGCAATGCTTGAATACACATTAAAAATTAACAAAATAACTTTGGCTCATACTTAACAGACTTAAATTAACAGAATACTTTAAACAACATAAATTGTTGATTAGGATATACAATTGTAACTCCATTCTTCTTCTTCTTCTTCTTTCAGCTGCTCCCATGAAAAGAACTGAACTGACATTACAGACATACACCCAGTGCTTGAATGTACACTTGAGCGTATTGGGGCGTACTTCACCACTGCAAGCCCTGTATACATCCATATTTCTAACCAGCTTACTCAGTCCAGCAGGAACCTATCTCAGCAAGGCAAGGCAGGAACAATCTCCAGAAATGGCACCAGTCCAAAACAGAGCAATCATGCACGCACACACACACACACTCAAACATTCTCTACGGGGTTAATTTACAAACACAAATTTATCGGTTGAAGTGTAGAAAGTTCAGTACAGATATTTTAACAAAGGCAGAGTGCGCTGCCATTCCTGCCTCACAATGCATGTTTGTATATAATTTATAGATTGACTGGCATCAGGGTCAGTAAGTTTACTCATCCAAAAACACTGTTCTTGGTTCTTTTAATTCTATATTGTCAGCAAAAGTAACTCATCATGCATTTAAAAAATCTATAGGGGATTTGTGGTGTTCCAATCTGCTATGTCATATACTTTGTCTTTTTCTGAAGGTTGATGCTTTTAAAAAAAACAAACTAGGCAGTATAATCGGTTCAGATGTATTATCATGCACACAATGTACAATAAAACTTCATTGATCATTTTTCACTACTCTGTCATTTGGTGTACATCCTGCTTCATGCCCTATGTAAAACAACTACACAGCTTGTAAGGGGGATTGTGGCATGCCTTTTGTGTGCTTGCAGCAGCAGTTGAGTTATGACAAATGAGCAAGTAACATGTCCTTACCAACAGGATGAAAACATTGTGTTAAAATGATGTTTCCTTACATTATCACAAAGATGCCTCATAACTTTATGTGGCAAATCAATATATACCATGACTGTGAAGAAATAACTTTGAACTGAAAAACATTCCTTTAATTCATGTAAAAGCCAGTTTTCTCTAACAGTTCCACTTAGTATATGCTTATTTTAACTAAATATTCTAAACTATATCATTTGTTCTGTATGGTACCTTTCAAAATTCATTTCAGACATCTTCAGGTACATTTAAAAAGATGGCAGAATTCAAAATGCATTTTCAAAAATATAAACCAAAAAAACACTCCTTATTTCAATTTTAATGTAGCAGACAAGTCATTTTTAAAACATATAAATGTTTACAGGAAGTCACCCATATTTTTCTAAATGTATAGTTTCTGCAAGATACTGTATTTCAATATGCAGTTTAAACAGCTTGATATAGACATCTTTTTA
This sequence comes from Polypterus senegalus, assembly GCF_016835505.1. Lineage (NCBI taxonomy): Eukaryota > Metazoa > Chordata > Cladistia > Polypteriformes > Polypteridae > Polypterus > Polypterus senegalus. The sequence continues at coordinate 140,533,434 of NC_053154.1, read as the reverse complement.
GATACCTGTGAACAGACTTTAACTTTCCGTAAAAATTAATCTGTCCTTCACTAGTGCTTGGGTGTCAGATGTATTTATCCTAAGAAAAGGTAATAATTTAGCATTTCAGTTTCAAAATAATGGCCAATAATTTTGGGTTTCCTATCATGGTCCAAAGACATGCAGGCAAGGCTTAACTATGCTAAATTGGCCCCTAATATGTGTGTGTGTGTGTGTATCAGAAGTTCACAGGGTTTTGTGATGTATCTAGTGCATTAGTGTAGTAGATGGAGGGAAGGCACACGCCTACTTTCCATCTGAGTGCAACTCCCTCGATTGCAGCCCGCAGCCGCTGGCTAGCTCTTCAAGGTTAACAGGGGTCCAAGTCTTTCCACTAGCCAGTACATACTGTAGGTTCTCCATCACCACAAAACCTGCCTGGGCTCCTCTTTGCCACACATGGTAACCGAGAGCTTTGCATCTCCAGGCAAACAAGACAGGGGATCTCAAACTTATAGTGGTCTCCAGAGGTGACATGCCCTGGTGTGGGTCAACCATTGTCTCACTGCTTTGTGGTTTAACCTGGAACATATTCAGAGAAGAGCCCACACAGTAGCAACATGCATAGGCACTTCTTAATATAATGAGAATATGGTTGCTGTCTGCAGCCGGAGGAGGCTACTGGTTGTCTTGGTTAACCCCTTACAACTGGACACCACCTTCTTTTGGTCAAGATGTGGGGAATTCACAGGTCACAACTTTGACCTTGGTGACAACATCTAGAGAAACTTTAAAAGCAAGGCAGTAATGGGCTGTACAGTGATGGGGGACAGTTTGAATGAACTGGCAACTCCTAGTCAGATCCTTGTACATCAACAGCATGAGGCATACTGTCTGCTAGCAACTGGGACCCGAGGGGCAGATGCTTTTGGCACACCCTGTGTGACTGAGGATGGAATGGATTACGCCTTTTTTCTGGAAAGGATACCCTGCTGATGAAGGCTATCTTCATGAGAGGGGGCTAGCAGTCAAAAATGAAACACAAGTAGGCACTAATGAAAGACTAATGTCCCTTCATATTCTCCTTGCCAAGAAGTGCATTACTACTCTTCTCAGGACTTATGTACCCACTCTTACTTCAGAGAATAAGGTCAAGGATCACCTCTACCAGTGACTTAATAAAGCACTGCCCAAGATTCCCAAGAGTGACAAAATCCTCTTGCTTGTGAACTTTTAATGTTAAGGCAGGCAAGAATAACAGGATATGGAGTTTGAGAGCTTGGTAGACATGACATTGGCCAGATCAATGCAAATGGCTTGAGAACTCTCACACTTTGTGTTGAACATGACTTAGCTATTACCCACATAATGTTACAGCAAAAGAACTAATATAAAATGTCATGGATGTACCAAAAGTCTAAACATTGGTAACTAAATCGACTATATCATTGTAAGATGCAATTAAATTAGCGATGTTCTTATCACCTGTGCTGGGAGAGGTGCAGACTGCTGCACTGACCATTGCATGAAAGTGGTCAAATTTTGCACAAGAGTGTGTGCACCTGTCCAAGTGAAAAAGGGTACCAAGTAAAGGCTTCACTTTGTCTGACTGAAAAGTGCCATGACTAAAGAAGAGTTTTGGCAGGGCCCAACTGGAAAGCTAAAGGAAATTAATCCTTAAGCTGCCCAAACAAACAATCCGGTACAGAGCTAAAAAAAAAAAATAGTGGTTTGATTAGAACTTAGAGAACATTATTAGAAAACTGGACACAAGCTACATAGGGCATCCCTGAATGAACCCGTATTCCAGAGCTTTCAGACAGCAATGGAAAGCAGCTTGCATGGATATACAAAAGACTGTGAAGAATGAATATTGGAAAACTAAGACAACTAAAATGTATACAAAATGCACATAGAAATATTTGTAACTTCTATAACTCAATTAAAACCATATTATGGCCCAAAGAACTATTCTCTAACTCCCTTAAAAACAGCAGATGGTCTCACACTCCTCAAAGACCAACACAGAATTCTGTTGAGATGGGGTGTTCACCTTAATGCCATTCTTAACCAGTGTGCTCCTGCAGACCTTGCCATACCGGAGGAATTGCCTGAACACCTTACTATTCATTACCTCAGTCTGTCACCAACCTTCCTTCAGGTCCTGACTGTTATGCATGCTCTAAAAAACATTAAATCCCCAGGAGCTGAAAACTTTACTGCTGAGTTGTGAAAACAAGGAGAATACCACTGTACAAGAACATTCCATCAGTTTATTACCAGGGTATGGGAGAAGGAGGAAATTGGAAACTCTGCAATAATTTAGAGATTAAGGTTGTGTACTGTACAGTATCACCAATTGTACATGCTACCAACACAGATGATAAATTCACTTTGCTAACTGTATGTTTATTAAAACAAAAATTACAGTAAATTAATAATGTAAGAAATGTAAAGTAATTGTGAAAAAAGCAATACATGCTGAAAAATATCAAAAATAATTCTATAAAAAAAAGCTGCTTTCCGCAATAGTGAGAATTTAAAAAATGTTTGGATTACATCTCACTTAAAACCTGCAAATTCTCAAGAATATGAAAATGGCTTAATAAATACGAGTATGTAAAACTAAACAGATCAGAGATAGATAATGGAACTCTGTAACTGAACTTTTAAACTTAAACATTTCTTAATTCTCCTTGACCTTTCCATCAATTGCATTCATGTCAGAGGCACTAAAATAACAGTATTAAAACTTTATTTAAAAAAATCCACAGATTTTTTTTTTCCAAGAACACCAGTATGTTCACTATGCTTTGCTTTAAAGACAAACACTGACATGTGACAACATTCCCAGATGCAGAAGTCTTTCAGAAGGTGCATTTGCACAGATACAGTACTTCCTGGCCAGTCTGTTTAATTTAAGAAAGTTAACTGGTGGATTTTCCACCAAGGCAAACAATCTTTCTCACTGTCGATTGTGGAAGTATTTAAGTTTGACTTCAGCAGAAGCTGCAGGGCAAGGTGTGGTCACAATTAATGCATGCAAGACACTTCCCAGAGTCATCTTCAGCCTCGTCTCGTTGTGTTGGGCTATGATTATGTGGCTCTGCTGAGGCCCAGAACCTGAACTGATTGAACTTGTGGTGCTAACAGCAGCAGGCTGGTGCTCCTGTAAGAGAGAGAGGAGGATTGAGCATTCAAGTATTTTTTAAAATACAGGCGAGTTATATTTTAAGCTCTTCACTGATCAATAATTCCAAATAAAAAATTACCTTTAGTGCCACAGTCATCTCAGACAATAACTTTCACTTGATGTCTGTGAGGTTTCAGAGCACATATAGGCTGCAGTGAATCGTGGACCAAGGAAAGTGTCCAACAGAGTCTGGGCTGTGAGGTCCTTGTATTTTCTCTCCATTTACTCCCATACTCTTTCTGATCGAACAGGTCAAATCAATCTCTTTCTCATGTGCTACAAGTGTTTTCGTTTTCAAGTGATGAAGTACTGGTTGCACATAAGACACACTAACATAGTTATCTCAGGACAGTGACTCTCTGTTGATTTCTGAAGTGGTTTCAGTGCCTTATTCACTGACTCAGGAAGCTCAATGTCCTGTCATGTTGGAGCCAGGTGCCATGTCTTTCTGTCATCAGAGAGGACTTGTGACAGAGCCCATTGTTGCTCTGTAATCAGACCATGCTCAGGTATTCCATCTGTGCAGGCTTCAGTACCACCTTCTTTTCCCAACTGTGGGAGAAATGGCCAACCAGCTTTCTCCACATCCCTGCAGCATGATCAATGCATGTGTCAACTTCAACAGCATTCAGGTGACAGAAGCAGGAAAGAAAAAGAGAGCAAGGTACAATCCTGATTGAAATTACATTTACAAAAAACAAAAAAAAAATATTTGCAAAGTTTCACTATTATTGAGGTAAATTGTCTATATGTTACCTCTAGCTTCTACCTATCTACATGCTGTGTGATGGATTGTCTACAAACTAAACAGGAGAAATGCTGATTTACATGTGCCCCTTGCCTATAACACCACATTTTAAATAAATAAAATTATAAAATCAGATTGCAGCAAAACCTAATAACAATCTAGGCCTTGGGGTACAATTGCCCACAACATCATACAGCAGACAGTAACGTACTTCAGGAAAAGGGGAAAAACTTACCAGACTATTGCCTTTGTTTTACCTTAGCTCAGGAATCCAGTTTGCCAGTACACTTGAAACATTTACCTAGATGACTACATAGCACTCACAATAAGTCACCCTAACAGTGTCTGCCAAATGAGGTAAACATAAGCAGTGTAAAGCATAACAGAATGGCAAACCATTTTAACTCAGCACTACTCTGTGTTACTAGCCAATTTAATTTCTGAAATAAACACTGATGGCAAGGTGCAGTCTTGGTCCAAAACACTAAAATCTGCCCAAGTCATTTACTTCTGTAGCTTTGATCATATTTTTCACATTGTCAGAAGTAAAACACACAAGTCCATCTTCAAATAAACACCAGTTAGCCAAAGCCTTCCATAATCACATAGTCGCCACTGTGTTCATGGGGAAGTAGGATCTGTAAACACCATTCTATAATTCAAAATCACAGTCGATGAAGTGAATTTTCAAGCTTATGTAGGGCTCTGTTGTCCTGCTTGACTAAAGACTAGTTGTCTTTCAGCTTTTCCAGCACCCCTTTGTAACACTGCTCATCTCCAAGATGGCGATTCTGGAAAAATACATACGGGATAGAATATGGTATTGTTTATCAAGTTTGCTGATAAGGTACACAAAACCTTTTCTTGTGGACAGTATTTATCGGCACCATGTCTTTACACAGGTAGTGGGTAATGGCCTGCATTAGTTCTTGCTGTGAATAATCAATAACATCACTAAATGAGTGATACTTGAGTCACAATGTACATTTGGAAAGAACAGAGGTACAGCTGAAATGATCTTTATCATAGCAGCCTGATTTACAAAAGTGCTGTGAACAGCATCAGGAGCTCTTTCAGACTTTCACTGATCTCTGCAAAGCATGCAACATTCAGGCCATCTTTGCTACTGATGTTAAAGCTTACAGCAGGATGGGGCTGTCAGTCACCATCACCAAAATACAGGTGATCCTCCAGTGGAACTCTAGAACATCAGATGCTCCCAGTTTTTACAATTAACCTTTATCAAATTAAAATAGTTCTGTCATTTAAATACCTAGGCAGCATCCCCTCTGAGAACAACAACACTGACCATAACATACAAAACTGGATTAAACAAGCATTGGCTGACTTTGGGAGATTTTGGCAGTGAGTCTATTAAAATAAGAACTTTTACCTACATACCAAGGTTGCTATATGCCAAGCTATCTGCATACCCATCCTCCTCTACAGCTGTGAAGCCTGTGTCACCTATACGTACCATATGAAATTACTGCCGCAGTACCATATAAAATACATCTTGAGTCTCAAGCAGCATGATCAGGTATCTTATACTGACATACTTGCAGAAGCCCACTTGTATGTTAGTCCATTAAGCAGGGCTGGTCAACCAATTAGGAAACACAGACAGAAGCTTAGTGCACAATTTAATCAAGTTAAGGGGCATATCCCTTGGACACCAAGGTGGACTGTCCCCCCATCATCTCACTCCTTGATGTCTCATAGTAGTTACTGCATGATCCAGACACCGGTTGGCTACAGAAGCAGCTGAAGTTGCCTTATTAACCTCTATAAGTGGGTGGAAACAAGACTGCAAGTGCATTTGTAATGCAGACTGCAGAAATCGATATAGTGAAAAATTAGTATTGAAGTAATTTAAAAAATCCTAAAAATTGATACTTTTAATAGCCCTACAAATATTGCATACAAAAATGCACTTATTCCGATACACTCAATTAAATAATGACACTATAATTGATGCCAATTGTCTTAAGAAATTTCCTGGATGAAGGCATTTAACAGACCTAGTACACAAATAAAATTTATGGAATCTCTGTATTGTAAAAATGACTTATGCAACAACAGTAAAAACAGTTCATGAGGTAAATGTGTTCCACGACTTTAGTTCATTATAAGAAACTTCATTATCAGGGGTATCTGTACAATAAGAAGAAAATTGATTTGTATTGTGGTGATCTGGTGCTGCCGTAAGTGCTAAATGACACTCCACATGCTCTTATCTGTTTTATCTCTTACCTGCGCATTTACCTTCACAATATCTCTCACCATGTAGGAAGGCTGCTCAATGACTTCCACTGTACTCTAGTTAACAACTGCTTGAATTTGCTTGAACCACATGGCTCATTTTATTGTGGCTTTGTTATAAAGGAGCTTTGTTCTCACAGTATTTGTTAACCAAAGTAATATTGTATACTAAACTTGATTAACAATACATGTAACATTAGGTTCAATTTGTGTATCATAATTTTGTCACTGGGACTTTTTTTTGTAGCCACAGAGATAAGAGATTATCAGTGTAAATTCAGTTGTGAAGGCTTAGCATTGCTTTAACACTAAAGCAGAGTGTGACTTTTAAGCTGTCAACCTTGGTAAACTGCAAAAAATAACTACACAAGATTTCAGCAGGTTGAGTATTTTTATATATTTCACAATCATTATGGTGGGAAAACTAAGTCAGACTTTGCGGAGAGACAACACAAAACTTGAACAGGTTAAATTCCTTCTGGCTTCAATTCATAAAGAAAATTGATTGATCTATTTTCATACTTTATGTACTTAAGTTTCTTAATTAAGCCAGATTATCTGGAATATTAATAAATAAATAAAAAAATCCAAAATTTTGAAGATGCATACCAAAATGTTGATCACAGCTGTAGGTGCAATTGACAACATAGACAGCTTCTGAGACAAATGCCTTATTAAAATTAATGAATGAAAAAATGTAAGATTTAAAATGTGTATACTAAATACAGTGTAACTTTCAGACTGCATTAGAAAATTGATTAAAAAAATATATTAAATTAATACATATATTGTATATGGGCAGTAAAAGGCTACCTTTTTGATGTTCAAACAATAATTCCAACATTGGTTAATCAAACCTGTTGATGAAACCAGTAAAAGCTGAATTTCACTTTAGAAAGAACCATGAATGTTTGAAATGGCTTGTACAACTGCAAAAGACATAAATTAAGATAATCTTGGAGATAAGAAAGAATGATTTGAATTTCAAATAAATTAGACATGTTAAGATTTTTTTACATCCTTAATGGTGTGAAAGCAAGAACTATTTTTCGTTATCCATTGCATAGTTTCATACCATTTGTAATAAAAAATGCTATGAAAATGGCAACAAAATGAAACTTTTGACAGTTGACTGAATGTTTTTTTAATCCTCATAAGCAGCATAGTTTATGATTATGTTATGGATCTAAATTTCTACTAGTGGTAGATCTCTGTTGCACCTAAACAGTTTCTGCAATTATAGAATATCCCATTATTTATCAACAAATCAGGCCAAGTGAGGATATTACAATTACAAGGAAACATCAGAATTTAAGGTGGTTAATATGCTATTTTAAGATTAGCCAAAACACATTCTGGACATGTTGAAACAGCACATCATGGAAAACAAAGTAATCTCCTTAAACTATCAGGAAAAGATTTGACAAAACCATGACCAGAAAAATCAAAAGAGTTATTTTAGGATGGAGGGAAAAAACAGAATTACAATGCTACAACATACACTGATTTCAGTATCAGAAATCAATATACAGTTGCCTTTCAACATTTACAGGAAACATTTTTCTTTCATCTCCTCATGTGTCTTCAGAGATGAACCTGGAAAATAATCAGGGCTAGCCTTGAATTTGTGCTGGAGGTTGACAGATTAAGCTTTAACCCCCACCCATGACCAACCACAAGCCTCTATTAGAATAAGAAGATTCTGAAAGTAAATTATTGAACGGACGTGTCTCGCTTAAAACATAAGTAAAATAGAAACATTTGTGATTTTGTGGCCAATGTTGGTGGATAATAGATAATTTTTTAAAATTTGGTTTAATCAGTTTTGTGCATAAAAAAAAATCACGTTTCTTTGCTTTAATGGACACCACATTTAATTGTGCCATGCCTTTTTCTTTTCATATGATACAAAACATGTTGTCAAAAAAATCAAAGTCTTCATTTTAAATATTCTGTAAAATGGTGCTACCACAATGTACTCTGGTTATTTATTTACCAACTTCACTGCATTCTCAAACTGAGCTGAACATGAGCTACCAATAAAAGAAGTTAGAATGCTTAGTGCCTTTTTCATTCCAACAAGCAATGCCAACAAAATGCAAGCAACAGACAAGGACCCTTTCAAGAAGTCCTAACAATGTTAAAACAGAGCATGTAATAAGCTTAAAAAAATGTGCCTAGTTTTAAGTCCACATTACAATTAAAACCATATTTCTGCTGAGCTTGTTTCTCTATCAGATAATCTGCAAGTATTTAGCATGATATAAACCAATAAATAGCATTCAGTTACACTGAACAAATCAGATTTGAACTCAATTAAAACATTTCAATTGCTGAGGAGTACAACCATGTTAAGGAATTAGCAATAGCAGCATAAATTAAAACTACTGTATTACATTAAATGGTGCTTCTTTTTTAGATTGTATAAGATGAGTGATTCAAACTTAAGGCATTTTAAAAAAAAAACGATTCTGTTAATGGTTCTTTCTAGGTGACTCAGAATATAGGCACTATATACGATATGTGCTCTTTTGTCTTCTCACTAATTTACTAGGTATTACCTTTAGGATTGTGAAAAGGTTTATTTAAAAGTTAAGCAATACTGTATTTTCTGTGCTTGCAAAAGGGCAAAGCAATTCACCAACTGTGCAGGTACGTTTCCCAGCATCAACCCTATAATAAAATGACTGCAATATACAGTATGTGCTGAAATACTTTTTAAAACAAACCACATACATATTATGTTTTCCACAAATGATACTAACAATATACTAGCATAGTGTTAAACCAATATTGTGTGACGGTAGTCTAAAAAGAGTAGCCTGACACTTCAAAGTAACAAAAACTAAACAAATAGTGCCCTGCATGGAAATGTTTTTTTTTTTCCTGAAAGATTTCAAGGCAAAATTAGCTATGAATCCTAAATTTCAGATACAGTACATGAGAATACAGAGAGGGGGGTTAGGAGCACGTGATGATACAGTGCATTGCCACACACACCACACAACAAACCAACTCAGGATCCAGATTAGGACACACGTACAGCTATTAGACACCTCAACACCACAGTAGTTTAGATGGAGTGGAACAGTGTGAGGTTTTTTTTTATGGTGGCTGGAATGCCAATTCTGCCACCAACCCCCAAGTTGTTCTGTGCAGGTTGGAGGAGTAAAGTAAAATTATGATCATTGGAAAAAATATTTATGCCATTTTTTTTGACAGCTTATTATGTTTAATGATCAATTAGCATTTAGTAATAGTAGCCGATAGATATTTTGATTAAATATGAATAGGGATGTTTTGTTAAATTACTTATTACTTTCTTTATTCTTTCCATGGAATAACTTGCCTAATTAAACCAGATATTTCTCCCCAACAGCATCTTTAAATTGTTAGTACAAATTATTAATTCATCAATGTGTCCATTTACTAAATCCACTAACCCTGAAAGAACAGGACACATGGTAAGAAGTACATACACACACTCACTGATTACGAGCTAATTCAGAATTTCAGGGAATTGTACTTTACATTAATATATAGAAAAATGTGTTGTATGACACATGGTGAGAAGATGAACAAATGATTTATGCAAGTAATAAACTTATATAATAATTTGGGTTGCTTTTTCACAGCTCCAGAGTCCTGGGTTGAAAGGCAAACAGTATTTATTATTTAAAGACCTCATATTTCCACTGGTGTCCTCGGGTACATGAATTGCCTTTTATTGTCATTTTCATGACTAGATTCTGGGACAGCTTTATCCATTTACTAAAGAGCCACAGACAATGAAAACTGCATTTTTTTCTTTTTTTTACACACACACACACACACATTATGTATGTTCGTTTACAGTACTGCAACATTTTACACAGTGTGTTTTTGATGGACATTGTTGCTATTGAAAACAAAATAATTCAAAATTACTACCAATTCTCTTAATTTTTCCATTATAACTTATAAAAAGCATCAGGTCAATATTACTTCTCGGCTTTTTTTGAAGGCTCCTAGAAACATGAGCTAGAAATACACACTTAAAAAAAAAAAAAAATACTGTTAGGAATCAGATTCCCAAAAATGCATTCAGCACAGTTGCCTGTAATTAAACACACTTGTGCTTAGTGAATTTCTCTGTGGTTGATTTCAACACTCACTTGTTAGTGAGAGCAGCCTGTAACTGATAAACCTCATTCCTGAGGAAGCAGGAGTACTAAATTAATTGCATTTGCATAATCATGATCAATATACAATCAATTGTGCAACCTTAGTATATATGACAAACTTGAAGCTGGCTTAATTTACGGTGACTGTACAACTTCCTTTTGTTTCTACAGACTTCTCTTGATAATCATGTTTTTACCCACAAACCAAAGAAGTTTATGCTAGGTTAACTAGAAATTATAAATTGTACCAATACTACTGCTGCCCTTTCTGGTTATGAACAAATGAATAGATCCTAATATAAAAGTATTTTGCTCCAAATTTGTATGCTCATTATTTACTGATTATTTTCAAAGGAATAACAAAGCAAAGTCTTAGTTAGTCTCAGAACAATGCATTTACACTTGGGAGTAAAATACACATCTTTATTAGGGTTGCTATTTGATTAAAAAATGTAATTGTAATGAATTGCACAATTACAATTTTTAATCAAAATTAACTTCATATTAACCACAATTTATAGTATTTCCTTCAGGCATAGTAATATTTTTAAATAATGCAGAAAAAACTCAGTGATTAATTTATAATACAGACCAGTTTTAATAATCACTTGCCTATGTATATTAAATTATTTCAGTTAGTTTTTTTAAATAGCTTTCTGTACCAGAAACACCACCAAACACCCCCTCACAGGTTGCTATAATATTTGGGAAAACCAACATGTATGGTTTGAACTGCTATGTTGCAAGACAACATACCAAAAGCACTAATAATTGCACAATTAAAAATTAAAAAAACAAAAACATAAAATCATGGTTCCGCTTTGTTACACAATTAGCACTGTTATAGCATGGGCTGTGCTTAACTGAGTGATACACATGAATAAACTCTGCACCTGTTACCTGGAGTGGAAGGCATTAATTAGATTGAACATTTTTATACATTAGGATTTAAAATAGCAAAGGACAGACTAAAAAATACATCTGATAGGATTATTTATTGTGATGTTTTAAATTGCACACTGTCAATTTATTGTATCATATATGAATCTTTATAACATCTTCAAAATCCGACACAAATTCAGGTCCAGGCTTTGGACTTGTCATGTCTAGATTACCATAACTCAGCACTAGACCCGCGTGTGCCATCAAGCCACTGCATATTGTCCAAAATGCAGAAGCGCACTTTGTATTCAACCTGTCAACATGGGCACATGTTGCTTCCTTTCTACAGGTCACTACACTGGCTCCCTGTGGCAATACACATTAAGTTCCAATCATTTGTGCTTGTCTACAGAGTAGTCAATGGGTCAGCACCTGTACATATGGAGACACTAGTCAGGTGCTATGCTACTTCACTCCAACTCAGGTCTACCATTAACACAGTCTGGTGAACCACCTCTACATGGTATCAAATCTCAGTTCCGACTCTCTTCATAAGTAGCTCCTAACTGGTGGAACAAGCTGCCCTATGGGTGGTGACTCACTGACATTCTGTCTGCATTTCATGGGAAGACCAGGATTAGCAGACATTCCTATGTGTGGGGTCTTGTTCTGGATATTCCAAAGTACTGCTCAATGTGACTGATTTTTTTTTTTTATGTTAATGTGTGAAAACTGCATAAAGGCAAGGATGACACTGACATGCAATCTCGCTCAACATGCAGTGCTTTTCTGTCTGCAATGTTACTGTGACACAAAAATCAAACACATTCACTCCACTTGTATAGCTCGTTTTATTTTATTTGTTCTCATGTTAATCTCTGGACTTTGAAGTGATAGTGTACAGTATATATGAATCAATTTGTAAAAAATAAGGCGCAAAGCATATACTTTATTTATTCAATATGGTACACAGCACTTTATGTTCCAATATGGGACGGTGTCCGAATTTAAGGGACAGGTGGCAACCCTACTGGTGTGTGTAAATAAAGTTCATTATTAAGAAAAGACACAGGGAACAATCAATCACTGGTGACTCTCTACTATTATTACTGGACTTGGAATGTGATGATCCATTATCAATGAATGTAACGCAGTCAATTAACCCAGATTAAATTAATGAATTTAAGGGTGCAATAGAAAAATGTAATCACTGAATTTTTTTACACGTTAATGCCAATTAATAAGCAGCTCCAATTTTTGTTAAATATTTTAACACACACATGGTTTGGCATTTCTCAACTTAGTAAACAAGAAAATAAGATCCTTAATTAAGTAAGGATTTAGATAAGTGCCCGTGTTTAACAAGAAACTGTTTAGACTGAAAAAAGTAATAATGGTACGATAGTCAGAACCAGAACTGAAAAGCACATTTGTTTTATAAAATGTTGAGAGTAATGTACTCACATCAGCGCCCTCTAATGACTTCTTCAGAACAGCTACCACTTCTTCCTGGAAAGCTACTTCATCAACACATTTTGGTCGGCTGAAGATAAGAAAAACACATTTAAACACATGTAAATGTTAAAATCATCATAACTGCATTTCCATTTTTTATAAACACATCTTTTAAAGTGAAAGTCTCTAAAGACAGAACTATAGAATGGTAACACCACTGACTGATGATTACAAACTAGACAACACTGCTTTACCTAAGCAACAGATGGTGTCTTCCCTTTCTCTGTGGAAAGTGCAAATTCAATCACATTTACTGCATTGAACATTATTCTGAAAACCTACTCATATGTTTAATTTATCTGGTAAATGAACAAAATGAATACAAACATTTTTTTTTTCAGATAATCCAACATGGTCACTCACAGTACAACAAGAAAAATGTGCCTATTCCTACGCGCATAAATATGGAGTAATTACTATTAAAGAAAACCTAATCATTGAAAATTAAATGTTCCTGCTATCAAGAAAAGCTTACCATTTGCTTTCAAATATTTCAAGATAAAAGTAAAGTCAAATATCTAGGTGACAGTATCAAAGTGAAAATGTAATACTTATTTAGATTCCAAACAAATTTAAAACGGGAATTAAAAAAATATAGAACTATGTACAAACTGTATCATCCAGGAATAGAAGTCTGTTATTATTATTGACTAAAAATGATCAAAACTTTTGTAGGCTGAAAAAAATAACTTCTAATTTATTTTTAAAAGTATAGTAGCAAAACCTTTCCTAACAACAATGGAGCTTTACAAGAGCTAATTACAAATGGTGCACTAGGCAACCATATAACACATGCTCTCACATAACAGCTTTTAATCTTACTAGTGCAACTTACATTCATTAACACTTTAAAACTATGGATAAATTAATACATACAGTGCTTTAAAATGTCTGAATTTATACTATGGAAACAGATTTTACTGAAAAAAGTTGTAAAAATTAAGTTTTTTTTCACCAATATGCAAATACATGCTGGCCATGCTCTACCACAGTTTAAACAACTTCTGAAAATATATATAATTAAATGATTAAAATGCTCAAAAATGTAAAAATGCTGAGAACAAATTTAAAATATTATGCATTTTGTATTACTACAAGTCTCTAAATAGAGTAAATGTGTAAGCAGCAAACAAGGCTTTGGAGATCTATGTGATTGAATTAGTGTGCCAGTTTGAAATTGCAAACTTTAATTTATTTCTGATATTGAAATACAGGTGCTGGTCATAAAATTAGAATATCATGACAAAGTTGATTTATTTCAGTAATTCCATTCAAAAAGTGAAACTTACATATTAGATTCATTCATTACACACAGACTGATGTATTTCAAATGTTTATTTCTTTTCATTTTGATGATTATAACTGACAACTAATGAAAGTCCCAAATTCAGTATCTCGGAAAATTAGAATATCAAATAAGACCAATGCAAGAAAAGGATTTTTAGAGATGTTGGCCAAATGAAAGGTATGAACATGAAAAGTATGAGCATGTACAGCACTCAATATTTAGTTGGGGCTTCTTTGGCCTGGATTACTGCAGCAATGCGACGTGGCATGGAGTCGATCAGTCTGTGGCACTGCTCGGGTGTTATGAGAGCCCATGTTGCTCTGATAGTGGCCTTCAGCTCTTCTGAATTGTTGGGTCTGGCATATTGCATCTTCCTCTTCACAATACCCCATAGATTTTCTATGGGGTTAAGGTCAGGCGAGTTTGCTGGCCAATCAAGAACAGGGATACCATGGTCTTTAAACCAGGTACTGGTAGTTTTGGCACTTTGTTCAGGTGCCAGGTCCTGTTGGAAAATGAAATCTGCATCTTCATAAAGTTTGTCAGCAGCAGGAAGCATGAAGTGCTCTAAAACTTCCCGGTAGACGGCTGCGTTGACCTTGGACCTCAGAAAACACAATGGACCAACACCAGCAGATGACATGGCACCCCAAACCATCACTGACTGTGGAAACTTTACATTGGACCTCAAGCAACGTGAATTCTGTGCCTCTCCTCTCTTCCTCCAGACTCTGGGACCTTGATTTCCAAAGGAAATGCAAAATTTACTTTCATTAGAGAACATAACTTTGGACCACTCAGCAGCAGTCCAGTCCTTTTTGTCTTTAGCCCAGGCGAGACGCTTCTGACACTGTCTCTTGTTCAATAGTGGCTTGACACAAGGAATGCGACAGCTGAAACCCATGTCTTGCATACGTCTGTGCGTGGTGGTTCTTGAAGCACTGACTCCAGCTGCAGTTCACTCTTTGTGAATCTTCCCCCACGGTTTTGAATGGGTTTTGTTTCACAATCCTCTCCAGGGTGCGATTATCCCTATTGCTTGTACACTTTTTTCTACCACATCTTGTCCTTCCCTTCGCCTCTCTATTAATGTGCTTGGACACAGAGCTCTGTGAACAGCCAGCCTCTTTAGCAATGACCTTTTGTGTCCTTGCCCTCCTTGTGCAAGGTGTCAATGGTCGTCTTTTGGACAACTGTCAAGTCAGCAGTCTTCCCCATGATTGTGTAGCCTACAGAACTAGACAATTTAAAGGCTTTTGCAGGTGTTTTGAGTTAATTAGCTGATTAATTAGTGTGGCACCAGGTGTCTTCAATATTGAACCTTTTCACAATATTCTAATTTTCCGAGATACTGAATTTGGGACTTTCATTAGTTGTCAGTTATAATCATCAAAATTAAAAGAAATAAACATTTGAAATATGTCAGTCTGTGTGTAATGAATGAGTCTAATATACAAGTTTCAATTTTTGAATGGAATTACTGAAATAAATCAACTTTGTCATGATATTCTAATTTTATGACCAGCACCTGTAGGCTCCAGCTTCCCTATGACCCTGCTCTGCATAAACAAGGATGGATAATAAAAGCACCAGAAGTACTATAAAAAGGTAGACTAAGCTGCCTTCAGGTTAAGTTCAGAAAATAACATATAGCAATCAGACCAAAGCAAGACACTTGAGAGATAAAGTAAGATTGAGCTTTTAAATATACTGTAGTTATTGTGAGAAAAAAACAAATTGGTCTGGTCAGAAGATTGCTGCAATATGTAAATGCAGTACAAGGAAACAGAACATTTTTCTCAATGTTCTACTTCTTTAAATACATTAAGACACTCCAAAAAGGTACACAGTTAATGTCAGTAGTTTTAGCATAGTCATGTAAAAAGTAAGTACTGTATATTCCTTGAGATGTTTTTTTTTTTTAAAAACACAAAGATTTGATCTTCATTTTAACAATATCAACAGATAAAGGTGATATAACCATCATCATGCCACAGTTGCATACTGTACTTAATTATAGAATTTAAATAAACAAAAATGCAAATTTTGCGTATGGAAAAAGGAACTACATTCCTACATTAATCACTAACTCAAACACCTACATTTAGAATCAGATGAGCATGAGGACAAGACTAAAATTTGCCCATGATCAACTAGGCAAATAATTAGAACACGAGTAGAAGCAGCAGAAATGGTTTCTTTGCAGGGTAGCTGGGCTGACACTCTGTTGTGTGGTGAGAAGCTTAGCGAATTGGGAGAGTCTCAGAGTAGAACTGCTACTCCTCTGAATAGAGAGGAGCCAGTTAATTTGGTATGGGAATGTCATAAGGATGCCCCCAGGCAAATTTCCCTTAAGCTTCTACGGGCATGTCCTACTGGGAGGAGATCATGCAGCAAACCTAGAATGTGCTGTAGGGATGGCCTCTCTCAGCTGGCATGGGAAAACCCAAAACTTCCCAAGGAATAGCTGGAATCTGTCACTGGGGACATGAAAGTCTGGGCTGACCTGATTGGCCTGCTGTCACCATGAACTTCACCAGGAATAGTGACTAAGATGATGAGATAAGATGAGCTGATCTTTATCTAAAGATACTGTTTAAATGACCATCAAATTTCATATATCCATACTCGATTTAAAAAAAAAAAAACCACATTACTTATTTTTTCACTTGGCTGTCCCTGCAACTTCAGTACTGCATAAAATGTGATCCACAGAAAGTCAGAAAACTACACATATTGAACTGCAGTGTAAACGTGGTTAAACATAATCCCATTATTTAAACCCTTTCTACTGTAAATATGTTCACGATAATATCCACTTTGATGTTATGAAGCATTCATTAGTGCTATATAATAGAGGGCATCTAATTTTACAATTAAAATAATGTGCTAGGTCATTGGTTCTGAAAGTGGGGTCCATAACCACGAGTCAAGGGACTGTACAGTGACAGTCACTGAATCCGAACATACATCTATGTAGTAACACAACCTTAAATCAAACAAGCCTGTTTTCTAACATAAAACCCTTGTTTACTAACCTATGTCATAACATGAACATTACATATTTGAAGCCACCTTACTACATCTCAAAGGTGTTATAATTTCAATTTGTTTCATTTATATATGGTATTCAAGTTACACTCTGTTCATGTTTTAACAAGGACAGAGATACAAAACAAAAGCACACTCTTTTAATAATCTGGCCCTTTGTTTACTGAGGTGTATTTGTTTTATTAAAATCTCTAAAACAACAGATATGGTTACTCCAGTTTTGTAACTGATGCTATTATCCATTTATTTATTTATTTTTACTCCACTCTCTTTCCAGTTTAATGAGCACACCCAACCAATTTGCTGCATTTCCAACTACTACTATATATTATCACTGGGAGCCAGGCCTAGTGACAAAATCTTTTTCAGAGCATAAAGCAGCATTTTTGAGAAACAAAAAAGTTAGAGGGTTACTGTAGCTACACGCAATGAACATACATCCTTTATTTTACTTTAGATATAAGAAACTGAAGGAATTAATTCCAGTGGCATGTGTTGTGATGTGAAATTTTGCATACAAGTTGATAAATATTTTGTATGTCTTTATTTGGAATTTAGGCAAAGCAATTATTAGATTTACTAATTATTATATTAGTGTTACATTAGTGAGAAGCATTCATGTTTACCCCTGCCTTTTAGGAATTGGTTTCTTTGAATTTTACGATAGAGTTGGGGTGGGGGAGTGCCTTAAAAAAGTTTGGCTAATGTTTCTCTGAAGTCTCTCAGTCAACCCCCATAGGAAAGTCAGGCTGCCTAACTGCAAGGTTTACCTTAACACATGGTTTGGGGGCAGGTGTGAAGATGTTCTATTCCCCCATTGGTCTTAAGTATGGCTGTTTGGAACTGGCTTGTATCAGAAACCTTTAAGTAACATGACATCCTATTCTCACCCTCATTCTCTCTTACCAACTGATGAAAAAGCAGCTCACACACCATGAACTGAAAAGGACAACACAAAAAAGAGCACAGCTCAACAGCTATATTCAGACAGGCATGCGGCCTACTCTTAAGAAAGCTGACCACAAATGATGACTAAACTAGAGACATTTTTAGTAAGTAACAAGTCTGTGTGCCGCCTCAAACTACACATTACCATTTTTCAGGTTGTATGGTTGCCAATATTCAAATGTACTTTGCATATTATTATTTATGAATACTAATAATACATTGTTTAAATTGTAACTGAACTCCTGCTTGCCTTTCACTACACCTAATTTCCAGAGGTTCTAGATGTAAAAGGGAAGGTGCAGAGAAGTTATATACTATAATACCTTATAAAAAGTGGTATGTCTGTGAGATTTGAGGCATTCTGACAAAGGCTACTTGTTAATAATACAAAAGGGGAAAGCAAAGCAATATATTACTCTACCAAGACAAAACAGATGGTTTGTCCTGAACATTACATTCTTAAGAGTAGTTTTGGCTAATGCTTTTATAATATTTGGTCCCAGCAGCCGAGAGTCGAGGTCATTCTTGGTAGCGAGAACCAATCGGATCGCTCTCCGCTACCAAGATTCTACCAAGAATTGAAAGCACGGGCCAATCGCGGCCCGTATCGGCTACCAAGAATTGACCAATCGCGCCCCGTTTCGGCTACCAAGAATTGGCCAATGACGGCTCGCTCTGCTACCAAGAATTGACGAATCACGACTACCAAAACTCGGAGAGGGCGGGCCAACCTCTTGTCAGTTAATGTATTCTGCAAAAGCTTCTTCGAGTCGGCACACACACTAACGCTTCGCGATTTGCGTGCGCCTTTTGAACTGTCTAAAAATGTTACTCACAAGTGTCGGTTTGTGCAGATATATTTACGTTCACCTACACATGTTCTGAATGATTTTTTTAAACATTCTTGGTTAAGTTTCTTACATTTACTAAATATTTGTGCAACACGTGTAAAGACAGATATAATAATGTATAAATACAGTATAATAAACATTGAATTGTATAATCATAGTTTAATTTTACAGAGTGAGCTTTAAAAATACTAATATGAAGTGCTCATTAATTATAAAAATACAAATCATAGAGAAAATCAACTATGTGTACATATTTCCTACAAAAGACCCTTGGGAAGTCTTTCTGGTATATAAATATATATGTATATATATGTACCTGTAAAAACAAAAGATTGGTATGCTTTTTTTTAATACTTAACACTAAGTTATTCTTATAAAACAGACCTACACCTTTAATACTCAGATGATTCTACTCATGCTGTAGAATTGCATATATATTATAGATATACATGCTGTAAAATAGCATGCATATTATAGATATATATAGATATTTATATATATATATATTTATTTATATATATATATATATATATATATATATTTATTTATATATATATATATTTATTTATATATATATTTATATATATATATATATATATATACACTCAGCAAAAAAGAAACGTCCCTTTTCAGGACTGTGTATTTCAACAATAATGTTTTAAAAATCCAAATAACTTTACAGATCTTCATTGTAAAGGGTTTAAACAATGTTTTCCATGCATGTTCAATTAACCATAATCAATTAATTAACATGCACCTGTGGAATGGTCGTTAAGACCTTAACAGCTTACAGAAAGTAGGCATTTAAGGTCACAGTTCTAAAACGCAGGACACTAAAGAGACTTGTCTACCGACTGTGAAAGATGCCCAGGGTCCCTGCTCATCTGCGTGAACGCATTAGGCCTGCTGCAGGGAGGCATGAGGACTGCTGATGTGGCTAGGGCAATAAATTGCCATGTCTGCACTGTGAGACGCCTAAGACAGTGCTACAGGTAGACAGTGGAAGAGCCCGGATCTCAATCCTATTGAGCACGTCTGGGACCTGTTGGATCGCAGGGTGAGGGCTAGGGCCATTCCCCCCAGAAATGTCCAGGAACTTGCAGGTACCTTGGTGGAAGAGTGGGGTAACATCTCACAGCAAGAACTGACAAATCTGGTCCAGTCCATGAGGAGGAGATGCACTGCAGTACTTCAAGCAGCTGGTGGCCACACCACATACTGACTGGTACTTTTGAATTTGAGCCTCCCTTCATTCAGGGACACATTGTGAAACATTTTAGTTTATGTCTTATGGTGTTGACTCTTTTAGTGTTCATACAAATATTTACATATTAAGTTTACTGAAAGTAAAACAGTTGAAAGTCAGAGGACGTTCTTTTTTTGCTGAGTGTATATCTATCTATCTATCTATAGATATAGATATATATCTTATATATATATATCTTATATATAGATAGATAGATAGATATACTGTATATAGATAGATATAGATAGATAGATATATCATGCAGTAGAATAGCATATATATATAGTTAATTATGCTTGTTTACTAGAACACATATAGCTGTTTTGCACTAAGTATATAAACATTTCCCTCTGCAATATTTCCAAATATTTATTTTACCTACTTCAAGAATGTCAGTTTGTGCAGATATAATTACATTTACCTGCACATTTTTGAATGATTTTTAAACATTCTTGGTTAAGTTTATTACATTTATTAAATATTTATGCAACAAGTGTAAAGACATGTATAATAATCTATAAATATAATAAACATTGAATTGTATAATCAGTTCAATTTTACACAGTGAGCTTTTAAAATAATATGAAGTGCTCTATAATTATAAAAATACAAATCATAGAAAGTGAAAAGTTTTTTTTTCTTTACTTTATCTTTGCCAATTTAAAACTTTAAACTGAATTGTTTGGGCGAGTTAATTTTATCTGAAAATGATAAATCAACTATGTGTACATATTTCCTACAAAAGACTCTTGGAAAGTCTTTCTGGTATATAAAGACCAATGAATTACTGCAGTAAAAATTATATATATACTGTGTATATATGTACCTGTAAAAACAAGAGACCGGTATGCTTTTTTTAATACTTAACACTAATTTCACAAATCGTTCATATCAAGGCCAATATAGAATAATAATAATACTCTATATTAACATTGATGTTATAAATTATGCTTATAAAGTAGACCTACACCTTTAATACTCAGACAATGCTATATATATATATAAGTGCTGTTTACTGTTTACTTTGCAATATTTCCAATTTACCTACTTCAAATTAATTGTCAGCATCAACTAGAATATACAGGTATTACTTTCCAAATGTTACAAATATATACAAACACAAATCTGTGCACTATTATTTATTAAAGTGCTTTCATTTTTATTTCATCCTTCTTGATTATGCTGTGCAGCCGTCTCAGACGATAGTAAAGGCACTTTATAAGGAAGTGAAATGCATTATTATTTGTTATAATTATGATTCAATAGAATGGGCAGGCAGTTTGTTTAAGTGTGATTTTTAACTTTGCTTGTTGTCTGTGTGTTCCTTGACAAATCATACACTAAACAGTTTTCGTTTAATCAAAAAAGAAAAATAAACAAACTACAACTGCAATGTAGGATTCAAAGCACCGTTCGTTGAAGAGAAAGTTTTTTTCCATTCGCAATGTGCCTTGAGCGGATTCAACTCGTCCTGCAGTAATTTTGGTAGTTCGCTCTCAAGAATTGCAGCCGTACCTGGGTGGTGGTGGCTGTGAGGCTAAGGATCTGCGCTGGAATCCCAAAGATTGCCGGTTCGAATCCCTGTCACTGCCAAAAGAGATCCTACTCTGCTGGGCCCTTGAGCAAGGTCCTTAACCTTCAATTGCTCCGGGGGTGCTGTACAATGGCTGACCCTGTGCTCTGACCCCAAGGGGTATGCGAAAACTAACCAATTCCTAATATGAGAAATTGTATAAGGCGAAATAAAGAACAAAAAAAAAAAAGTACTTTTAATGCTAATACAAATTAAGCTACTGTAAGGAGAATTCAGATTAGAAACTGTGCAAGAATAAAGAAATTTCATTTTAGCTCCTTTAACTGAAAACTATCTAGCTTTTGTCAGACTTCTTTGCTACTAAATAAACTGCACCCTTGTGGAGGTCTTCACATCATTTGACAATTTGGCAAATTATATTAAGTGCATTACAGATGTGCATTGTAATGAGACTCAAATAAAATTTGTGGGTTCTGGACCCCATCACCCTCATGCCAGTAAGAAATGGCAGTCAGCTCTGTGAAGAGCAGGAAGACAAACTGTGAACGTTGTGCAATAAAACTCCAACAAATACATTATGTTATTGCTATGACCATGAACAAAATTCATTACGTTATTATACAATCTCTTGTTAAGGCATTAAAAATCAAATCAAACTACCATGATTTTTATGATGTTTATTTACAAGCATCATATATTCAAACATGTTGAGAAAAAGAAGCAGGGAGATGAGCAAAGGAAAATCAAAGCTAGTATAAGGTAGTAAAAAAAAAAAAAAAAGAGTCAGGGAAGTTTGAAATTTGGAGCAGATTTTAACCTGTTTTAGATTCAGACAGAAAGGGGCTGACATGTTAGAGTTTTGTTTAATGCTACCTGGCCAAACAAACTTTATTTCAATGAGGGAGAGTTAATCAGAAAAAAGTACTGCAGACAGCAGTATTCAAAAAAAGCTTTTATCCGTGGAAACAATATTACAAAAACAGTATCACACACAGCTTTAATGTGTGCATAACACACATACATTCTGTAAAGGCACTATACTGACACACAGCATCACATACCTTTGTTTGCATGTCTTGCTTGTGTTATATAAGTAGCTTAAAATCCCTTAGCATCCCCTATGCAACTGTTGCAGCCACAACTACCCAGTTTTGTGCAGATGTTTACAGTCTTGTAAAGTAATAAAAAAAAACAAATTACATATTCAGCTGATGTATGGGTGTGTTTTTATTAGTGCATTACCGGTAGATGTCACAATTGTAGTTGTTGTGCTGCTTATTAAAACACTTGAGACTCAAGTGCCAGAGTTGGATAAGAATTCAGTGACCCTGGCCCTGCCAAAAAAAAAAAATCACTGACTCCATAGCCCTGCTAGCAATGCTGAATTTTAAAGTTATTATTGCTCACATAAACACATTTTAAAATAAATGTGGCAACTGCAATGAGAAATGCATTCTAAAAAGAGGTTTTTGGTCATAGGTGGGCCACTGTGTCAACACGAGCTAATAAACATCAAGTTCACAGTTTATAGTTTGCATAATCAAGACTATGCAACAACTATGTAGCCACATGCCCAAAACTAGAACATAAAAGAGAGACACACTGAATATACAGGACAGAAATTGAAGTTGTACTTGTCATATGTACAAAAAATTATGTAATTAGGCTAATTAATTCATTTGAAAAAGCGCTGCAAGTGGTTTAAGCACAATAAGTCTCCTTGTACTATAACTTGCCTGTGTGATGCCTGCTAAAATTGACTTTAATTAAATATTTCTTAAACTAACATATAATTCATCAGCCAATTTTAGAAACCACAAAATGAACAGAATTTATGTGCTGTGAATAACTAATATTTATTTCCTATAGGGTCATGCCATGTCAGATCAAGCAATGGCCCAATGCACTTCAGACTCAAAAATATGTGGAAAAATGACCAGGTGTACCCATTTTAGTCAGGTGACAATCTGTACATTTTTTAATTGATGTAAAATCAATGCTTTCCAAGATACAGTCAGATTACTGAGGGGGTTGGAGAGTTGATTTTATCTTGCCAAATTTTTATCAACTTTCACAAGACCATATCTGAAGAACTAAACCACCTAGCAGGTTCAGCCTTTGCTAATCTGGACTCCCTCTCCCCTCACAAAATTGGCTGTATCTTGGAAAGTATTAATCTTACATCAAAATAATTTTACAGGGTGTCTCCTGGATAACATGGGTATGCCTGGTATTTTTTCCCCAGAATTTCAAATTGGTTGATTTGACAGAGGTGATCACAGCACGTTGTTGCACCCAATACACAACGAACCACCCGGATTGGAACCTGAATGCAACTGTACCACAGGTTACACCTCAGCACCAGAGATTTTTTTTTTTTTTTGAACAGTGGTTGGAGTGCCAATCCTGCCACCAACCGTCAAGTTTTTCCAGCAAGTCAGAGGATCTGCTTGCTGGGTTGGATGGAGGTTAACGTCATACTTAGGACAGAGCAATTGCAGATTAAGGTGGTGCTTATGGGATTTGAACCAGCAACCTTTCCGACTGCCGGCGTAGATCTCTAGCCTCAAAGCCACCACTCCACCCTTGATTTCCCATGGAATTATACATTTCAAAGAAACAAGGGAAAAAAAAATAACAAAAGGCAAAAAAAAAAAAACAGACAGCAACAATACTTCTAACATTATCCATCAATAAAACTAACCATTACAAGTTAAATAATTTTAGCTAGGCTAAAAATTCCATTTTAGAACTGATAACAATGCAGGAGAACACAGTCACATCACATATTTTTGGACTATGAAACTTAGCAATAAAATCGTGACATACAGAAAGATAATTGCTGACAAAAACAAAAGGTTAGAAAATGTCTGGCACGCTAAAAAATTTTATGCATTTTATCATCTAAGTAAAAATGAATACTTCAGTACTAAAATTACAAATGTAAATTATATCTTACTTTTCCCATTTGTATCCAAAAATTACAACATTTGAAAATGAAGCCATTAAAAAAAAGCAAAAATAATTCTGCAGTTGAAAATACTAATTTATCTTTAAATTTAACAACCATACAGTAGTGAAATGATTTTGGAAAAATTCAAAGGCATAGTGCTTACTGAAATTTAAGTATATTTGTCAAATATTTAATTACAAGCATAGCAACAGGAAATAGTGCAGCTATATTTTGTTTTGGTCATTTGAAATTGAATGTGCCCATTTACAGATCATATGGCTACATAATAAAGGCCTGCAAATGTATTAGTTTTTCTCAGTTGCTTTGGTGCATTTCTCACAAAAGAATTTCAGTTCTCAAAACTGCTCGTTCAATTCCCACAACCTTTATTCAGTTGTGCACATCATAACAGCAATTTCTTAGTGTTTTCGTCATTTTGCAATTGCTTTAGTTCACTCAGACAGATGCTTATGTGCAATTCTCAGCTATATCATACATCAGCGGTTGCTTATGTCATGATGATCAAAATGCATTGTGTAGCCCTCTTTTGCATAGTCTTACACTCCAGACAAACTTGTAATTTTTTCATTGTGTAAGTCATTGCAGTCAAAAGTGTTCAACAAGATATCATTGGCTGTCAAGTGTATTTTATAGGTTTCTACAAAACTTTTTTTTGGTTTGTATTCACAATTACTAATGATTCCTGCACCACCTTAAATTGCTCTCAGGTGACACATTATTCGGGGCAGGTGTGACATCTTAAATCAATCAGTCTCAGTTGCTTTGGTGCATTTCTCACAACATACTTAACATTTGCATAACAGCGAGTGCATTTCTCAAAACACTTATTGCAAATGGCAAAACATCATCAATGGCAAACAGCATCAAAATAGAAAACACATTTCAGTATGTATATATTGTTTTCGATGTAATTTTTTTCCCTTCATTTCATATGTTATGCATAAAGTATTGAAATGCATTTTTTTGCTAGACTCCAAGTGCAGTGCATGGAATGTCACCATATACCTGTGCAATCAATAAAATATTCTTCTTGAATCAACCTCCCGCAATCAGTGTTTTGTATTTTTATGTTTCCTGCCCTTGTCATTCAGATGTTTTGTGCATCAGAAAATGTTTAGATTGTGCCAATTTTATATCGATAACATGACTTTACATTTTGGCTGTCATGTCCGTAGACGATGATTCATGGACTTGGCATTTTGATGGCACTAACATATTCAGCGATGTAAATACTTGCTTTTGAGGATTGGATTAAGGATTTTGAAGAGGTTACCTGCTTTTGCTGGTCATCCATGATGTTTTGCCATTTGCACTAAGTGTTTTGAGAAATGCAATCGCTGTTATGCAAATGTTAAGTCTGTTGTGAGAAATGCACCAAAGCAACTGAGAAAAACTGTAAATAACCCACCACAGCCCCTAAATATTTTTAAACAAGATATCAAATCAGAGCATTACAGATTAACATGTCTAGATCAATCACTTCCATAAGCTGTATATATATAATTATACAAGTGTCAACTCATAAAATTTTAGCACCTTCTGTAATAGTACCTAATCAGTATTGCCCAGCTAAGAGTTGTTCTTTCTTTTGATAAAGAAGATCAGAGCTGCAATCTACCAAAGAATGCTGAAAGATGTTTAACCAGTCAAAAACATTAACTTACTAAATTTTAATGTGATACTATCAACCAACTGATATATTTTATGCTACCTGAATCTGGTATGAACTGTAACACAAGCAAATGTATGATAGGAAGTGTGGGTGCTATATTGGGCAGAAGGGGTCTCTAGTATTTGTCTCCACATTTATAAAACCAAATCTGTAAAACTAATTTTATTGTACAATCAGAAAATCTATACAACCTCAAAGTTGGATTAAAATACTCCTTCTCAATAAAATGTAAGGATCCAATAACACACTGAATGTTCCAACAATAAAAACCAAAGCACAATCTGACTTTTCACATTTAAGGCAAAAAGCTGGAAAATATATATCCATATAAAGACGGTACTTCTTATAATTATCTGCAGTAAAAAACAAAGTTTAAAAGTTTTTACAAAGAAGTGAAAGTGTGAATTGACTGATGTAAACTTTTAACAAATAGACAAGTCACAAAAAATTCCAATTTTCATATATTTCAAAAGAGAATTACAATATTGTGTAGTCGGTATTTACAATTACAGTATGTGAAATGTTAATTACACACTCTTTCAGTTACTGACTGAGACATAAGTCTGAATCATCTACTTCTAAGAAACTCATAAATTGAGTAAAGGAGACTTTAACTGACACTCAACAATAACATATTTAGGTCATTACTTATCTATACTAATAAAAGGCAAAGCCCTCACTCACTCACTGACTCATCACTAATTCTCCAACTTCCCGTGTGGGTGGAAGGCTGAAATTTGGCAGGTTCATTCCTTACAGCTTCCTTACAAAAGTTGGGCAGGTTTTATATCGAAATTCTACGCGTAATGGTCATAACTGGAAGCAGTTTTTCTCCATTTACTGTAATGGAGATGAGCTTCAACGCCGTGGGGAGTTTCGGTGACATCATCACGCCTCTCACGTAATCACGCAGTACATAGAAAACCAGGAAGACCTCAAAAAAACACTCAAGAAAACATGCATTATATAATTGAGAAGGCAGCGAAACAATAAGAAGCGAGCGAGTGACATATACAACCATATTCATGAGTTCTGCTACTTCGGAAACAAAGCACGATGTAAACCTACACTTTAAATTAAGTTCATAGACAGGCTGCGCTGGCGCTTGTAATTTAGTGCCTGCCCATATAAGGCCGTCCGTCAGCGCAATCCAATAGCAAACTGCCACGGGTAAATATTCACGGGTGAAGGACTGTGCTTATGGAGAGGAAGATGAGATGGTCAGGGTGGTGTTTGACACAAACTCAGCGAAACTGCGAGAGAAAGTTTTAAGTGCCAGGACTAAGGTAACATTAAATAAAGCTATGGACATAGCACGAGATGGCACCAGCACAGCTGGGAACCTTCGATGCAAGTACACCGAGTGGCTCACGGAACTGACGAGTGCACAGATAAAAGCAACAGTTCCAAAGAGCGCTGAACAAAACCAATTACACAATTGAAAAGGCAGCAAAAATATGAAGCGCCTGATAAGCATATTCATAAATGCAGCTACTGTGGAAACAAAGCACACGGTGGAAAAAGTCAATGTCCCGCTAAAGGAAGACAGTGTAAAAACCCGTGCATGCAGTGTGTCAGGTCTCAGATAAAGAAGAAGACGAGCTGTTTATTGATGCAGTAAGAAATGAATCGATGAATGAAACCTGTCATCTTTACAACGATTGACAAACACGGAATGTAACTTGAACACAACACATCCTACAAATACGAACCTGATTGAAAGAAATAATGATAATCAAATCCTTGATGACAGCAACACTCAGTAACACTCACAAAACAAATACTGTATATTGACAGTCATGTTACGCTATTTTTAAAATGTTCCCTTTTCTTTTCTAGCTTTTTAACACACTACTTCTCTCATGATACGCTGGTATATATATATGTATATATATATATCCCGCCTACATACTCGAATAATGGATACTTTATTCGCCATCAATGATTGTTTTGGTAAAGCCATACTCAGTGTATTCATTAGATGAATGGTAAAAAAGTAAGAGCGAGGAGAGGATGACTCATTGAGGCATGCAGGCTGTAGTGCGCGTCAACTCTATCTGAATTGCTATATATCTTTTCAAGTTCTATTTAGTCCATATGTGTCAAACTCAAGGGCCATGGGCCACATCCGCCCGCGTAATTATATCCGCCCGCGAGATCATTTTATATACTGTATTATTGTTATTAATGGCCCGGTATATGAAGCGCTGGTAACACAATAAACTACAGATCCCATAACGCAGCGCTTCAGCTGCCTTGCCGAACACTTACCGCTTACTAGAGTTATTGCACACTGAGTTTGCACGGCGCTTTGGTGACTTTGAAGAACAAAAAAAGTCCGTCTACATGCGGCTCGAACCTTGTGCATGTTTGGTAGCACATATCTGTGTGAGAAGCTCTTCTCAGTGATAAAGAACAACAAAACAGCACACAGGAGTCGCCTCACTGATGAGCACCTGCAATCCATCCTGAGAATCTCCACAACACAGAACCTCACACCAAACAGAAACGAACTTGTGGCCAAAAAGATGCCAGGCGCCCAGCTCTAAAATGACATATGAGCAAAGACAACTGAATGATTTGATTTTTATTGCACGTAAGAGCGGAGTCAACTGCTTTTAACAAACAGCGTATTGCACTGATACGAAATAGCTGTGTGTGTATATATGTAGATATGTATATATATGTTTATATATGTGTGTGTGTGTATATGTAGATATATATGTATGTATATATGTGTATATGTATAGATATGTATATATATATATATATGTTTATGTGTGTGTGTGTAAATATATATATATATATATATATATATATGACAACAACACTCATCACTCACAACAGTGACAAAACAATTACATTGACAATCAGGTTACGTTATTTTCAAAATGTTTCCTTTTCTTTTCATTGCTTCTTTAACACACTACTTCTCCGCTGCGAAGCGCGGGTATTTTGCTAGTTTAACAAATAAGCCAGCAAAAAAAAAAAAAAACAAAAAAAAAATCATGAAGGAAAAAGTAAACTCCTTTACTGCTTATATCAGTTTGTAGTGCACACCCTGCTTCTAGTGTGTGCACAGGTTGCCACCAGATTTACATGGCAAGGAAGCTGCTACGTTTTTAAAATAAGGGACAAATAGAATCAGGCCAACACCCTATCCCTAAGCAGTTTATTGGAAAGAAGTGCAGAATGCTCCTATTCATCATTTAACCATAGTTTCCATTTCCAGAATCGCTTCCATCACCTACAGTAAGGACTTTTTTCAGGACTGTAAATATTGTCGTTTTGGGATTTGTTTAGTACTTTTTGTGTTTGCAAGTAGTTATTCAAGCAAATAAGGAATATTTTATATATGTGTGTTTGATCTTTATTGGCATTTTCCTGGGTGTTGTTAATATTCTAGTGGCAGGGAGGAAATGCGGTAGAGCTTAGGTGTTGGCCTGATTCTATCCGTCCCTGTTTGGGTGCCAAAATCTGTAGTGCATCAGTACTAAGACATTTTGAACCAAGTGTGCTCTACTAGTTGACTATCAGAAGTACAACCACCTCAGTGTAAAAACAGAACCTTTGGCAGTCCAGAATAAAGTAATCAGGGTTTTTGTGGCAATATCATACCAAACATAAATGACAACTAGATACATTCTGGACAATCAGTGGTTGTAGCTCAAAGTCCGTAAAAGTTTATAAATCAAATTAAAAATGACTGACGTTCCGAACGATACAGTGAGAAGAATTATTTACAAATAGCCAACACTCTGGACAGGTGACCACTTTCTCAGTACAGACCATCCCAGTAAATTCACTGAACACAATCTGTATGGTGATCTAAGAAATCACACAAATCTGACGGTCACTCCCTAAGATTGGCTGACTTCTGTCAGCATGGTATATAGCACAGCTCATGACTTTGTCATCAGAAAAACACTTACGTATCGACTTAAGGAAAGCAGGTTACTTTTGCTTCTTTCAGAAAAGGCAAGTCTTGTGTTTTGATAAAAGAGTACTAGCCATACGAAATGTAGCCTGGTACATACTCAACACTTTTTAAAAGTCAAATACAATACTGACTTTATTCTTTAATGTTCAGACTGAAATCTGAACTAGGCTTACATTGTTTTGGTCTTCCAAATTAGAAACATGTATCAAGAGTCACATAATATTTTGGTAAGGACAAGTATATCAGGTTTATTTTTTATTTTATTAACAGGACAGAAAAGTTTAGGTATGTGGTTAATATGCCACAGTTGTGCTATCAAGACCTCTTGAGGTGGATGTGAAATATTAAAGTGAAAAAACATTTTTGATTTAATGTGCCTTGACCACCACACAATGGGATATGTAAAGAGTATATAGTGTGACAGTTTTAGGGTTTCCTCGCACTCTTGTACCCTCAGACCACACTTAAGACACCAGGTAAAAGTCCAAAAAATGAATATTTATTATAATAATAAGTGCACAAAGCACCCTCCACTCCCAAATACTCCAATAAACAATACACTATAAACAAATCCTCCAATCTCCCAGACGCTTAGCCACCCTGCCTCCCAACTCAGCTCGTCCGTCTGGGATTTCCCATAGTCCTTTATACTCCTTGACCCGGAAGTGTTTGAGCCCTCAGTCCATATGATTATTCAACACTTCCGGGTCAGTTAATTCTCTTTATCTTCAGCCCGGAAGTATATCATTCCTTCTATTTCCGCAATCGTGAATTACTTCTGGGCTATAAGGGAAGTATAAGTCCCTGGGCCTCCCTGTAGCATCCTCCGGTGGCCCCCATGGTATCCAGCAAGGCTGTGGTGAAAAACTCCAAGTTCCATGATGCCCTGCTGGAATTCGGGGCCCTTTCATGTTGCAGGGATGGCTCCATCTGGCGGTTTGGGGGTGTTGGCTGAGATACACGTCCGGCAATCCCTCACAATAGTTAATAATGTGATCAAAATATTGAATATGATACAATGTTCTACTGGTAAGCTTATCTTTCCAATTCAATACTGTTCCTGAACGTCAGATTTCAGAAGCTAAACAAATCAAACAATGCACAGAGCTCTGTGGAAGAGGTTATCCCTGTTACTTAAAAGGAGATGCACAAAGTCTGCAATTATTGGACTGGACCTCTTTGTCTTTTCTCTATCTTCTTTGTTTCAATTAAATGTGGTACTGGCAAGCCTGAAGCATTACGGGTCAAATACAATGTGCTCTGAGCTGGGGACAATCCTGCGCTGGTCTAGTCTTAGTAGGTATCTAGTATGGTAATAAGACTAAGAAAAACAAAAATCTGGAGTGTTCTCCACTTGACTTTCTCATATACTGTACACAGAGATTATAAAATAATTGTATGAAAATGTAAAGTTGAGAAACCAAACATGTACCTATTCAAATTTCAAGTTTATTTGACAGTTATTTTACCTGAATAGATAAAAGTTCCAATTACGGTGCTATTTTGTGTTTGTACCATGTAATTTCTTTACAATGTTGATACAGTGGGATGCAAAAGTTTGGGCAACCTTGTTAATAGTCATTATTTTCCTGTATAAATCGTTGGTTGTCAGTTGTCAGTTAAATATATCATATAGGAGACACACACAGTGATATTTGAGAAGTGAAATGAAGTTTATTGGATTTACAGAAAGTGTGCAATAATAGTTCAAACAAAACAGGCAGGTGCATAAATTTGGGCACCGGTGTCATTTTATTGATTCCAAAACTTTTAGAACTAATTATTGGAACTCAAATTGGCTTGGTAAGCTCAGCAACCCCTGACCTACATACACAGGTGAATTCTATAATGAGAAAGAGTATTTAAGGGGGTCAATTGTAAGTTTTCCTCCTCCTTTAATTTTCTCTGAAGAGTAGCAACATGGGGGTCACAAAACAACTCTCAAATGACCTGAAGACCAAGATTGTTCACCATCACCCTGCCTCCCAACTCAGCTCGTCCGTCTGGGATTTCCCATAGTCCTTTATACTCCTTGACCCGGAAGTGTTTGAGCCCTCAGTCCATATGATTATTCAACACTTCCGGGTCAGTTAATTCTCTTTATCTTCAGCCCGGAAGTATATCATTCCTTCTATTTCCGCAATCGTGAATTACTTCTGGGCTATAAGGGAAGTATAAGTCCCTGGGCCTCCCTGTAGCATCCTCCGGTGGCCCCCATGGTATCCAGCAAGGCTGTGGTGAAAAACTCCAAGTTCCATGATGCCCTGCTGGAATTCGGGGCCCTTTCATGTTGCAGGGATGGCTCCATCTGGCGGTTTGGGGGTGTTGGCTGAGATACACGTCCGGCAATCCCTCACAATAGTTAATAATGTGATCAAAATATTGAATATGATACAATGTTCTACTGGTAAGCTTATCTTTCCAATTCCCTGTGTATGTCTACTTAGCATTAAAACTATAAAATGTTTATTCCTTAATATTTTAAGGTGTGTCGCACTGTGGAGGAAAGCTCACAGGTGGCATTAGGGTGAACGTGACTGCTAATAGCCTCTCTTTATGTCCACAGCCCAGAGACTGGAAAACACTGACATCACTTTTGTCTTGGACCAGAAGAACCCACCTCTTCCACCTAGCAGGTTACTTAAACAATACTGTTCCTGAACGTCAGATTTCAGAAGCTAAACAAATCAAACAATGCACAGAGCTCTGTGGAAGAGGTTATCCCTGTTACTTAAAAGGAGATGCACAAAGTCTGCAATTATTGGACTGGACCTCTTTGTCTTTTCTCTATCTTCTTTGTTTCAATTAAATGTGGTACTGGCAAGCCTGAAGCATTACGGGTCAAATACAATGTGCTCTGAGCTGGGGACAATCCTGCGCTGGTCTAGTCTTAGTAGGTATCTAGTATGGTAATAAGACTAACTTTGGGGATAAGTGCCATTGCAGTGTACCTCATAGCTGTGGACTAGCAGCGGATCAAGATTAAGACGAAGTGCAATTACAGCGTGCTTCTTAGTGTTAGAGAAGGGGAACAAATTTGTCTACTAACTTAGACCTTGTCAGCAGGTTTAATGGACTTAGTATGGCAGGTAAGGTTACAAAATAAATTCCACAAGCATCAGATATACTATCCTAAATACTATACTATGCTAAATAATAACAAAATCATATTTTATATCTGAACTTTAGTATAGCATGATACAAAATCCAATATACTGAATGCCAAAGAAAAAGACAAGTGATGCATGGAAACAGGGATAAACACACATTTAAACATCAATCCTCAGTAAAAAGAGTCAATGTCTCTAATTAAGAAATTGCTTGGCCGCCACTTTCAACAGTACGCATTAAGATTCTACCAGTTTCTTCCATACTGTATTCCTTCACATTGCTGTGGGGTTATCTTAGCAATTGTTCTCCATATTTGATATGAGATCTCTCACAATATGTATTATACAGTACCTATGCTGTACAGTGAAGTTTGCTCTGCGATGACACATTCCTTACGGATATTGTCCAGCCTCTTAAATTTTATATGATTTGGTGACTGTTGGATTATTTCAGTTATTAGGAAATGCTAGGTGCATAATAATTGAACAGTATCAACTACTCTGTATGAATTAATTGAGAAAATGAGTTCTAGCATTATCCTGTTAAGCCTTCCACAGGCCACAGGGTGTCAAACACACATATTTACACTCTATGGACATAACCAAAAAAAAAAACAACCAAGCAAAGTACCGCTGAAACAGAAAAAAACTAGTATTATACAGAGACATTGAAATATTTGAAATTTCATGACTGTAGCTGCCACAGAGCAACTATTAGGTAGGAATGAAATTTCTAGGATGTAATCTACAGGTTAGACGGTGAAAGCAGATATATGAAATGATTCTGACCTTTTAGTCTGGAGTTAAGTAAGGTGGATTATTTCAACAGGAATGACAATCAATATACTAAAATGCTGCTGAAGCTACAGTCGAATAATATTGCCCAACACTCAATGTAGTATCATACAAAATTTAAACAAATGTGTTCTTACGTTCGCTATAGGCTCTCCTAATACTATGACAAAATTAGTCAATAGGACTTAAATATTTACAGTACTTAAGAAAAAGAAAAACAAAAATCTGGAGTGTTCTCCACTTGACTTTCTCATATACTGTACACAGAGATTATAAAATAATTGTATGAAAATGTAAAGTTGAGAAACCAAACATGTACCTATTCAAATTTCAAGTTTATTTGACAGTTATTTTACCTGAATAGATAAAAGTTCCAATTACGGTGCTATTTTGTGTTTGTACCATGTAATTTCTTTACAATGTTGATACAGTGGGATGCAAAAGTTTGGGCAACCTTGTTAATAGTCATTATTTTCCTGTATAAATCGTTGGTTGTCAGTTGTCAGTTAAATATATCATATAGGAGACACACACAGTGATATTTGAGAAGTGAAATGAAGTTTATTGGATTTACAGAAAGTGTGCAATAATAGTTCAAACAAAACAGGCAGGTGCATAAATTTGGGCACCGGTGTCATTTTATTGATTCCAAAACTTTTAGAACTAATTATTGGAACTCAAATTGGCTTGGTAAGCTCAGCAACCCCTGACCTACATACACAGGTGAATTCTATAATGAGAAAGAGTATTTAAGGGGGTCAATTGTAAGTTTTCCTCCTCCTTTAATTTTCTCTGAAGAGTAGCAACATGGGGGTCACAAAACAACTCTCAAATGACCTGAAGACAAAGATTGTTCACCATCATGGTTTAGGGGAAGGATACAGAAACCTGTCCCAGAGATTTAAGCTGTCTGTTTCCACAGTTAGGAACATATTGAGGAAATGGAAGACCACAGGCTCAGTTCAAGTTAAGGCTCGAAGTGGCAGACCAAGAAAGATTTCGGATAGACAGAAGCGACGAATGGTGAGAACAGTCAGAGTCAACCCAAAGACCAGCACCAAAGACCTACAACATCATCTTGCAGCAGATGGAGTCACTGTGCATCGTTCAACCATTCTGAGCACTTTACACAAGGAGATGCTGTATGCGAGAGTGATGCATCACAAGGGGTGTTATGTATGGAGGAAAAAGAACACAGCATTCCAAGAAAAACATCTGCTACCTACAGTAAAATATGGTGGTGGTTCCATCATGCTGTGGGGCTGTGTGGCCAGTGCAGGGACTGGGAATCTTGTCAAAGTTGAGGGACGCATGGATTCCACTCAGTATCAGCAGATTCTGGAGACCAATGTCCAGGAATCAGTGACAAAGCTGAAGCTGCGCCGGGGCTGGATCTTTCAACAGGACAACGACCCGAAACACTGCTCAAAATCCGCTAAGGCATTCATGCAGAGGAACAAGTACAACGTTCTGGAATGGCCATCTCAGTCCCCAGACCTGAATATCATTGAAAATCTGTGGTGTGAGTTAAAGAGAGCTGTCCATGCTTGGAAGCCATCAAACCTGAATGAACTAGAGATGTTTTGTAAAGAGGAATGGTCCAAAACACCTTCAACCACAATCCAGACTCTCATTGGAACCTACAGGAAGCGTTTAGAGGCTGTAATTTCTGCATAAGGCGGATCTACTAAATATTGATTTCATTTCTTTTTTGTGGTGCCCAAATTTATGCACCTGCCTGATTTTGTTTGAACAATTGTTGCACACTTTCTGTAAATCCAATAAACTTCATTTAACTTCTCAAATATCACTGTGTGTGTCTCCTATATGATATATTTAACTGACATTTTTTATCGTAACAACCAACAATTTATACAGGAAAATAATGACTATTAACAAGGTTGCCCAAACTTTTGCATCCCATTGTAAGTTAAATAACAGTTAAAAATAATAATACATGCAACGTAGTGTGGAACATAACCTGGACACAGACAGACGGACAGCGATGGTTCACCTAACACACATTTATTATACAGTACATTATTTACACAAGTGAAACACACACAACCCCAAAACTCCCCCAAAGTCCAGGCCACTCAAACAATGCCTTCCACTCTTTAGGCTGCCTCCTTTCCTCTCCTCCCGAGCTCCGTTCGTCCTCCGCTCCCAACTCAAGCCACTGAATGGAGGGAGATGGCCCCTTTTATAATCACCTGAATGTGCTCCAGGTGCCTCCTGATAATCTTCTGCCGGCACTCCTCAGTGTGGCGTAAGTACCGGCTGCGCACCCAGAAGAACTCTGGGTGTCCCTGGTCATCTTCCCCCCCAGCACTTCCGGGTGTGGCGGAAGTGCTGAGGACTACGGCTCTCCAGGCATTGGGGCACCCCCTGGTGGTGACCACGGGCCCCTATAGAGTTAAGCTTCCAAGGAGGCATAATCCATTCTCTGGTCTTTCCGGGCATCCCGGCTGGGTGTCTCCCCCAGCTGCTTGCCACATTAGTTAATAAACTGTTACTAAATAAGATGAATAATTAGACATTCCTAAAATTATATATTATTCTAGCCCTGTCTTTAACTCTTTCATTCTGTTTATATGAAAAAATCACAGCATAAACATGCCTCTGCGATGCTGTTTGCTTTTTAATTCTCATTTTCAAATAAAAAATGAAATGTAGGTAATCAGAAAGGAACGGTATGTAAATTTCAAAATTTTAAATAATATCTATACTTTAATTAAAAATGATCTCTTACCAGAAAATTATAAAACAATGATTTCATTGATCATAATTGAATTTAAATTAGTTCAAACAACCACCGCAATTACAGATGAACCAAATTTCTTTTGTTGACAAAATGTTTAACAATGAAAAACAAACTTATCAACTGTTAGTGCTCATATATAGGCAATCATACATAAGAAATGAACAAAAAATATTTACTAAGCTGCATAATTTCGCCAATGAATTAATAACCATTCAGAAACAGCACAATGAAGAAACTTTCACAAACACTATTAAATTACTAAAAGTACTGCATTTTAAGCACAAAACCAAAAAAAGTAAAAAGGAACACAATTTGCCTTAAGAAAGACATTACCATACACCTAAATGTCAAAATATGATAATACGTTTAACAGATATACGTGCTTCAACAATATCACATAGTCAACTGGCAAAAAAGAATATTGAAATGTTGCCAATCAAGTGGTGGGGTAAATTCGAGAAAATTCCTAGTTCTAGATAAAAAAAAGTAGACACAAATTTAATGCCCATAAAAATGTTAATCCTATGAGGCAATAAACCTTTATTATACCAGATGTGTCACAATGATCCATACCAAACGTCGCAAGTATACACCTGTATACTAACTATAGTTTAAGGGCATTAATGAATGCCAATTTGTCGTTTTGTTGTAAAACACCACACAATAAAGCATAAAAAAATCTATTGTTCTCCACTTAACTTTCCTTATACCTGTTCAGGTAAAGTAGACACCACTTCCAGTTGTCTGATTATAATGAAATTTCATATCTGTGTGTTTCTTACAAAATTTCAATCACTTATCTTTGATTATAATACAAGTTTATATGGCAAAGAACTACTTCATGTAATCCAATCAAACTGAAATTTCAAATCTGATTGTTTTTTGTTTTCCAGTCACCTGATCAATGTCAAATTTTTATAGCCGATGATAAGTAATGATCATACAAAATTTTAATTATTTACTTCTGTTTATATAATGGTAGTAATGTATATGTAACAGTGCTGAAACCTGTTAAGATATCATTTGCGGTCATTCAATTAAGGTGAAATTGTATAAAGTATCTGTGTGTTTCTTACCCTTACTAAAGATGATATAAAATTTCAATTACTTTTTGTCTACTTTGTTTGTCTAAATTGTTTGTTTAAATTATGAACCAGTTTATTTGAAAAATTTTGAAATGTGTTCAGGTAAAGTACCACTTCTGGTTTACAAATGTTGCCCAAAGGTTGATAGAAAACTAACATTTTGACATAACACCCATATGCCAAATTTCATTTATCCAACTCAAAGCATTCTGAAGTTATTGTGTTTCCGTTCTTATACACAGACATAATTGCAAAAATGGTCAAAACGTGTTCAGAAGTGCATGAAACGTGAAGATTTTTCAAAATCTTGAGATTGAATTTTTTCATGATTACTATACTTTCTCTATACTATGTATACGAGAAAGTAATAATAAAAAAAAATGGACATTACCACCCTCCCATGAGTTAGAGAGCTTAACACTTGCAATTGTTTTCATTAAGTTTACATGAGGATGTACTTTAAACCTGTGCTCTGTACCTTAAATTAAGAGGAAAGTGTAACTGTAAGTTGTTCATTTAGAAAGGGTGTGACATTAATGGGAGGCATGCTGCTTTTAAGACAGCCAGTTGAGCAAACTGAGGAGAAACAAAAAACAAGACTAGCTGCATATTAGCTAGAGTTAGTATTGATTTTGATCTGCTGGTCACTGCAACAGCACTTGGACATGAGGATGACTCCTCTTACTACTATACTATGTATTCCAGTCTTGGTACATATCTAAACACAAAACAAAAAACAAGACTAACTGCATATTAGCTAGACTTGGTATTGATCTTGTTCTGATGGTCACTGCAACAGCACTTAGATGTGAGGTTGACTCCTTTTAGTACTACTGTATACTACACAGACGGAACTTGATCCATAGCTAGCACAGTACTCTCTCTGGAACACTGCAACTGACCCTTTTATTATATCTCTTTTTTTGTATTTCTTGTTAAATGTGTTATGACTGTACCCTGAAAATGTGTTTAAGTGTATATTTTGTAATAAAGGAAACCAAAACCAATTTGTAAAACTGACCATGTGTTTTGTTTTTCACAACCTCAGTACTTGTTTTTGTATTTCAGACAAAGATTTTTTCAAAATGTTGATTACATAGCAGTGAAAATCCAACTTGGTTTGAAACACAGGTTATTTTTTTTAAGAATTTCATTTAGAATTGCTTTCAGAAGGCAAAAGAGCTGCGCCAAAATATACTGGGTTTCAATAAGAATGACAAAATAATATTTCATTTAAATTCTGTATTAACAAAATTATGGCATTGTGTACTGCGATAAAACTATCTTTGTTACAGGGAAAGTAACAAGTACAACTTCATTATTGTACATGCTGGCTTCACTTCAGATCATATACTTGCCTTTATTGTCCTTTTTCAACTGCACTTTTTTTCTTTTTTAAAACACATTGCAATTGTAGCATGATGGTTTTGCAGTTGTCAGTCAGTTTCTAACATAACATGTAGGACTAAATTGACACTGGATCTAATTTTGATCTTTACTTTAAATTTATTTGCTTAGCAGGGGCTTTTGCCTAAAGTAGCTTACATTGTACAACAGGCCAACATAATTGAGTCAGCATTAATGTGGGGAGTGTTTTGAAGCAAGTGTTACATGGCAAGGTTACGAATTGACAGCCACAAGTAAAGAGCTCTAAGCCCAATACAACAATACTAGACTTGTTTTTTTTCTTTTCCACAATTAATTTAACCACAAAACCATTATCAATTAGAGCTATAATCTTAGCCAAAATAAACCTGCAGCGTTCAGCATACCCATAGTTTTTGGCATTTAACAGAGAATGAAGAAAAAAAAAAAAAACACTCTCAGGCTCTACATCCTCAATTTCTGAGTGATGAAAAAATTAGTTAATTGCAGGTCTTACTATTTTTCAACCCATGGTACAGATTTTATCTTGATTTCCGCACTTGATCCTGCAGCTGACTTGTCTTTTTGAGGCTTTGAACTAATGGAAGAGGTTCCCTTTAGAAAGGCTTGCATAATTCACCTGCATAAAAAAAAAAAAATCAGTAAAAAAAAAACTATAAGGACAATATGAACCCTAAAAAACAATATAAATATAAAAAACAGTATAGATAATATAAATAAGAAAAAGTTCATTTCAAAATTACACTTTTAAAGTTTTCTTAAGATATCCACCTCTGCTTTTCTGAATAATGGGTGCTAGAATGATTCATTCATCAATCTTAAAGGGCAGGGACAGGAACAAGGCATGTGATGCCAGTCTAGAAAGGTAAAGATGCAAGGACAATATTTGTCCCGCTTCAAGTGTTTTACAGAATACAACTGCATAAACATCAAACGAGTATAATGCATGTGAAAAATTGTCAAGAATAATGTTGTACCTGGAACTGCCTGTGAAGCACCATGTGAAAACAATGTCCATATTATTATTAACTTGTTGATCTTTAAAATATATGCTTTTATTTAACTTTGACATTAAAAATTAGAGAAAAATTTTATAAAGCAAGTGGAGCACACAAGTTGGCAGATTACAAAATTATCAAATAACTGCCAAACACTACAACCATTATATAGTAACAGTGTTCAACACTGGTCAGATGTTTTGAGAATTACACAAGTATTGGTTTTCACAAAGTTTGCTGCTTCATTGTTTTTACATCTTTTTGTCAGATGTTTCTATGGTATACTGAAGTATAATTACAAACCTTTCATAGGTTTCAACAGCTTTTACTGACAATTACATTAAGTTTATTCAAAGAGTCAATATTTGCAGTGTTGGCCCTTCTTTATCAAGACCTCTGTAATTCGCCCTGGCATGCTGTCAATCAACTTCTGGGCCAAATCCTGAATAATGGCAGCCCTTCTTGCATAATCAATACTTGGAGTTTGTCCGAATTTGTGGGTTTTTGTTTGTCCACCCACCTCTTGAGGATTGACCACAAGTTCTCAAAGGTCTGGGGAGTTTCACAGCCATGGACCCAAAATTTTGAAGTTTTGTTCCCAGAACCACTTAGTTATCACTTTTGCCTTACAGCACTGTGCTCCATCATGCTGAAAAAGGCATTGTTCGTCTCCAAACAGTTCTTGGATGGTTGGGAGACGTTGTTTTCAGAGGAGGTACCATTCTTTATTCATGGCTGTGTTCTAAAGCAAAATTGTGAGTGAGCCCACTCCCTTGGCTGAGAAGCAACCCCATACATGAATGTCCTCAGGATGCTTTACTGTTGGCATGGCATAGTACTGATGGCAGCGCTCACCTTTTCTTCTCTGGACAATCTTTTTTTCCCAGATGCCCCAAACAATCAGAAAGGGGATTAATCAGAGAAAATGACTTTACCCCAGTCCTCAGCAGTCCAATCCCAGTACCTTTTGCAAAATCTCAGTCTGTCCCTGGTGTTTTTCCTGGAGAGAATTGGCTTCTTTGCTGCCCTTTCTGACACCAGGCCATCCTCCAAAAGTTTTCGCCTCACTGTGTATGAAGATACACTCACACCTGCCTGCTGCCATTCCTGAGCAAGCTCTGCACTGGTGGTGCCCCGATCCCACAGTTGAATCAACTTTAGGAGATGGTTCTGGCACTTGCTGGACTTTCTTGAGCACCCTGAAACCTTCTTCACAACAATTGAACCTCTCAATTCTAACACAATCAGCATAACAAAGTGATCTTCAGCCTTGTCCTTGTCAACACTCTCATTTTGTTAACGAGAGGATCACTGAAATGATTTCAGCAGGTCATTTTAAAGCAGGGTTCAAATGCAGTGGAAATGGGCTTTTTGGGATTAATTTCATTTTCATGGCAATGAGGGACTCTGCTGTTAATTGCAATTCATCTGATCACTCTTCATAACATTCTGGAGTATATGCAAATTGCCATCATAAAAACGGAGGCAGCTAACTTTATGAAAATTAATATTTGTGTCAATTTTTTTTGATATTCAATGGCACAAGTTGTAAGGCTTAACAGCTTTGGTTCAGTTTATAGTCGAGTCACTTCCAGTTTCTGTATGGTTTTTTTTCCTGAGTAATTGGTTTCCTTCCATATCTCAAAGATCTGCATGTTCTCTAAAGTGAGACTTTGTGAATGTTAATACAATTATGAGCGTGTTTTGCACCGGACTGACATCAAGGTGGCTTCTTCCTTTTAATCTGATGTGGATATGGTACACTATGGCACATTCTGGTCCTGTGCTTGAAAAAAAAGCAACTTATGAAAAGAGATAGATTGATGGAATAAACAAATAAATTTATATGCATCAATGCTGAAGGAGTTACAACTGACACTGTACAAAATGTTATGGATCTTTTTAAACTTCAACTCACTGACCAAGTTTAACATACAAAAGCATTTTTATAAAATAATTTTCATTTGAAAATACCCACTTTTCTCTTAAAACAACCAACACGCCAAAAAATTAATCTTAACTCATCGAAACATTTTTTAACAGAGTTTTCCTCTCGAGTGAAAATCGGAGCGCATTAAGTGAGAAAAAATTATATTAATAACAAAGAAACACCCGCGACTTCTCAAAGCTCTGATACAGAGGGCATCAGCTGCATTCTTAAGGTGCCAATCTTTACTTGAGACAGTATGTATAAAGACACAATCCCAGAGCATGAAACAAAATAGAATAAAATACAACGAATCGTAGGAGTACAGTAATGCCAGATGTACAACTCCAATAAAGCACACAACATAAAGGAGAGGAAGTTTAACAGTTTCATTGTTAAATCGTATACGTTTTGGTATCTAACGCGACAACTACTTTTTACTACGTACATTTTTATTTCTATATGTGACTGAAAACTAAACTACACTTTTCAAATCTGCACAGTCCTTTATTCTTAAGAGGCTAGAGTTTATTGCCTTTATCCAACCTATTATGATGTTGAGATTACTACAGAACTAAGTACTAGAAAACTATTTACCACCATCCAACTTTCTGGAAACATTTCTTAATACACGAGTAAAACCAAAAAATTACAACACACGTTTATTTCAAAACATGCAGCCAATTTTGATAAAAAATCATTCGCGAAATTGACAACTCCTAGCATTTACTTCGAGGCGGTCTTTTAACGATCCTGCAAATGTCCCACATAACAACATCGGAATTAATGAGGTGTTAACTGCTTAAGAAAACAATGCGTCAATTATGAAGCAGATCTGCAATGGATAGATGCAGACATCCATCTCTTAATTAAATGTTTAATAGGGGCGTAGGATGATATAACCACGTAAATAAACAAAATTCGCATCATCATAAATAGCTTATTTTAATACAGGAACCCTAGTTCATCCTACCTTGTCAATGCCACTATTCCACTAACGGGACTCTGGTTCCAAAACACCGGCCCGCTTGTTTCTACTCCTCCACAGCACGAAGTACGAGTTCCCGCCAGACACAGTGCCGTGCAGTTACGTCAGACGACACCATGCGTGCATTCGTATTGTGCGTAACTTCCTTTACTATGGGATGCCACTAGGGTCAAACTATTTCAGAGGATTTTATGCTTCACTCTATCAACTTGTTGAGTTTCAACACATCGATACAAGCCATGGTAACGATTTACAAACGACCACATTACAAGTTACCCTACTAAACAAAAAAAATCACTTCGCTATGGGTATTAACGTTCGTGTGAACAGCGACATCAGATGTATCCAATACGCACGGATTGCATTTAAAATCTGTTGGAACGCGAACAACGGAGGAACAAAAGTCAAACTACACTCTCATGCTTTTTTGCCAGTAACTTCAAGACTGCTGCTAGAGCGCCTGCGTGAAGTATAGAGTACCGCCTATTACGCTTGATAGATCCGCCTACCAGTCATTTAATCGCATATTTTCCACAGGATTTCAAGTAGCACTCGAAGCGTGAAGGAGCGGAGATGGAGCTTGCGTGGGCAGTCAAGGGTGGGGTTAGGCTGTATGACCACGCCCCTTGAGCTTATTCTTTACCCGCTACGAGGACCTTCTCCAGGATTTGAAGTAGATATTGACAGTTACCCCGCCCATCTGTCCCGCCTACTATGATACGGGCTTCTCCAGAATTTTGTCGTTAGAAGTTGGGAAGCCTGGCTTATTTCACGGGTAGGGATAACCAAAAATACACCTTTCAAGTTTATACATTTGAAAGAATTTTCCTGGAATATAAAAAATGAAAATATTTTTCAATGTAAATGTCCAGCGCTTTCCGTTATACAGTCACCTGACTTTTACAAGGCTAATATAGAGTCTCCAATCAACCTAGCATGCCTGTCTTTGGGACGTGAAGAAGTCTTTTATATCCAAAGAAGGCACACGGAAGTTTAATTTAAATGTACTATGTTGTAGTGAGCAAGGTGATGTGTAATTCCTTGCTTATAGTTCTGGGAGCTGACTGCAATACAGTCTTAAAATAATTGGTTTATTCTCAAAAGAAATATATGAAACCTTTGCTGCTTAAGAGCAAATGTGTTGATTTTTGGAATCATTATTTTTTGAATTATTAATGCTAAATGTAAAGGTTTCTAATAAGGTAACATGAAAATACACATTAGACAGCAAGAAGAACTGG
This sequence comes from Polypterus senegalus, assembly GCF_016835505.1. Taxonomy (NCBI): domain Eukaryota; kingdom Metazoa; phylum Chordata; class Cladistia; order Polypteriformes; family Polypteridae; genus Polypterus; species Polypterus senegalus. The sequence continues at coordinate 140,488,894 of NC_053154.1, read as the reverse complement.
GATACCACAGTGGCAATGACGCGTTTAATGGCATCTTAAAGAAACATGAAAAAACGCGGCACTACAAAGTGTAAAATATTGGCTACTGCTAGTAACACAAGAAATCACACCAAAAGAGCACTTCTGGTCAGGAGCTTTTTCTTTACCAGACCTGGGTCCAAAATGAACACTGCCCACTTCTTTGTGAATTTGAACCCAGCATATTATATCTCTGAGGCAACATTGCTAACCTTTTGTCTTCCATGCTATGCAAGGTTATTCCTATTTTATTGTGTCAGTGCCTGCTGTTCAATACTTTCAGTTTATACATATTAGCAAATGTCTGATCTGTTGTTTTCTGTTTACACTCAGATTTTCATTATTGTAATTTCAGAATTCACCTTAGATGGTCTGGTGCATTATCCAGAGTTAGCACAAATTGCTGCTAAAACAAGGTCTGGGTAACCCTGAACCCTAAACTAGATTAAGCAGGTATGGACAATGGAAGGATGGACTAATTCAGTAATCGATAGATGCTCAAGATTTTTAAAAATGGTGGTGAGTTTCACTCACACAGATTGTAAAAATCATTTTCATAAGAGCTGACTAACATTAATTTCATAGTTTAAAGATATTATCTTGGTATATCAAGTAGCATTATTATTTACATGCCCCTTATTTCTGGTTCACATCAAGGCATCTAAATTCAATAATGTCAATAATTGGTATGATATTTTTGTGGTGAAAAGCATATGCTAGAAGAAACTACACCCCTACGGATGAAGGGTTGCTGCAGAGGAAGATAAGGTAAGGTAAAGCATACAACTGGTCACTTCTAAATGTTGCTGAATCTCAAAGAAATGCTGTGCCTTTTTCCTACCTAAAATGACATGAATACACTTTTTTATAATATGTGTGAAATCTTAAGATGTGGATCAATACTCAGCAATACTCTTGGCTTGAAAAATGTATCTATTCAGTAAGTTTTAAGGCTTTTGTTTTCATTTTTGAGCTCAAACCAGAAGAACAGGAATAATATATACTGTATATATTTTAATTATACATTTACAATGTTTCACATTAGAGCAAATCTTCATATGTCCTTCAATAAAGACCATTGTGATGGACGGCCAGCAGCTCAACCTGGCCGGAACACCCAAAGAATGGAAGGATAAGGAAAAGCAGCTACTTTGGGACGCTGCCTCCCCCAAGATGCTAGATGATGACTTCCCTGCAGCATAGTGGTGCCCCAGATTCCCGCAGGGCACCATGGGATCTGAAGTTAGGCTTCTCAGCCCTGCTGGGTACGGTGGGTGCCTCTAGGAGACGGTACAGGGGGACCTGGGAGTTTTTACTGACTGCATAGCCCGGATGTACTCCAAAGTCACGGGGATGAAAGCCCCAAAGTACTTCCAGGCTGAAGAAAAAGCAAGCTGTCCATCTGACCCTGAATTGCTGGCAAGTCATGTGGACAGAAGGACAGAAGCACTTCCCGGTCAAGAACAATATAAAGGACTGCTGTGAACCCAGTAAATGAGCCAGAGTCAGGAGGTATAGGACAGAGCTTGCTGGGAGGTGTGGAGGAGAGAATTGTGATTATTATTGTAGATTGTGCTAATATTTACTTGTATTAGTGGTGGTTGTGGTGCCTAGGGCACTACTTCTAGAAGAAAAAGAATTAACCTGTGTCCTGTGCATTTGTCTGTTGGGCTTAAAGGGGAAACAGCGACATCTAGTGTCCACACCATTAATATAACTAGAGTGTCAAACAGGTACAGTTGGTCTGTTTGAAATCTTTACTAATATTTCAACTTCTTTCTTGTAATGTGACAAGTAGCCCATTAGACGGTACCATCAATGAGGTCATAACACATAAATTCACTCTGCTGATTTTATACTCCTTTTTTAGAAATATTGCCAAACATACTATTTGCCTTCATAATAATCTTCACAGGCTCTATAAATCAAAATGTGCAAGGACTGTTTTCTCTTTTAATTATGTCATATGGTCTGGCAATAAAGTCAGTGCCTTTTTTTTTTACATGATGATATTTTTTCCTTATTTCCTCTGTTTATTACTTTCCATTTCTTGCTATTACTGATATCCATCCGTCCATTATCCAACCTGCTATATCCTAACTACAGGGTCACGGGGGTCTGCTGGAGCCAATCCCAGCCAACACAGAGCACAAGGCAGGAAACAAACCCTGGGCAGGGCATATACACTCACACTCACACACACACGCACACACCCACACACACACACACCAAGCACACACTAGGGACAATTTAGAATCGTGAATTCACCTAACCTGCATGTCTTTGGACTGTGGGAGGAAATCGGAATATCCGGAAGAAACCCATGCAGACACGGGGAGAACATGCAAACTCCATGCAGGGGACACCTGGGAAGCAAGCTGCGAGGCAGCAGTACTACCCACCCAAATAATACTTAGATCAATCTGAATATCATGAGTTGATTCCTTTCTGCTGCACCTATAAATGTTTGTATCATCAAATAATAGTTCCCCTTTCTTATTTCAGATATTCATGTCTATTTAATTTACTGTACCTGAACTAAAATACTCCTGGTCACCCGTAGCCCTAAATCAAGATTAGGAATGGGACAAAATTTATGGTGTGACATATAAGTGCAAACACAAATCCAGAAAGATAAATTAAATGAGAAGGGAATTGCAGGTTGTTGTAAAGCAAAGTATGAAATAGAAAATAAATCCTAATAGCCCCAGTGAAACTAATTAAACTGACTTTAATCCTCTCTGCCTGCAAGGATCCTATTACACTTCCCACATTGTACCACCATCAACGCCTTTCTATTTACCTTCCATACTTCTTTTACAAATCTCCAGCCTCACTTCCTACAACCTCTTGAACCTTTAGGTAACATCCATCTACCTTCAGTCAGACTTCTTAGCATTTTGGTAGTTGTTTGAAACACAAAAAGGTAATGGTGCAATCTACAACTTTAGTCTGTTCTCTTCCTGTTGAGGGCACATTTATATGATGTGTGTTCTGCAGTATGTATAGTTTGCATTTTTCTGTTGAAAGTACAGACAGCTAGTTACCTATAGTTAGATAATACCAAAAGAAGTAATCAACCCTCCTTCTTTTTCCAGCCCTGTGACCAGCTTTAGTTACCAACAGGTAGAGTTAGAAATATATATGACTGGAAAGAATGTAGATGAAAATACAAGTGTTAATCCTAAGAGTTTGAAACAGACAGAGAGGGGGTGATAAAGAGAGTGCCCTGTGTGGAATTTTCAAATGGTCAAGTAGGTGAGCCACCCCACCAAGTAGAAGAAATTCAAAACTCACTATCTCCCCTTTGAATAAATTTGGTAATACAAACACAATTATTAATTATTCTTGCGTCTTTGGTTGTGTTCTGGGTACAGTGGATTGCTATGAGGTCTTCTTCCTATCACTATATACAAGGGTAAATCAAAAAGTAAAGGCAATTTGAAAATTACAGGGTAAAAGCAGCAGATAGAAGAAGATGCAATATAATACATTTGTGGTGGTTTATGGATAGTTCAAACACGCAAAGCACAGTACTCTGTTGAAACCAAGGTCAAATGAACATGGACACTCCTCTTCGGGATTGCACCATTGTGGAACAAGGCCGTGTAGTGAGATTTTTTGGGGCAGAGGGAGTGAAACTTGTTGAAATTCATGATGGATGTTGGCTTATCCATAGCTGAAATCCAAATGTGCAGCAACAAGGGATAATGCAATCCGTTGGTCTTCTCTGATGGAGGGATTTGCGATGTCGATGTGGTCTTGTATGCACGATGTTGAAGGTCGACCAGTTTAAGCTTCCTCAGTTACACTTGTTCTTCCCGCTTTAAACCTTTCTTCAATCCATAAGCATTTTGTTGACTCATACTGTTTTCATTTCTGTACTGAGCAAACATCTCTTGAGTAAATTTCAGCTGATTTCAGGGGTTACTGTGAAAAAAAGGCAACAAAGAATCTTGTAAAATAAAAATATGTATTTTAATAAAAGTTCTTTAAAAACAAAATAAGCTCTGAGGAGCACAAAAGCACAGAAGGCAATACCTTGAAAAGGCAAAAAGGAAACAAAGACCTAATCTGAAATCTAAGAGGCAAAGTCAAAAAACAGAGTACAGGTCAGAAAAAATCCAGAAAATCACAAAAACAATAATCACAAGAGAAATGCTTCACCATGAACACATTCAGAATGAACCACAAGGGACTGTGGGTTGTTCTCATCTTTATAGTGCTACAGTATGTGCAGTCCCTTGACAATGATGAGCAGGTGACCCCACTTCTTGAGGGAAACCACCCACAAAACACACATTACATAAAAGAAGATACACAAAACATAGAAACTAAATGACCAACAATATTAACATAAACAAATGGTTAACAAATTAGCAAAACAGACATTAAAATGGCCTTTGAAAGGAAGGAATCCTGGATGAAATTTGGTGATACAGAATTGCCTGCTTCCTTTGAAAATGAACAAGTTCTGGGAACATTGGTTTCTGATCAGGTACTTTTTGATAGCTGACAGCAATGCTATTGTTGAACCAAAGTAAATGTGTTTATACTGTTGTTCTACAGAGGAAATTGGCATGCACCATTGTTTAACTGATCATTATGTTGATCTATGCAGATATTGAAGCATTTATATATTTCTGGGTAAATGAGAATAAAGTAGAGCAGAGAAGTATGGTCTGAGATTCAGGACTGCTGTCTGCTTCTATTATGCTTTTCACCATATCGCTGTGGCTACACCCTGTAGCAACAGTGGCTTGTACCTGGCCCAAGTTCCCCTAGGCCTGAGGCAGGTAACAATTGGGGCTTGTCTGGGATCAGCATCCTGTCGTGGAGACAGTCATCACTATGCCTGGGAATTCCTGTTGTGAAGCTTCAAGGAGGACTCATGTAAGTGTGTCAACCAAAGAGCCCAACTTCAGCTACAAAGAAGGGAGATGGCAACATCCAGATCACACAAGATGCTAATCTGGGATAGCCACAGGTAATGAATACTGCTGGATTACAATCAGCTCAGCCTTCTGGCTTCAAGTGTAGAAAGTGGAGAAGGAGATGAAACTGTAGAACTCTCACAACTAGGCGAACAAGAACTTTATTATTTGATTTTGATTATGTTAAGGGCGATAAGTTGAGAGATTTGGAGGACAAAAGCATGACACCCCTCTTTACCTCCAAGATATGATTTCACAACTTCTAACCAGAAAGGATTTCACCCCTGCTAGGGGTAAGGGTTGTACAGGTGTCGTCACCACAGGACTGGATCAGGATACTGATGTGAGCCAAGCTAAACATCTTAGCACAAACTTTGAACATAGGAGGAACTCTGAGGACTTGGGGAAAGGATGCCTTCCTTATATGACTTCAGATCAAGTGGTAAGACTCATTGATGATGCTGTTTTTATGCCTCACAGGGAGTTCAAAGTCCATGGTGGGCAAATCTATGATGGGCGTTCTGAAATTTCATACAGTAACCTTTGCAAACAAATAGATGCAGGACTACATGAGGGATTTACTGAGTTTGAAGTTATTAAGTCTGTACTAAAAGTAGTTAAACCAGGTATCTTCAAAAATTTTCTCATAAGTAGAGATGATCTCACATTAGAAGAAATCAAACAATTTCTTAAGCCACACATCAGGTATAAAAGCAGCACAAAACTGTTTCAGGAACTGAGCAATACGAAGTAACAAGATACGAAAACTCCTGGGGCCTCATGTATAACGCCGTGCGTAGAACTCGCACTATAACATGGCGTAAGCACAAAAGCCGAAATGTGTTTACGCACAGAAAAATCCAGATGCAGGAATCTGTGCGTACTCCAACTTCCACGTTCTTCCGCTACATAAATCCCGATCAGCGTGAAAACTAATGCTCGTGCACGCGCATTATGTAACGCCCCAAATCCTCCCAGAATTACGCCTATTTGAATATGCAAATCAATATAAATCGCCCTTAAGCGCAGCCTTCTGTGAAAAGACAATGGGAAAAGCACGGGGAAAATATAAGAATTTCAGCAAATACCAAGTGGAGGCAAATGAAAAACATACTATTTGTTCAAATAAACCGTGGAATAATCAACAAAATGAAATTGATCGAGTGACATAGCGTGTTGGAGAAACTTGAAAGCTCACATTCACAAATCGCACAGTGCCGGAAATAAAAAAGAAGTCACATATCAAAGTCGCCGTAAAAGCCGAGTTGTAAGCCCACTGTCTGAGTGTCATATGAAAGCTTATTAGGGTACAGAGAAAAAAGGCACACAGTGAGGAAAAAGCATGAAATGTCAACTTCAATCTCGACATTTCCACTTTAATCACGTAGTTTATTTTGTCATTAAAGTAGAACATCATAAACTTCATCTTAAAATCGTTTAATTAACCAGTTTCTCAAATAACATCGTAATTAAAGTAGCACGTTAAATGCTTTGTTTTGTATTTGATCTTCTATGTGCTCTATGTGTGTGAATCACTACTTGCTTTTTAAACCGGCTCTCTTCCTCCAACTGGACACAGAATCAATTACATTCGTAATATTACAATTCTCGGAATAACTAAAATACTGAGATGTATACGTGATATCATTTTCATGATGATAGGAGTTAAAGCACGTTATTAAACATGTGTTTCACTTCGATGAAATAATTTATAACAGCAGTACAATCAGGGGTGGCTCTAGGCTTGTGGTGGCACTGGGCAGAGGAAGAATCGGTGGCTCCTTCGCCCGCCCGTCAGTAAGGTAGCTTATGCACAGTGGATGGCTACGTCCGTTGCGGACACTGCATAGCCGCCTCGTGCTCATGACACAAGCATTTAACTTTTGCCGAAATTTGTCGCTGTGTTTTTAGCTGTGTTGTTATTTTCTCTTTCTGTTTTATATTCAATATATATTGGCGTAGCCGTCACTGCAGTCAGTGCTTTTCTTTCCCCAAGTAGCCGATCGCCATATAATCAGCTCTGTAATAGACGTTAAGCCATCTGTAAGCTTAGCGCCGATTCTTCAAAACGTTTAAAGAACATTGAAATATCTTCGTAGTACATGTTTAATTATTCTATCCTTAACGACACTCCCTGTGAAGAGTATAGATTATTTAAGTGAAGTTAAAGTTTTATCTGTATAATTTAATAAACATATTTTGCTGAATTTCACCTTATAAATGATATCGTTTCTATTTCTGAACCGCGAGGTCCGTACAGGAAAGACTTTAAAATATTTTGCTGTGGCTGAGACAGCGTGTCCTTGAAGCTGTATACCGATAATTCCCTTTCCGATCAGCTGCTGCTGTGATTCACACTCAGATACAGTGATATAAATACTCTGAGTGGTGCAGTGAGAGAAATATTGAAGATGATCCGCTGTGGCAACTCCTAACAAGAGGAGCTGAAAGAAGAAGAAGAAGAAGAAGAAGAAGTGAGAGTAACAACGCTAAAGCAGTTATGGTATTTGGAATACTATGGCTGTTCCCTCTAGCATTATATTGTTACAAGTTAATTACAATCAGATGCATTACACTAATAAACAATATGCGGTTAGTTTCGGTGTATTTATAAAGCCGCGTCAGGAAAATAAGGTGTAACCACACAGGAACAGTAGCACTGCTTTGACGCTGGGTGCTGCCAGTCTGCAAAACCGAGCGGAGAACTTGCGTATGACAAGGTATGAGGTACCGTGGAAAAGTGCGTGGATTTACGTCAAGTGTAGGTTTTATACATCGCGATTTGAACGTGGAAAAGTTCTTACGCAACGTTTCTGTGCGTATGCACCGTTTATACATGAGGCCCCTGAAGAATTTGTATATGAAATAATGAAAAGGGTTGAATGAGAAAAATAACAACATCAGATAAGATGTAAAACTATTTCTCACTGACCTGAAAGTGACTGATGTTGTAATACTAGAGCAGATAACTAAATCCACCAGGGAAGAAGCAGAGAGAATAAAGTGTCTCAACCCACTGAGTAAACATACCGTAGGTCAGTCACTGTAAATTCAGTAGAGGCAAAAGACGATACACAGGCTGATCAGACTAAAGTGAGTCAGGCAAATGATAAGATACAAGTGGACAGTGGAGCTATTAAGCAGTTAACACCTCAAGTGTCTGAACTTGCAAAGACATTTGAAAAGATTGTGAAACATAACGATAATGATAATCTGACAGCTACCCGTGCACCTCAAGCTCAAAGTACAATTATTGAGCAGCTAACAGCTCAAGTGTTTGTGTTAGAAAGAAATTTTGAAAAGATTGTGAAGCAATTGATAGCTCAAGTGTGACATTGTGAAACATTGTGAAATATACGGATACCAATAGTTGGAGAACCATTCATGCAGTTCCACAATTAGACACTCAGGTATCAAGGGGTAGTCCCAAACAAAGATGCAGAGTATGTGTCCAGCAGGGAAAAGAATTGTGCTCCCACTGTTTTTGTTGTGGTCAGATGGGACACTGAACAGTTGGCTGCACCAAGAGGCAGGAATTGGGAAACAAGAGTAACAGGTCCTCTCAGACTGAGGTTCCCACAATGTAACACACCTGTCTAAGGACTGTCAATGGCTTACCGCTTGAAATTTAACAGAGTGAAAAGGAAAACGCAAAGACCAGCAAGATCAAGTAGTGAGCCACCAGACTCAGCGTATGATCACTCCAATAAGGAAACTGAAACCTCATATGGGTTCTGTCACTTTCCATTCTTTCCTGCACATGTCAGATCTGAGGTCACAGAACCTGAGTCATGCTCCAGGCTCAGAGCCAAGGCCCAAGAGTTCTACCCAGAACCATGGGAACTACGACAACCTAACAGAAATCCTCCGCAAGGAACATCAATGGAACAAGGACTGGAAATGGAGACCAGTGTTGCAGAACCCCAGATGGGAAATATTGATGACCCAGTGAGCCCACAAATGGTCAAGAAGACCTAGCAACAGAATAACAGAGTGACAGCGAAGGGGACACTTTAAGAAGATCATCTCGCACTGTCAAACCCAGAGAGGTATTCACATACCACAGACTGGGGCAACAGTCATACAAGCCTTGGACTCATGGTGTCAATGCAGTTGTACAGAATCCTATGTATCTGTTACCAAGCCACACAATAGTGTATCCAGTATACTCAGGATTTGATTATTACCTAAGACCATTGGCTGAGACATACTAGGCACTGAATCAAAGGCCAAGCCTTTAGAGCAAGATAGATAGATAGATCTTTATTGTCATTGTCACTTTTACAAAGGAACAACGAAATTGAAGGTGCAGTCGACTCAGTGTGAGGCATAAGAGTTAAAAAGACAAGAAGAGAGAAAATAATAACAAACCGAATAGCAATAAAAGTACTTTACAAAATATACAAATTGCACTTGTTGACTTAAGGTCTATATTGCACATTGGGAGAGAATGATATGGAGCAGTTTTATTCTGAGTTCAGGACCATGATTGCTTTTGGATAAAAGCTGTTTTTAAGGCGGTTTGTCCTGATTTTATTTGCTCTGTATTTCTTGCCTGATGGTAAAAGCTGGAAGAGGCAATGACTGGGATGTGATGAATCCTTTGAAATGTCTATTGCTTTTTTGCGGCATTGGGAGGTGTAGATTTGTTCCAGAGTGGGGAGGTTACAACCAATTGTTCTCTCCACTGTCCTGACGACCCTGTAGAGCGCTTTCCTTTCTGAGGAAGTGCAGCTGCCGTACCACACACACAGTCCGTACGTGAGCACACTCTCGATGGAACAGTGATAAAAGACAAGGAGGAGATTTCTGGGAAGATAGTTCTTTCTGAGGATTCTCAGAAAATACAGTCTCTGCTGCACCTTCTTCAGCAGCTCCTTGGTGTTGGCGCTCCAGGTCAGGTCATCCTCCAGCTCAATGCCCAGAAATCTGAACACCGGGACCCTCTTCACACAGGCCCCGCCAATGATGAGTGGCTGGATGTCAGTTTTGTTTTTTATAAAGTCAATAACAAGCTCCTTTGTTTTTTTTCAGGTTATTGACTGTGCACCACTCTAACAGCCGCTCCACCTCGTCCCTGTATGCCAGCTCGCCCTCTTTGCCCAAGATGAGTCCAACTACCGTCGTATCATCCACGAACTTTATGATCTTGTTGCTATGGTGAGTGGGGACACAGTCATATGTATAGAGGGTGTAGAGGAGCGGGCTGAGCACACAACCCTGTGGTGTCCCGGTGTTAAGGCTGATAGCATTGGATGTGTGGAGACCCAGCCTGACCCTCTGGGAGCGACCAGACAGGAAGTCCAGTATCCAACTGCAGGTAAGTGATGGAAGTCCTAGATTTGCCAGTTTGGACACTAGTGGGAGGATGGTGTTAAACGTCGACCTGAAATCTACAAAGAGCAGTCTGGTGTAACTCCCCTGCTGCCCCAGGTGGGTCAGGGAAGCATGAAGAGCTGTGGCCACAGCGTCCTCCGTGGATCTCTTTGCTTTGTAAGCAAGATATCTCAAAAAATGTAGTTGAGAGTGTAATGGGCTTCAATTCAGTGGTTTAAGTAAAAGACAAAATTCCTGGAAAATTTTGCTACAGGTTATTGATGATGGCTATCCACAGGACATAAATATTTACCTGTCTTGCAAATGAGTCACCTGTTTTGAATAATCAGACTGCTTTGATTAGTATCTCATCCACACACAATGTGGTGATACAGAATTGCCTGCTTCCTTTGAAAATGAACGAGTTCTGGGGACATTGATTTCTGATCAGGTACTTCTTGATAGCTGACCACAATGCTATTGTTGAACCAAAGTAAATGTGTTTATACTGTTGTTCTACAGAGGAAATTGGCATGCACCATTGTTTAACTGATCATTATGTTGATCTATGCAGATATTGAAGCATTTATATATTTCTGGGTAAATGAGAATAAAGTAGAACAAAGAAGTGTGGTCTGAGACTCTGGACTACTACTTGCTTTTTTATTACTTTTCACCATATCGCTGTGGCTACACTCTGTAGCAACAATGGCTTGTACCTGGCCCAGATTCCCCTAGAATAAAGCACAACACAATTCTTTTTCTTTCTTCCAAGCTTCCTTCCTTCCTTCCACACTTCCAGGCAAGCTTTGTCCTCTTCCAGTCTGAGTCACCTGGATGAAGTCAATTGGCTCCTTTTATCTTGGACCTGGTAGTACTTCCTGTGCCAGGGCATATCCCAAAGGAAGTACTTCTGGGTCAATCAGATGTCCCAAAAAAATAGGGATTGTGAATCCTTTCAGCTCCCCCTTGCACCCCGACTGAACCCAACAAGGCTGCCCTGCTGGTCTACAGGTCCCAGCATGCCCTATGGGTGTCTGTGTGTAAACCAGGCTGCCATGTTGTGTCCTAGGGAGGCAAGTAAATCAGCAATCCTCATCTCCCTCAGTCCTTCCATTGTAGTGGCCTCTTAGCTGGGTAAGTTCTCCCTGTTCAACCCAGGCTGGAATGTTAGTCTCTGCATGCTGCCTATTACAATGTTTATGTTTTGTGTTGCCTTTGCATTATGTCTCATATTTTACCTTTTTGTATTTTGTGTAGTCTTTTATGTTGCATCAATACTACAAATTCCTAATACATGTTAGTGTACCTGGTCAATAAAGTGAATTCTGATTTTAATTCTAATTCTGATAACTGTAAATTGTCCTAATGAAATCCCATTCAGGTTTGATTCATGCCTTGATCCTGATGCTAGTAACAAAAAAGGGGAATAAATGCAAGCAAAAGAAAAGATGACAATGGCCCTAAAATGAAAAAAAAAAAGAAAATCTGCTTTAAATGAGAAATACTAATCAAGGTCTAATGAACATGTAATGCACACATACAATACTAATAAATATTTTAGCTGGTTCAAGGAAAAGCATTGAATTTTCAAAATAATTAGCAAAAGGCCATGCATTCAATGGAATGGTTTTGAGAATTTTATTTTAAATTTCATAAAGTGAAAATAAATACAGAAGTCTAAAGTTAACATACTTTATATTTTAATATTAGGGTAAATATGGATTTATAATGAATTTATAGTACACTGACATTTTTTTTTAGAAATACTGTATGAAAGTTGTGCAACATTTTGGCCACTAGTATTGAATCCCAGAATTCATTATTCACATTTTTTACATTTTTGGGGACATTTCTTTATTTGTAGGGAGAGTGCCTTCTCTAAATGAATATTTAAACACTTTTCATTAGTATTGTCATTTAAAACATATTTAAATTCATATTTTATTTAGAAAACCATCTGTGATTTTAAATTAAAATTTTGATTTACTCATTAAAATAAGTTTTATTTGCTCAATGTATGTACATAATATGAAATGGCTGAAAGTATGGCACAAGAAGTGCATATAAAGTTGTCCTTGGGGACCTCTATGTATATTGATTGATCTAGTCATTGTTGTCCACACAAAAAAAGACTTGCACTTAGCTTAATGTGGACACATGGGCCATGACAGCTTGCAGTTTCTGTTTGTTACTCTATTCATGCGTGTGTGCTCTGTTTACATAGTGCCAGCTGGGATCCCAGCTCAAATCATACCCACAGAGGCTGCTCCGATTCTGTAATTTTGGAAGTGAGCCCTGAGGGTTAAGCCATTGAAGGAGCAGCTGCTGTTAAAGGTTTTTGTATCGAAAGTTCATAGTCCTTTACATTTAGTATATTGAGATACATGTACAGCACACATACAGCCTCAATATCCATCCATTATCCAACCCACTGTATCCTAACTACAGGGTCATGGGGGTCTGCTGGAGCCAATCCCAGCCAACACAAGGTGCAAGGCAGGAAACAAACCCCAGGCAGGGGCCAGCCCACCGCAGACAGCCTCAATATGTGTGCACAATATGTAGAAATACACATTTTTAATTTTAATTGTATTGTTACTGCACCTTTAATATTATTTAAGCTTATATTTTTCAGCTCCTACAATTACGTAATTTTAATTCATTCATAAAATAGACTGCAATATATCACTGCTATCAGGCTTAAGGACCTGGGCTGGTAACTCAAAGGTTGCTGGTTCAAATCCTAGCAGTGACAGAAGGAATGCCACTCTGCTGGATCCTTGAGCAAGGCCCTTAAACCTGCAATTGCTCCAGGTGCACTGTGCAAATAGACGCTCTGAAAAAAAAAAAAAAACTGTGTCTCTGCAGAGTAATTTGGGGTATGTGATAAAAGACAAATTTCTAATACAAGAACTTGTATATATAGCGAGTACAGGATTAAACAAAACCCATGGTTTTAAAAACATACATTTTCTTTTTAAATATATGATTTCAGTATAAGCTTATTAATCACCCCTTAAAAATAAAATATAAAAGACAATAGCAATAAAAATAACTCAATAGTTAAAGTTAAACAGAGGTGTATAGATTTTAGGAATACCATCATCAAATAACAAATATCAGATAGAGAAATGTTATCAATGTGCAGGCTAAGATATCTTTTTATTCTACCAAATGCCAGTTCCAGTGTTGATAGTCTGCAGTTCCAGGTTTTTATCTAAAACCCCATTACCACCTAATGTCTCCCTCGAGGCAGGTAGCTGCATTCTGATTTGCCTTACTGCTCCTGACTCAGCCCAGATGACAAGCAACCTCATGCTGATGTAAAGCTAGGAAAAAGCAGCCTCAGATTTTACAATGAGCTCATCTACAAATCTCAAACAAAAGAAGAAAACCAGAAAACTAACGGACAATTAACCACAGCTGTTTGATGCCTGGTACATCAGCATCAACAATATTTCAGCTTTCTTATAATCAAGGGAGCTAATCATTTTGGATTATATTGCAGTTGGGAGTGGCTGCTGCTTTGTGCACATAGGGAGTCTCCATTGGAGCAATCACAGTGCTTGAATGCTGAGTTTCCCTCTGAGATGCTCTTGTGCCTCTTAGAAGAAGAAATGTCACTCCAAGAGCTTAACCAGCGATTGCAGAGTGTAATTACTCATGTTGGTAAGAAAATACTCAGAAATCTTATTAAAATAAAATGTGCTTGTAATACTGTAAACTGTTAGGAAGACAGATGACCTATTTAAATTGCTGCATTTTAAACATAAGCATTACAGTATACTGTATTCTGCTGCAGTTGTAATAAAAATTCTATCTATCTATCTATCTATCTATCTATCTATCTATCTATCTATCTATCTATCTATCAAATGTGAACATACTATAGGTTATATTAGTTTAATATATGATTATCAGTGTCAATGTATCAAGAAAAAGATCAGGAATTTATTGAATCTTGTTCTATGCACTATGTACTATGTACTATGTACTATGTACATTTGACTGTTACATGTTTGCCAGGAAATTATAAAAAAAAAATAACAACATAATCATTTTCAGTTTCATATAATTTATATAGATGACTTTCATTATGTTAGAACTGCTATAATTGGATTGATTGTAATTAAATACTGTATATACCTTAACAGGAAAGTGAAATTAATAGCATTAGAGGTTCATTATTGTCGTTATTGTCTAATAATGAAGCTACTCTCTATGTAATATTTAATCAGTATACCATTAAATCAATATTGAGCATCCATTTAAAGTATACATTAAAAAATTTGAACGTTCCAAAGGGTATATTGGCAAATGTTTTAAAATATGTAGATACCTGAGTTACTGTATCTCAAAATGTCTAACTAAATATTACATATTCTTTTTATGTCTATTAACTATTGTGTTTTAGAAATTTTTGTCCTTTAGAATCTATAGTTTTTAAATTCAATAAGAGCAATATGCAGTTTAGTATGAGCACAAATGTATTAGCGGAGCATGTCAGGATTTTCCAAAGAGGTGCAAGGAATATGTAGTCTGAAAAATGCTTTTTACATAATCAAAAGTAACTTTAAAATCCAGTAATGACCTCCAAGAAAGTGTCAAACATAAGTAGGTTATTGTGCCACAGATCATCGCTATGCTTTATGCTTATTCAGCCTTAACACTGAATCCATCCTGGGCAGATAACACCTACTAGCAGTTGCCATGGAAACAGAAACAGCCAATGCCTGAACATTCTGTACGCATCAGGCCACAATTCAAATCAGCTTGTTCTGGGGTGATTTTATTGTATTATGTTTTTCCTTTTATGATATTCTCACAGGTTTGCAATAATACTAATTAAAAAGTAACTCATTGTCACAGAATATAGTGGCAAGGAAGATGGATAGTCCCCTAAAGGAATAAAGTCACCATCAGCTAAGACTGTCTGTTTGTGTGTGTGTGAGAAAGAGATTTTACACTTACGTGTTCTGAGTAGCAGAATATATCCTTGTTTTTTCTAATTGAACATTGAAAAGCACTGAATATGTTTCATTGCTGATTGAAATGGTGCCCTGACTAAGGTGTATCCTTTTCTTGCATGTTTAGGTATAAAGTATGCTGAGATTCGGTAGAAGGAATAGGTTTTAACCTTCATCATGGGCATCTGCATGTGCTTTTCACCCATACTTTTTGCTAATTAAAGGATAATCACTCCACTTAAATAAATGATACAGATTTTAATTATATTAATAAATCTGATATTTAATATCTGAGAGGTTTAATGTGCTTTTTACATAGTTACCTATAGCTCAAGAAGCCAGTTACTAGATGGGCAAAAGGTTACCAGTGAGAAAATGGTGGTATAAGTCAAGGAGTTGCTCCTGGTATAGCCTAGGACAAGGAATGGCACACAGTGCAGCACAGAGTGGAGATGTTTACCAGTCCAGGGTTTTACCTGTGCAAAGGCTAGTGGGTTCCATTGAACCCTAAACCCCAAAAATGACCACACAAGACAGTCCCGGGTTCAAACAAAGAGTATTTTATTGCACAAATACCTTTTCCACAATACAAAAACTCTTTCTCTCTCTCTGACTACCGCACTGCTCTCCTCCAATCGAGTGTTGCCTTCCTTTCTCCCAGCTCCAACTCGCCCGGACAAGGCAGTGTGATCCCTTTTACTGAGGACGCGGGAGTACTTCCAGTGCCAGGTCTTTACCGGTTGGAAGCACTTTCAGGTCATACGAAGTCCCAAACAGTAGGGAGTTTTTCTCCTACAGTGCCCTCTTGCGCCACCCTGGGACCCCAGTAGGGCTGCATTACCGGACTACAGTTCCTGGCATTCCCTGCTGGTGTCTGAATAGGTACCAATATTCAGGGTTGCTGCCATCTAATGTCCTGGGGGCTTAAAAAGCCTCCAGAGATCATCCGTTCCTGTCCTTCCCTTTTATTCCAGCCAGGAAAGGTACGATAAGTATAACCGGTCAGGATGCCTGTCCATTCGCCTGAGGCTTCCCTTCCAGGTAAGGGAACTTTTTTTCTTTTGGTCAGCACACCCGTTCATTCACCTGGAGCTTCCCATCTGGGTAAGGATTCTTCCTCCCTCTTAGCCGGGATGCCTGTCCATCCAATATGGTAGTTACACCTGTTTCGGTTCAGTTTTGAGCACTTCACATTCTTATGAACTTGGCATTCCTTATTACTAATGTGCATTACTAAATTTTTATATTTAAAGAAAATTGTAAGAATGTTATGTTATTTTAATGACATCTTGGAGCAGTAGATAGCTTTGCCACCTTATAGTGTTGCGGCCTGTTTAAATTCAGTTGGAGTGCTGTTTGTTTAGCCTGTCTTCACATCACATTCCTTTGGGACCTTTATTTTTTTCCCATAACCTACATGCATGCTGTTAGGCTGATTGGCAACATAAATCTGATGGGAGTGTGTGTTTCTTGCTCCGGCCTGGTATTCTGTCCAAGATTTGTTTTTGACGTGTTCTTGTGTGATTTTGGGCTATACAAAAAATAAATTGTATTATATTGTATTCTATTGTACCGAACATTGCTATGACATATTGTTTGCTGGAAAAAGCTGATTCACAAAATTAAATGGAATACTTTTTCATAATGTGGAAGATGAATATAGTTGTTGCTAACCACTTGAGCACTACTTGTTTGTTCTGCGTAAATCACATTCTTTATAACAGAAGAAGGAAGATCATGCTTTAATGGTATAATTCTGTTTGGAGTATACACTGAATTTTTAATCTTCATTAGTTCAGTTTTTTGATTTGACTAAAAGACTACATGTTTTTCCTTTCCAAATATTGCAATGGAGAATGGTTTGCTTCCTGAAAGAAGATGCAATACTGTTACTGTTGCTAATTTTATGTGAGACAGCATTACAATTATACAGAGATCTCTGCTGGTCTTGGTACAGCACATGAATATAGGGGAGAGAAATGAGTGAACACAATCTGAGTCATGGTGACAGAAAAAGACTATTAATTGGAACTGGATTTAGCCTTGTCAAGGGCAACCTTGTATTAAAGAAAAGCATCCTGCAACCTGTTTTCAAAGCATGTGTTGGTGATTCAAGAAAATGCTGCTTTGAAAGAAGTGTGCAACATTACAGAGTTTGGTGTTTAGATGGGAGAGCATTCATATGTTGCCAAACCTTTTCGTGGTATGGAATTTTTTAAGGGTTTATCTGTGCGATTTATTTATTGCACTCTATTTTGAATGATATAGCATGACGTAATTTAAGATAGACATGTCTAATAACTTCAAAATGTTTACACCATAAATAATTTAACGCTAAAGGCTTTCTTCATTACAATAATCATAAGGCTGTTATTATATTTCAGAACTGTAATATGTTGATAACAAGTAAAACATTGAAAAAATAGGTCATAAGATTTACAAGCAAACCACCAAACAATGCAACATTCTTGTTAGAAGTATGAAAAGGTTTATGAAAGAGTATGTTCTCTGTAAAATTAACATGGCACAGTCCATTTATCAGTTAGCTGGGTACTCATGCTCGCAGCGCTTCTAGAAGACAGAGGTGAGGCCAGCAGCTATTGGGCAAAAGATAAAAAATAAAACAACTTCACTCAATCCTCATCATGCAATGCACTCACACTGGCTTATACTGGGCTTGTCTGGAATTGCAAGCTTAGCTTTGTCTGCATGCCTTTGAGAGAAAAGAGTAACGGTATAGTTTAGTGTTCACTTAAACATTTTTTAAAATGGATAAAATCATTTTTGTTAAAAATTTATCTGTTAGATGGGTTTGCACAACATGTTGCACGGATGAGGTCAATAGAATGATTTCAGTGATTTATTTAGATAAACTATAAGTTAGCAGAGTTTCATTGATATAACATTAAAGAGACTGCCGCTTTTCTTTGTTGTTGGCACAGTGCTTTAGGACTTCTCAATAGAAGACAGCCCTGAAGAACAGGAATGAATAGATTCAAAATCATAAAAAAAGCTTTGCTCAAACCTAAATCTAATAAAGAGTTAGCTGTCAAAGTTAAATTAATCTCTTTTTGTGTCTTTTATACACACACATACCTCAGCAATGAACCCAATTACTTGAAATTCACAATGGCAGGTCCTAATTTGTGGATTATTGTACTGTTGCCGTTGTGGACAATTTTCCGATAGACTGCAGGCAAGTGCTTACTTTAAAGCATCATGTATGAACAGAAACAATAAGCAGATGTAAATCTTAGTCTTTGAATTTGGGTTTGCTTGTCTGAAGACCTCCTGAGCAAAAAGAGCTAAGCAACACCTAAACTCCAAAAAGGAGTAATTCAAATAAAGAAAGCAGTGGTGCAAAATTAGAACATAAAATACAAAAGCATGAGCAAACAGAAGCAAGGTAGATATATGGAAATATGTTTTATGTTATTCATAAGGATGTAGTGTTTCTTTCACACAAAGCTGAAGTTCTGATAATTCAGCAAGTTTTATTGAACATGATGTTTGTGACAATACACACTTGCACATTGTCTTTGATAAAACCCAGACTAAACAAATACACCAGTACAATGGTGATACAGTTCCAGTCCATCTTTGAATGCAGTCATGTCTTCTATTTCTCCAGGTGCTTTGAGACGGACGGCAATAATGTAGACTCAGTGACACAGAGAAGTGCATGGGTAAGAGAATGAAAGGTAATGAAAAGTCAGGTATTCTAAATATATGCAGAATATGTTAGGCTGGAAGTTAGATAGAACATCGATAAGACTAAATAGAGATGGATGACTTGGAAAGCTACCCAATAAAGATAAATTTACAAGCTCTTCAAGAAAAAAAAATTGAACTCAATAACAAGATGTTCAAAGGTTGCAGAAACAGTTCTTAATGTAAGAATTTATATTTGTGCTATGAACTTCACTTTTTTTTGTGAGGTTGGATTACCAGGACAGAGAAAGAACACTATTTTTTCTTGAGTTCATTCCCCAAGTAGATAAGAAATTGCATGAGAGGTCCCAACAGCCAAATAAACTCAGGTCTTTTTTAAGTTTTAAGTTGTAATTCCTCAAGTCCCTAATGGGGCATTGGGCAGCAATTGACAGCCATTGGATCCTGTTAGTGGCCAACTGTGGTGCATCTTCCCATGTTACACCATGAGCTCTGAGGTCTTCCTGTATTGCAGCTCTCCATGACTTTCTGGGTCATCCACACCTCTTTTTCCCAACTGATGGTTTCCAGACCATGGCTAGTCGCGCTGGATGTTTCAAATTTAGGCCTCTTTTGTCCTGATCATTTAGTATTTCCTTAATTGTTGTATGATCTCTCCAGGTTTCTTTCAGAATTCTTCTCAAGCATCGCTGATGGAACACTAAAAATGATGTGTTAATTTCATTGTCATCTTCCATGTTTCACTGGCATATGTTGCTGCAGGCAGTACAATTCAGTATAACTTCATCATTACACTAAGGCGAAAGTTCTTTGATTTCCAGATTTTGATTTTCATGTGCCTGAAAATGCCAGCTGCTCTGCTCATTCTTGCACTAATGTCATCATCAACATGATTGTCCTTGCTATGCAGCTGCCCAGGTTCTTCCAATACATTTTGTAGTGCCATGACTGACCCTGTACTGGTTACTATACCTTCTTACATAACCTTGGATTTCTCTCCACTCACTATCAGGCTGACAGGTGTGACACAATTACTGAGACTGTCTATCATAGCTTGCGGTGTTCCATTGCTCTCTGTCAGTAGTCCGACATCATTGATGAAGTCAAGGTCAGTGAGACAGTCTTGTTGGTGCCACAGTATTCAGGTTTGTTCATCACCACCTTTCATAAGCACAAAGACGTCTTGATTGGATTTTGAAAAAAATCCATATATGCAGTGGAAGTTTTGATGCAGCAGCTGGATTGCTTTGAAGGTGTTACTAAATGTTTCCAGGATGTTGTAGCATTTCAGAGTTGTCCACATGGAGGGCCTGTGAAGGCTGTCGAATGCCGTTTTGAAATAAATGAAGTTAAAGCAAAGCTGCTGTTGATATTCTAGACTTTGCTATAGAATGTTTTACAAGGTAAATATTTGTTCTCTGTATTACTGCTCTGCACAGAAACCAGACTGCTGCTCCCGGAGAGCTTTTTCTGCGACATCTTGATGCCAGTTTAATAGGATTTTAGAAAAGATTTTTCAAGGTATTGATAGTAGAGTTATTCCTCTCCAATTATTGCATCACTCAGGTTCCCTTTTTTTGGTAATCTGATTATCGTTCCTTTTGTCTGTTCTTTTTGTACCTTCCTGCCACATTTTACTGAAAAGCAGTGACAACAGTATGACAAATGGATCCACATAATGTTTGAGTAGTTCAGCTGGTATGCCATCCAGGTCAGACACCTTGATGTTTTTCAAACTATTTATTGCTGCTCTCACCTCAGATGCTGATATTGGAAGATCAATTTCTAATGCTGCGGTAGTCTCATCATTCTACTGCAGGTTCAAGTTGATTTAAGACCTCCTCAAAATTTTCTTCCCACCTTGAATTATTTTCTTCCTCAGTTTACTAGTGTTTTCCCAGTTTTGCTTTTAACCGGGATGTTTGAGTATTTGCTTGCTCTGCAGATAACTTTCACAATGCGGCAGAGACATCTGGTGCCATTTTTATCAGTTGCAGTTTGGGCTTTTTCTGCTTTTTGCTCATACCATTTCAATTTGTCCTTCCTGCATCTTCTCTTGAGTGCTTTGTCTTATTCTCTGTACTTGTCTGCAGCAGCTGCTTTTGGAGTCTCAGTTTGCGCTTCCTAGTTTTTGTTTTTGGCTTTTTGTGTTCATCAATCAAATCCCGGGTCTCCAATGAAATCCAGCGTTTATTGAATTTTCCCATTCTACATCTGACAACCTGCTTAGCTGCTTGTTGTATGTCTATTTTAAATAGTTCTCAGTGCTCCTTGATGTCAAAGCAGGATCCAGAACTTGGAAACAATTGTGAAGGGTACACGGGAAGTCAGGGGCTATATGCTTTTCTTTCAGTCTTGCTATATCATAGGGTCGGTTTACATTTCTTGTGGTTGTTCTATTCAGTTGCACCTTGATGTTTCCCATCAACAGGTGGTGGTTGCTACCATCATCTTCTTCTTCTTTTGGCTGCTCCCGTTAAGGGTTGCCACAGTGGATCATCTTGTTCCATATCTTTCTGTCCTGTCACAACCATCAACTGCAAGTCCTCTCTCACCACATCCATAAAACTTCTTTTAGGCCTTCCTCTTTTTCTCTTGCCTGACAGCTCTATCTTTAACATCCTTTTCCCAATATACCCAGCATCTCTCCTCTGCACATGTCTAAACCAATGCAATCTCACCTCTCTGACTTTGTCTCGCAATCATCCAGCCTGAGCCGACCCTCTAATGAACTCATTTCTGATCCTGTCCAGCCTCGTCACACCCAGTGCAAATCTTAACATCTTTAACTCTGCCACCTCCAGCTCTGTCTCTTGCTTTCCGGTCAGTGCCACCATCTGAGATCTGTTGATCTTCCCTTTCACACTTGTTGATAACCGTATGTCACAAATTCCTCCTGACACTCTTTTCCACCCACTCCACCCAGCTTGCACTGTCTTTTTCCCTTCTCTTCCACAATTCCCGTTACTCTGAACTGTTGATCCCAAGTATTTAAACTCATCCCCTTTGCCAACTCTACTCCCTGCATCCTCACGATTCCACTGACCTACCTCTTATTCACATACATGTATTCTGTCTTTTTCCTACTGACCCTTATTCCCCTCCTCTCTAGAGCATATCTCCACCTCTCCAGGGACTGCTCAGCCTGCTCCCTACTCTCGCTACAGATCACAATGTCATCAGCAAACATCATAGTCCAAGGGGACCCCTGTCTAATCTATTCTGTCAACCTGTCCACCAGCATTGCAAATAAGAAAGGGCTCAGAGCCGATCCCTGATGTAATCCCACCTCCACATTGAATGCATCCATCATTCCTACCGCAGACCTCACTACTGTCACACTTCCCTCGTTCATATCTTGTACAACTCTTACATACTTCTCTGCCACTCCCGACCTCCTCATAAAATACCACAACTCCTCTCTAGGCACCCTGTCATATGCTTTCTCCAGGTCCACAAAGACACAATGCAACTCCTTCTGGCCTTCTCCATACTTCTCCAACACCCTCAGAGCAAACATTGCATCTGTGGTGCTCTTTCTTGGCATGAAACCATACTGCTGCTCACTAATCATCAATTCCCTTCTTAACCTAGCTTCCACTACTCTTTCCCATAACTTCATGCTGTGGCTCAATAGATTGTATCCCCTTGTAGTTACTACAGCTCTGCACATCCCCCTTATTCTTAAAAATTGGTACCAGTACACTTCTCCAATCCTCAGGCATCCTCTCACTTTCCAAGATTCTATTAAACAATCTAGTTATAAACTTCACTGCCATTTCTCCTAAACACCTCCATGCTTCCACTGATATGTCATTTGGACCAATGGCCTTCCCATTCTTCATCCTCTTCATAGCTGTCCTTACTTCCTCCTTGCTAATCCGTTGCACTTCCTGATTCACTATCTCCACATCATCCAACCTCTTCTCTCTCTCGTTCTCTTTATTCATAAGCCTCTCAAAGTACTCTTTCCATCTGCTCAACACACTCTCCTCACTTGTGAGTACATTTCCATCTTTATCCTTTATTACCCTAACCTGCTGCACATCTTTCCCAGCTTGGTCCCTCTATCTAGCCAATCGGTACAGGCCCTTTTCTCCCTCCTTAGTGTCCAACCTCTCATACAACTCATCATACATTTTTTCTTTAGCCTTCGCCACCTCTCTCCTCATCTTGAGCCTTATCTCCTCATACTCTTGTCTACTTTCCGCATCTCTCTGACTAGCCCACTTCTTCTTTGCCATCCTGTTCCTCTGTATACTTTCCTGTACTTCCCCATTCTACCACCAGGTTTCCTTTTCCTCCTTCCTCTATCCAGGTGTCATGCCAAGCACCATTCTTGCTGTCACCCTTACTACTTATGCTGTAATTGCCCAGCTATCTGGTAACTGTTCATTGCCACCCAGTGCCTGTCTTATCTCCTCCCTAAATTCAACCTTGCTGTCTTCCTTTTTCAACTACCACCATTTTATCCTTGGCTCTGCCCTCACTCTCCTCCTCTTCTTGATCTCCAACGTCATCCTACAGACCACCATCCTATGCTGTCTAATTACACTTTCCCCTGCTACCACTTTGCAGTCTTTAATCTCCTTCAGATTGACTCTTCTGCATAGGATATAATCTACCTGTGTGTATCTTCCTCCACTCTTGCATGCCACCCTATGTTCTTCCCTCTTTTTAAAATATGTATTCACTACTCCCATCCCATCCCTTTTGCAAAATCCAATATCATCTGACCTTCTTCATTCCTCTCCTTGACACCATACCTACCCATCACGACCTCATCTTCATGAACATGTCCACTGAAATCCACTCCAATCACCACTTTCTGTCTCTTGGGGACACTGTTCATCACTTCATCCAACTCACTCCAGAAATCTTCTTTCTCATCCATCACACACCCAACTTGCGGGGCATATGCACTAACAACATTCATCATCACACCTCCAATTTCCAGCTTCATAATCATCTGTCTGACACTCTTTTCACTTCCAAAATACTCTTGACATACTGTTCCTTCAGAATAACCCCTACCCCATTTCTCCTTTTATCTACACCATGATAGAACAATTTGAATCCACCTCCGATCCACCTGGCCTTACTCCCCTTCCATTTAGTCTCTTGCATGCACATTACCATCGTCTGTGCCTGGTAAACCCTGACATCTGGTAATGAGGATCTTCACAGTTTACTATTTCAAATGTAATAAATTTCAATGTCTATGTTACCATCAAGTGAGTGCCAAGTCTTCTTGTGTATAAATTTGTATTGTTTATTGTTTGTATTTGTATTCTTGTAAAAGAATATATTACCCATAACAAAGTCATTAGTTTGACAGAATGCAAGCAGTCTCTCCCCGTTATTTGCTGTTACAACAGTGGAGCCATGTGGTCCAACTGTAATTAATATGCCCCTCCTGTTTCCATCGATCTGCACATTAAAGCTGCTGATGACAAATGTGATGTCATGCTTGGGTATTTTATTAATGATATCTTGTAGTTGATCATAGAATTCCTCATTATCTGGGTCCCAGGCCAATTTAGTGGGTGCATATTCTCTAATCAGTAACACCTTTACATGTTGTGTTTGCATTCTGACTGTTATTATGAGATGATTTACCAGTTTCCATCTCACAAGAGTCTTACTTGCTGTCTGGCTATGGATGATTCCCAAACCATATGTATGTTGTGCATCTTTGTTGAAGTATAGTACAGTGTATCCGTTGCTGGTGAATCTGCTCTGTCCTGACCTTCCACCTTGCTGACACCAAGAACATTCATCTTATACGACTTCATCTCTTTCAGTACTTGTGTCATCTTCCCACAGTTAAATATTGTTTTGACATTCCATGTACCAGTCTTGGGAATGGTGGTAGCATTAAAGATCAGGGTGTTAAGGATTCGGGGCATTCTGCTTTCTTTGACTCAAAAACCTTCATGAGCACATTTTTTGATGTACCAAAATTTTTATGTTGCCACTGATGTTTACCGGTATGGCTGACTCCTGTTGATTCTGTATTAATGAGTTTTGTACAGAGTGGGGTGACCAACTCCATGTCCAGCCCTCCTCCTTTGTCCAGACTTGGGACTCGCATGGGTCTAGGCAATCCTAAATGTTTAGCTGAGCCTTTCTCTCAGGCAGCAGACTATTAAATAAGTTCTAAAATGAAATGTTGGCGTCAAATTAAAAAGAAAGTATTGAAGTGTATGTAAAGTGTATTCTGTAAATTTTGCCGGTTCAAAAGAGTATCAGTCAGTACTAGAAAATGTATCCCTTACCCCCTTAAAGCAGCATTCAGGCAATAGGGCTAATTACTGTACTATCATTGATTAGATTTAGTTTGTTAAATTCAGTATGCTTAAAAGATTGAAAGAAAAGAAGCAAACAAAAAAAAAGTTTTGGGGCATATCCAAGACCCTATATAATGAAAATACAGTAAAAACAAAACAATCTTTTTACCAAGAAGAATATTATGTCTTTTAAGAAGAGAGTCCAATACAGAACTGACTTAAAACGACCAAATTTCCAGTTATATGGGCTCCAGGCAGGAAAGGGCAGGTTTAGGATGGGGGACTACAGAAGTGACATCAGCGCTTGAATTGTTGTCAGTCTTCTGTTTTTCGGGTTATGTGTGAGATTAGAACATAGCACCTTCCCCTGTTGGTGGGTAATTACCATCAGCAGAGGCCTGCCTCCAAAGCACATGCTTGTGACAAGATCTAACCTTCCATTCATTATGAAAGTTGTTTAAAGCAGTTCAGGTCAACTAGGCCTAAAGCATATATCAGCAAAACTGGACACCAAACAGGAACCAGCCCTTTTTACTGGTAAATTACAGGTTCACTTAAAAGATGTCTATGAAAATACTTACTTCTTTAATGGTAAATGGAACCCCTTCAGAACCCAACATTTAAAATGTCCTTAAAGAAAGATTTAAAGGTCTATCACAATTCTGCCATTTCTCTCTTGTGTTTAATCACAGAAAACAAAAGAGTGAAAGCTGCATGGTTTGATATTTTTGGCCAGGCTCTTCGGTCATTGCCTGAGTATTCTTAAAAATAAGGACATCTCATTGCTTAAGTAGAAAATGTGAAATCTGTGGGCATCTCTAGAACTTGTTAGAACATGTACTGAAATGAATCAATGAATAATTAGAATGGTGTGTGAAGATGCACAAAAAAGAGCAACTTATCAGGAAAAACTGAACCCAGAAGGCTATCCAGGAAGGTGTGCTGGTAGGCTGTTCATATATAAGTAGGTTTTGGACGATTCTCTTTTAAAAAGATTTACTGGTGGTTTGTAGTGAAGTAAACTTCAGAAACCCTGCAGATATGTGTGTACTCTAAAATGCTGAATACAGCCCATTCTGAGGTTTGTAAGGTTGCTTCCAACAGAGACTAAGATGCATAGAGTTTCGGGGGCAAGATTTTCCTGGGTTGAGGAGATCAGATACTCCTCCCAGTAATGAGGGACATTGACATCTGTTAGACAGATTAGGCCAGGACAAACAGGTGTTTTCTGTTGTGCTGTTATGGTTTCCTCATCTTTTGTCATTGACTTGTCTCATTATTTTGCAAAGGTGTCTATGGCAGAAATCTAAGGGACAACACGGCCGTATGGGCATTATGTGAAAAAACCCTAATCTTAAACTGCTTAATAATTTAATAACAGGAAAAAAAAAGTATTCAAAGAAGTGAGGTAATATGTGCAAAAATTAAAAACACATACAGAGGTGAACTTATACAAAGAACTGATGGCTTTTTACACTTATCTACTAGGTATATAAAATGTCTGCATTTTATCATTGTATATTTCTTTTAAAGCACTTTCAAAATAAATTTCACATATAAATATACTAACAATTATTTACAGCTGAAAATTAATATACTGTAATTTGACACAGGATGCTTAAAAGTAAAAAAAAACAATAGCTTGTTGCTCTACTGGCAAAGAAGGACTGTGGAAAAGTTTAAAACTTAACTTCCTTGCTGCATGTAAACGTGCATCCTTTCATGTAGTGAACAGGAACATATACTAAAAAGGTAAAAAAGAATAATGTACAATGTGCACCCCTATCCTGCCAGGTTTTGTACTGGAGGGAGCCACTGCTGTGCTTTTCTATGAATAGGATGAAGGAGACTTTACTTCCTGACCCATTTTTCCTATTTCCTACAACCAACAAAACATTAACAATAGCATGATGCTTTCATTATTATTATTATTATTATTATTATTATTATTACTGCTACTGCAGTACCTCCAAACCCATAAACTGGCACTTGATTGTTTATGCATATAAACTTTTTAAAATAGTTAACAAAGCTTACCAGTATCTTAAAGAAATTGTTGCTCTCAGCTAAAACTCTCCTGAATTTTGGCCCTCACTCATTAAATAAGTAATTTTTAATTGATTGCAATCATACCTCTTCTCAAGGTAAAAATGTAACATATTATTGGAAGGAGAAAAAAATACACAAGGAACTAATGGATTGGTGGTGCATTAGCCTCTTTCAATGAAACATCTACTGTATTTCTATAATGAACAAGCCCAGTAAGCAGAATGACTGTCAGACAGAACAGTCAGACACCTTCTTCTTCTTCTTCTTTCGGCTGCTCCCGTTAGAGCAGTGGTTCTCAAACTGGGGCGCGAAGATGTGAAAAAAAGAAAACAAGAATCAAAAATATGAAAAATACATCTATTGAAACCAAAACAAATGAACTTAAACTACATTCTGATACTAGAAAAATAAATATAGAGTCGATAAAAGTTAAGTAGGTATAATAAAATATGCATCTATGATATATCATTAATTTAAAAATAACTAATTGGTATTAGTGGGCTCCTTTCAAAAAAACGTTTGGGGGACATGATTAAAACTGTTATGAAAACTTGGGTCACAGATATACTTAAAGGTTGAGAAACGCTGCATTAGGCGTTGCCACAGCAGATCATCCTCTTCCATATCTTTCTGTCCTCTGCATCTTGTTCTGTTACACCCATCACCTGCATGTCCTTTCTCACCACATCCATAAACCTTCTCTTAGGCCTTCCTCTTTATATCTTCACCTAGAGCTCCATCCAACTATGTTTCTTGTCTGCTTGACTTAGAAAGACTTATTATGGTAACACATAAAGCCGAAGAGACAGGGTTTTCCTTTCCCCTGCTTTGGTAATCCAGCTCCCCTTGGGAATTTCCCAAACCTGTCCATCTCAAGGTATATCCCTTCTAGTGTATGAAGACTCCTCTTTCAATGGGTACACCACGTATACCTCCAGCAGAAGGCTTTGAGTGTGCACCCTTTTTACATTTTAATCTGTAGAAGGTGTAGTGGCTCTCCAAGATGTGCAATCCTTCATGTTTTTGTCCTTTAATTTTAAAGGAAAGCACCAATATAACTATTTTAAGCAACAGCAAGTGCAATTTTAGAATACACATTTTCCATCAGTTCAAACTTAATTAAATGTAGCTGCATTAAGTGCATCATATCCTAGCATATCAATCTACAAGACCCCAGAAAGCTGTGTTGGAAATGTATAATTCAATATTAAGTGATCTTCTTTTTTTTCAGACACATTATTAAAAATGTATATTTTAGTGTTCCTATTGTTTGTCAGGCCTTACTAGATTTAAAACGCCAGAGAGGAGTATTCACTTCATGGCCTCCTGTAGATACTGCATTGATTTTTGTAAGCCTCATTGTTTAATTTATTTATAACCTGTGATGCATTTATATCAATTGGAGATTTGAGTTTTGCATTTATTAATGATTTAAATATAAATTAAATTCTGTTGGGGCATTCACAGGCAGCCAAGTAAGTCACCATACACACCATAAATTAATTTTCCTTAAAATTTTTGGTACTCAGGAATATATTGTGCCCTTTTCTGTAATTATATTTTATGGTGATTGAAATCTCTTTTAGGTGCAACATTGCCCTCCACATTATGTTTTTTTTTAAAAACTAACTAAAAGCACTGCAATTTTTATAATTGCTGTTATGTACAAAAATAAAGGGCAATTGTGAGTAATCATCGTCAAGCAGCAAAGACAACAGCTCACTCTTTCATTTTCCCACTTATCAAAAATTTGCAGCAAGGCAGACGAAGAATTTACTTCCACTGGGCAAAGACACTTTTGGCAATGTTGATTACTAGAAAAGGTACTCACAGCTATCTTCAAATTTCACATTTCTTAGAGCACACAGCTAGACTTAGGTAACTTACATTTTACTCTGAATGTCTGCTTGGAAATAGAATGTTTTTGATACTAGAAAGAATGAAAGACTTTTTCAAATGCATCCAATTATTTGTCATTAAATTTTCCATTAATTTTCAAACTAACTTAATCTTATTACACATTGGAACCAAAAATGTTAGGTTTGTATGCACAATGGGATGTCTGAAAACTGAAAGTACACCTTATGAGAAGGATTTAGGAGTCATAGTGGACTCTAAGCTATCAACTTCCCAACAGTGTTCAGAAGCCATTAAGAAGGCTAACAGAATGTTAGGTTATATAGCACGATCTGTGGAGTACAAGTCCAAGGAGGTTATGCTCAACCTTTATA
Source organism: Polypterus senegalus (assembly GCF_016835505.1). Taxonomy (NCBI): domain Eukaryota; kingdom Metazoa; phylum Chordata; class Cladistia; order Polypteriformes; family Polypteridae; genus Polypterus; species Polypterus senegalus. The sequence continues at coordinate 140,459,414 of NC_053154.1, read as the reverse complement.
ATGCACTGGTGAGGCCTCATCTTGAGTGCTGTGTGCAGTTGTGGTCTCCAAGCTACAAAAAGGACATAGCAGCACTAGAAAAGGTCCAGAGAAGAGTGACTAGGGTGATTCCAGGGCTACAGGGGTTGAATTATGAGGAAAGATTAAAAGAGCTGAGCCTTTACAGTTTAAGCAAAAGAAGTTAAGAGGAGACATGATTTAAATGTTTAAAATTATGAAGGGAATTATTACAGTGGATTGAGACCGCTATTTTAAAATGAATTCAATCAAGAACACGGGGACATAGGTGGAAACTTTGCACAAACATTTGGAAGTTTTTCTTTACACAGATAACCATAGACACATGGAATAAGCTACCAAATAATGTGGTAGACAGCAGGACTTTAGGGACTTTTAAAACTGGACTTGATGTTATTTTAGAGGAATTAAGTGGATAGGACTAGCATGCTTTGTTGGGCTGAATGGTCTGTTCCCATCTAGATTGTTCTAATGTTCTAATATTATTATTAAGAGTCATGGAGAACTGGAGTCTTTGCTGGCAGCTTTACAAGCAAGGCAAGATTCCTGGAAAGAGCAGCAGCCCATTATAGAGAATACTTATTCATATGGGCCCAGCTTAGAGTATTCAATTTACCATATCAGCATGTCTTTGGGAAATAAGGAGGAAAAATGGAATATCTGGACAAACACCCATACAGACATGCTGAATGTGCAAACTCAACATACTGAAGATAACAACCAGGCCAGGATTCAAAAGTAAAACTCTGAACTTGTGGCCAGGTGACACTAGAATCTAGAAGTCTACGTGACCATCATCATCAGGTCCTTCCATGAAAATATGATGATTTATGTTAGGTAGAATGCCCAGAGGGGACTGGGCGGTCTCTTGGTCTGGAACCCCTACAGATTTTATTTTTTCTCCAGCTTTTGGAGTTTTTTTTGTTTTTCTGTCCACCCTGGCCATCGGACCTTACTCTTATTCTATGTTAATTAATGTTGACTTATGTTTATCTTTTATTGTGTCTTCTATTTCTCTATTCATTTTGTAAAGCACTTTGAGCTACATTTTTTTGTATGAATATGTGCTATATAAATAAATGTTGATTGATTGATTGATTGATAGAATCTGAATAACCATGCAGCCCAAATGTTTTAATCAGAATCAGAATCAGCTTTATTGGCCAAGTATATATACAATACAAGGAATTGGACTCTGGTTTTACCTTGCTCTCTGTGCATGTCATGTATACAGTATGTGTGTATACAACTGTCACAAAGTAACATATCTACATATACAAGAAAGAAATATATATTTGTATATACATATCTACATGTATGTAGGAAATGTGCAAAAGACTATAGTGCAATTGTGCAAAGTGCAAAATCAGAATAAATACAAACTATGGAATATAGAATAATGAAATAAGATAAGCAGTTACATTATATACACATGGGGACCAGTTCAGTACAATAGGTGATAGTTATTGACTGGTTTATTGCACAAGTATTATTTCTGATGCTGTGAGATTAACTTAAGTATTCATGAAAGTGATAGCCTGTGGAAAGAAACTGTTCATGTGTCTGGTAGTTTTGGCGTACAGTGCTCTGTAGCGCCTACCAGACGGAAGTAGTTGAAAAAGATTATGACCAGGGTGTGATGGATGTGCAATGATGTTTTCTGCCCGTTTCCTGACTCGAGATCTGTATAGGACCTGAATGGAGGGCAGATCAGCACCAATGATTTTTTCTGCAGTCCTGAATGTCCGTTGTAGTCTGTTTCTGTCCTGTTTTGTGGCTGAACCAAACCAGACTATGATGGACGAGCAAAGAACAGACTGGATTACTGCAGAGTAAGATTGGATAAGAAGAGCCTGAGGCAGGTTGAACATCCTGAGCTGACGCAGGAAGTACAACCTCTGCTGGGCCTTTTTGACAATTGTGTCTATATTTGGTGCCCACTTCAGGTCCTGGGAGATTGTGGATTCCAGAAACCTAAAGTTTTCCACGACAGACACAGTACTGTTGAGTAGTATGAGAGGGGCCAACACTGAGGGATTCCTCCTGAAGTGCACTATCATCTCCACAGTTTTAAGCTTGTTCAGCTCCAGGTTGTTCTGACCGCACCAGAGGGCCAGCTGTTCGACCTCTCTTCTGTATACAGACTCGTCCCTATCCTTGATGAGGCCAATGACTGTCATAAATATAGTCTGTTATATTCTGTCTTGTGGAGTGTAATTTAAAAGGTAAAGAGATTTCTTGAAGTAGGCACACATTTCTTCTGAAAGACAGACTTGCTTTCTAAAAACCCATGAAGATTACCTTTCATAACAGACAATGGTAATGTTCACAGGCAATCATTCTATGTCTGTAACACTCAGACCAGACCAACAATTAAAAAATATCATGACCAAGCATTTATTACATATAATGTTCTTTCTTAAATATTTGGCTAAATTAAAGGCCAGAAGATTATTATTGGCTTTTTTTTTTAAAAATGACACAATTTTATAACAGATATTCTGCAGTAGCTATGGAGTTGTACTGGCAGGCACAATGGTACAGGACTCACAGTATAACCCTATACATTGCAGTATGGTTTAGAGAACCACATGTATATTCTTTTTCTTTGTTTTGGATTTAATTGGAAGTAATCTGGTTTCAGTCACATTTGCTAAGAAGAGCTGAACTGCACCAATGTTGAGAGGCACAGAAATGCCCCTGACCTGATTATTCAGGGGCACTAGCATGTGCCTCACATGACTATTTGAGCATTTTTGCAGAAGCACATTAGAGTAGTGCTGTGTAAGAGGATAATATTGTTCTTTTTTAATTTTAAAACGTGCTGTGATATTTAGCAAATGCACTTCCAATTAGAAGGAGTGTTCTACCATTTAGAGGCAGTGTTAATGATGTTAAGGAGGAAAATTGCTGAATATTAACCAGTGCAGTGAAGGAAAGATTAATTTGAGAGCTCTTCTGCATACACTGTAGTTGTAGGCTGAATTACCTAGATAATCAGATAATTTGACACTACTGACAAAAATAAAGTAGAATAAATTTCTAACAATAGTGCAATTTATTCTCTGTGTGTGGAAATATTGAAAACATATACTTGAAATGAATCAAATCAAATGGAATTTTATTTATATAATACTCTTTAACAATCGGTCAGTCAGTCAGTCATTCTCCAACCCGCTATATCCTAACACAGGGTCACGGGGGTCTGCTGGAGCCAATCCCAGCCAACACAGGGCGCAAGGCAGGACCAAACCCTGGGCAGGGTGCCAGCCCACTGCAGTTTAACAATAGGCATTATCACAAAGCAGCTTTATTTTGTAGAGGACTAAGGCCTTAACCCTCAATAAACCAATGAGTATGTCTAAGTCAGTGGCAAAGACAATTTCTTTACATTATACTTAAAGAATCCAAAACTCTGTGGGCCATCACAGATCATTAAAATGAACAAAAATTAAAATTGTCTGTATTGTCTTAACAAATAAGAAATAATACAATAGTAGCATTAAAAGGAATGATAAAAAATAAAAGCATAAATAGTATACGCTTCATGAAGAACATTTACTTATAGGACAGACTAAACAAATATGCAGAGTTTTATAACTGAGAAAGAATAACTTACAATCAATTTGGAATTTACCAGAAAGGCAATATACAGATTGCAAAACAGGGTAATATGTACACATTGTATGGTTTTTGTAAGCACTCTAACTGCTGAATTCAACCCTTCATCTTGAGTCTCATGTTAAACAGGTTCTTGTGGTATTATTGTGTATTTGGTTTTCACGAAACACGACCTTGAGTATAATATCCAAACAACTCTAGTGGGTCTTGTCTTACTAGAGGACATTGTTAAAAAAGTCTTATTGTTTTCAGATACAACTTTCCAAACCTAGACAATGCGGCCATATTCTTTTTTGTGGAAGAAAAGGGATGTTTTCTGGTTATATTTACATAAAATAAAAATGTATTAATTCTTTTCAGTTGGTAGAGTAATGAACAATAACATTTAGTATGTTGATAGAGCCGTGCAATTTTGTGGATGTAGCTTTGGATTCCTGGAATTTCACAGAATATTCAATGGTCTGTGCCTTGACTGAAGATATTGGGAAAACCAACCTTAACAAGAGTGGTATGTCTTTCCTTCCTGTTCAATGCCTTTAAATAGATCTTCATACTGGTCTTTGGGCATCACGGTGGTCTAGTGGGTAGTGCTGCAGCCTCGCAGTTGGGAGACCTGGGTTCGCTTCCCAGGTCCTCCCTGTGTGGAGTTTGCATGTTCTCCTCGTGTCTCCGTGGGTTTCCTCCCACAGTTCAAAGACTTGCATTGGTGATTCTAAATTGTCCCTAGTGTGTGCGCCCTGTGGTGGGCTGGCACCCTGCCCAGGGTTTGTTTCCTGCCTTGCGCCCTAGGATTGGCTCCAGCAGACCCCCATGACCCAGTGTTATGATATAGTGGGTTGGATGATGGATGGATACTAGTCTTCACATTGTTTAAAAATAGCCTTTTAACCCTTCTCAGACTGATGTAGCCCAATAATTGCTTTGTTCCATGTGTCTGTTTACTGTGGACTCTGCCTTTACATTGAGGTGGTAAAACTTAGTGATCAACAGGCCTATCAAGAACACCTGATTAGTAGTGCCTTGTTCTGAATGCTTTCTTAACTGATTAGAATATTAGAATATCAGAACAATTGTGATGAGAACAGGCCATTCAGTCCAACAAGCTCATCCATCCTTTTCACGTAGATCCTCTAAATAACATCAGGTACAGATTCAAAGGTCCCTAAACTACTTAATCTCCACCACAATTCTTGGTAATTTATTCCTTGCAATGAATATGAAGCTGGGAAGTGGGTCCTTAAGCAGCTAATTGATTGTTGTTCTGGAGCGTAAGTACTGAGTTTTCTGGTTCTATTATTATTTTGCTTCTATTGTGTGTTTATTTTTGGATCATGTAATGGGATTTGTTGGCTGTAGACTTCAGTTTTAAGCAAACCTTTTGGCTTACTTCTGCCAGTATTTGCCTTTTTTGATATTTTCATATATTTAGGATATTTAAGTCATTTTGAACTTTAATAGCCTGTTCTTCATTTTTTTGGCCTAGTTAAGACAAAGTCTAACTGTGGAGTTGGGAGGTTAGGCTGTGTTGGTGTTTGTAGCTTATTCTGGTGGCCTCAAACTGTTCATAACTCCTAGGTATAACACTATCAGCCAATGTGAGTTTCTCAGGGTATGGCCTCCAAGGTCAGGACCCATGCATAACCAATGTGACGGTATTAAAGGATGGCTATAAGTGCAATTCCTTATTCGATCTGCAGATACCAAGTCTCTGAAGTGTTCAAAGCTTATCTTTGTGCTGTTGTCTTGTGTGTACTTTCAATGTTGACTGTCTTGTTCTTTTGACCTGATTAGTGTCTCTTTTATTGGGCTTTGGTTTCATTTTGCTTTATATCTTTTCCTTGTTTTGTTTTTTACACATATCTCTGTTTTTCCTCAAACATTTATCTGCCAGTTTGCTAACAGAACAATGTTCAATGTTAGTAAATGCATTATGGAAAGATACTGTGGTTACAATTACTGTACCATCTCAAAACCACAATGTTCAGAAAATATCCAGCAACAACAAAAATCAACCACAATGCATATAATAACTTTATACTTAAATATTCATTTGGTATACTATCCACAACAGCAGGTTAACTGGGAAAACCCAATTACTACTGCAGCATATGTTGGGATGCTCGCTTTCTCTTTCTCCATCTTTCTGTTATCTGAAGTGCTCTTACTGCGTTGGCTGTTATCGTTAACATGTGCTATAAGAGCATTTCGACATTTGATGGGTCAGAGGTTACAGAGGGCTGCAATTCAGCAATGAGTGATTTTAGGTTGGAGCAGGTTAGCGTTTGTGGCTCTATGGATTCTATAAGGCCAGGGGTTGATAATGCTTTTTAGAATTTAGGATAATATTTTGACACAGAACATTTTACGATGAGCTCCACCTTTTTTTTCTTGGAAAATGGAACACAAAGACGTTTCTTAGCACTTTTCCTAGCCAAGCTTTCTAACTGACTGATAGAACTCAGCAGTAAAAACAAAAAGCAAGAATGTAGAATAAAAAGGAAAAGCAAGCAGTGTATCATATATAATAAAAAAGCAGAAATAAAATTTAGATTGTATATGAAAGAATAATGTATTCATAAACAAGAGTGGAAAGCTTATTGAATGCAGAAACTGCATGAACATATCATATACTGATTAAACTAAAGTGATGCCTACAGCAAGTGTAGCGGTGTAAAGAAACTGAACCAGTTTCAGCTAGTTCCTTCTTTATTTGCACGTACAAAAGGCAAGCAGAAGAAAATAAATCATTTATGCCTTGTTTCCAGGATAGACCATAGCTCCTTGAGACCGTAAAATTTAATTAAGCAGGTTAAGTAAATGGATGGATAGGTAGAATGATAATTTCCACCGTTCACCTCATTTTAACTCTGGTATAGCCTAAGTGTGTGTAGTCATATTCTAAACAGAGAAAACTAAATTAATGTTTGAATTCTAGACTGCATTTCCCCTGTGTACTGTATGTCTATAATGTCCTGGGTTTATTGTTAAAGAGCAAGGTTCTTTTTCTCTTTCTTTCTCTTTCTCTCTCTCTCTTTATATTGATCCATTGCTAGCCTTCTGTGTGTATGTACCAGAATGCAACTTCCTGTCTGCTGAAACACACAGATCATTACAGAAGACCTCCAGAGCTGGTGCTAATACGTTCACTCTTACTGGTGCTCTGATTTTTGCTTTTTTGGTACGAGTCATTCCTGGGCCTGAATGTGCCACCATGAAGGTAGTGAATTTTCTTGTATTTTGGTAGTTCTAAAGCATGATAGTGGCTGTGCAACATGCTTATAGGTAGACACATCCTGCTCCTTTAACACTGCGTTACAGTTACCACTATTTAGCAGCTTTTAATGCCAGGTATAGTCCCCTACATACCCTCTATTGACATTTACATCAATGAAGTAAAAATTGTGTAATACTGATGGGATGTGCTACAAGATATTACTCACTACCTGTACTATGAGTCATAGTTACTAATATAAAATCTCCACGTGTACTCCTTTCTGTGCAAATAAACTACATTTTTTGTGGTACTGGAATCATTTCTTATTTTTGAAATATTTGGTTTGTACTCCAGGTTTTTTGTTAATGGGACTGTTGTTTCTGGGTGCAACTATTGTTCATCATTGTTAACTATAGAATAGCTTATTTATACTTATTTCTTCCTTGTCTTTCAGCTACTTCCATTAATATACCATAAATATATTGTCAGGCCTAAGGTTACAAACACACAGTCCAGTTCTGCCTTCTGTGTAGAGCTGGCTTTCTCATTCTGCATTTTTATTACTGTTTTAGGGACCTCTGCCAGAGGTATTTTAGCTTAATTTGTTTTCTGCAAGGGGATGACATCCCATTTATTCTCTGTCCAATTTTATTCTCCTAATGGTAATGCAATTTTGCAGATAAACTGAAATTCAGTTATTTGTAGTTTAAAAAGCTCATTGCCCTTTTCCTCCTCCTTGTTCATTATACGTTTTAGCATTTCCTCTTCTGCTGCTGTCACAAGGCATGCAGGTCACCAGGCTTGTAAACAGATGGCTCTTATGGCTGCCACGTGAGAGAGCTCATAGGGAGTTTGTCCTAAACGTCAACTGTGTCACATGTTGCTCAGCTGTGAGCTTTGACACATTCTGAATTCATCAGATGCAGCATTAATGAAAATTTTCTTTGGGTTGACCATATCATGACTAGGGCATTTTAGCAATATTGTAATCAGTAACAAATCCTTCACTCCTTTTGTTGTGTAAATGACTATATATTACATTATTTCTTCTTTGATATTTTACAGGTTTAAATATTTGGCTAGTTTATATAAGAAAATTATCCTTTAGAGCAGTAACACAGGGCCACTGCAACAATGTTGTTAATTTTCAGTAAATTATGTGTGCAGTACCTGAGGTAATAAAGACTAGCAAATGGCATATTTTCATTGGCTTATTTGTTTCACTGAAAAAGTGAGAAGAAATAAATTGTTTTCTATTATATTATAAACAGGTTGGGACAATTTATGTCTTAATTTTACACTATTCAATTATGTACTTAAAATGCAAGAATATTTACTTCAGCCAAAGACAAAATGACAATTTTATCAAGAACATATCTGTATTTATTAGCTCGGCTGTTTTTAAGCAATAAATTTGTCAATTTCTTTTCCATACCTGTTTTAATCAGTGGAAGGTCAAATAGGGACTGGTGTCCAATGCTGCTGAATTAGGCGATAATGAATTAATTATTGCCATATAAGTATTTCTATAAATTAAGAGTCTTTTTCGTTGTAGTACAAACATTGCATTGTCATGTTATGCTTTTTAACATTCTTGCAGGGGACACTGTTACCTTTTCCAAAGGTCTTTTTAATACAATGTTTTTTCAAAATGTCTAAGCATTTCTTTTTGTTTCAGAACTATGTTTGTAACACTTTGCAACATGGTAAGATTTATTGTGGCTGTCTGGCACCTTTGCTGTCATTGCGCATTTTGCTACTGAGTCATGAACATGACTGCACATACAGTATATCAGCTTGCACTAAAAAACAAGAAAGGTGTTGTTTGTTTTTCATCGACAGAACTTACTAAAGGAAATAGGTTCACATCTGTTTCAAGCCCTGTATGTAAGCTAAGCCACAGTAAAGTGGTCAGATAAATATGATGTATACAGAGGGCTCATAATGGCCAGTTGTATGTACTTGTGCCCTACATTAGACTGGACTCCAGCCAATGGGTGGTTCCTGCCTTGCACACTTTGAAACTCCTGGTATAGCCTCCAATTTTCTACAGCTTTGACTAGAAAAATGGCCATTCAGAAAATGTCTTTTGACCCCTTTAGCAATGCTTGCTGCCTTCAGCTTGACTATGCCAGGAAAGGCTCACACTTCCCGCAACTCAAAAACTTGGATTAGTTAGTGTGACAGATAGGGGTTGCTACTAAATCCAAACTGACTCCAAACATAAGTGCATAAACACAGTCAAGGGTACACATTAAGTGTATTTTACTTTACTAAATACCTTCCATAGGTTCTCCTTTCAAGACAGAATCACAAGTACCATCCAATATATTAATTCCATCACTGTCCTCCAGGCAAGCCTTGTCCGCTCCTTCCTGACTCCTGGATGAGATTGAGCTGCTTCTTTTATGCCAGACCTGGAAGTACGTCTGGTGTCACATGATTACACCCTGGAAGCACTTCCTGGTTGGACAGAACCTCCTTAAAATGTTTGACTCCTCTCTCCACAGCTCCCTCTGGTGGCACCCATGTACACCGACAGGGCTGTCCATCAGGACTACAATTTTCAAGGTGCCCTGCAGGTGTACAAATGGGAACTCTACCTGAATGATGCTGCCATCTGACATATGGGGGGACCTTATAGCCCCAAGAGACAGTTCTTCCCTGTCCTTCTGTTTTATGTTCCTGGCCAGGAAAGGTATCTTGAAACACCCAGGCCAGGACACCTGTCCACCCATATCCTTTCCTTATGTCCTCAGGTAAGGAACCACCCTCCTTCCTTGTTGGGATGCCAGTTTGTCCACCTTGGCCCCTACAGTAGGTTCAGTACATATGTGGACGGATGGAAAAGAACTTATTCTTTCAAGTGGAAGAAAACATTTTGTTTAGCTTTTTGGTCAGTTTTCATTACTTTTATTTAATGATTTTGTCTAGATTTAATCTGCCAAATTATTGTTTTGATGTTATATACTTTTCCTTAATCAAGGTGACAATCACAGCCTGCAGATGCAGCCTTTAAATAGAAAAGATAAGAGGATTATTTAGGATGGCATATGGTTTGTTGTTGAAGAGTGGCTTTATATGCTAGAAAAGATTAATCTACAATTAAATCTTAAGTAGTAGTATCTACCACAGACTATTATTTATTGTCTTTGGCTCTTCATGTTTAATTGGAGATTCAGCAGTCTGTACCATATAAGAATATGCAGGCTAAAGTATAATGTAAATGTTTGCAGTTGAATTGTGTGTGTACAGTGTTTGGCATAAATATATTTTAAAATTGATTTCCCCTAAAAGGTATTTAGTGTAAATGAATTAAAAAAGGAAGGTGCTTAGTGGATAGTGCTGCTGCCACAAAACTCCAGGTTTTTATATTCAAAACTCTGCCCAGGCAGTTACTGTTAGGTGTTGAAATATTCTTCTTGTGTATGTGTGCGTTTTCTTTAGGTAACAAAGGTGTTAAGCTAACTGGCAAGTCTGCTGAAGTATGAATATGGGTGCATGCATGTGTTTCCTACAATGTACTGGTGCCCGACCCTGGTTTGGCTCATGTCTTGTGCCCAATGCTTCTGAGAATGACTCTGGCACCTGTTAGCCTGAATTTGGTTAAGCAGGTAAAGTAATAAATGGGTGGATGGAAGACATTCACAGCATTTGTGTACAAGAATAATGGAGAAAGCAATCATGCTGGCAGTAGTTAAAGTGAACACACAGTTTTGCACTAGATTATTCATCTGACAAGTGTTATTGGTATATTTATATATTTTGTAAGGGAAGAAACAAGGATACTCTTAAACTAAAATAATATTATTATTGTATATTTTGGCAGATGCCTTTATAGAAAAAAACTTTTCTTTCGAGCAAAGGTGGGTTAAGTGAGGCAAACATCAGCTAAAGTTTATAGACAAGCTGAGATGACAGACAGTATTACTAATTATAATCACCATTCATTCATGTGTTTTCTAGCCATCTTATTCAGTTCAGGGTTGCAGCAAGGAAATGCATATTCTGGCAGTTAAAGTGAGAACCAGCACTAGATATGGTGCCACGGTGCACATTTTTGGAATATGATAAGGAAATCAGAACAGCCAGTGGAAAACCAGCATAGATATGGGCAGAACATGCCAGCATGACCAAGGACCAAGATTTATGGCCATGTAGAATTCTGGAGTTGAGAATCAGTAGGGCTAACCACTCATTAAAATCACAAATGACATAAAATGAAAGTGATATATTGAAAAAGTTAGTGTTTGTATGGTTTAAGAATACTTTAAGAAATATGAGACCTCAATAGAATTTATCAACATGTAAGTGTAATCCTGGTAATATTTATGGATTATGTTTGCATGTAATTAACTACCAAAATATAAAACAAGCTCAAATTAGTTAAATCCATTGAAAATTGCAGGTGCCTATAATATGTGATATAGTACAGCTTTTCCCATCTATTTTTACAACAATGAAAGCTGTACTGGGTGTGAGAGGAAGTGGAAGCTCTGTGCTTTTTGCTTTTGTTTAAGATATTTGTAGGAAGTTCAAAGTCTGTAGGAACTGGGCAACATCTTACATTCAGATCCTGACAGGATTCCTGAGTGTTCATTTGTGTCCATTTGAAAGTTACTTTATTGAGACCAATAGAAGAATGGGCTCTCTTGTGTGTAAGTATATGTTTTATTAACATTGAATGTTCTTCACATTTTTTTTATTAATATTGTTTGGTACTTTGAACTGAAAAGTATTAATTTTCATATAGAAAATGTTCATTTCAGCTAAACAGCTCTTGTATTGTATCAAAATGAATAGCAAACGATATAGTAAATGTTAATATATGAAAGAGTTTAAATGTGACCAACAGAACTGCAATGTGCAAAATTTTATTGGTATTCTTTGTTCCATCATTTAGGAGGAGCAAATACATATTTTTAAATAGAAAATTTAGGCTAATAAATTGACACCAGCTTTTTATGACATGACACTTCTGAAGACGTGTAATCCAATTCAGAGTCATGCATGACCAGAGTCAGTTCTAGCAGGATTTTGTGCAAGGCAGTAACCAGCCTTAGGCAGAATGGCAGCCTGTTACAGATAAGTGGAAGAGTTAGAGTTAAGTTCACATAGACATAGACAGTACAGTTCTCTGATGGCTTTAAATGTGTGTGTGTGTATAATGTGGCATGTTTACTTTTAAGTAAATCAATTGTATTGTAGTAGACCTCTGAACTTGGGTAAAGTAATAATATATTTAAAGTGTATTCTTCTTCTAATTATTGCTATTATACCTATCCATAAATGTATAAACATATTAGCATTCCCACCACCCATTATCAATGCACCTAAATCCAGATAGATTTGTGAGGTAGAGCGTGTCCTGGCAGTTTTGGGTGCAAAGCAGGAAAATCATACTGACATGGGCAGAACATGCAGAGTTCATGCAGGCAGTGGCCCAGGTCAAAACTGAAAGTGAGTACTTAATATTATTACTGTATTATTATTATTATTGATATTATTGTTATTATTATTATTAGTAGTAGTAGTAGTAGTATTACTGTATTTACAAGTATATCACATTAAAATATTCAGTTAATTTATTCAACAGTTTTAATAGCTTTGGCATTGTTTTTAATTCTGAGTGAGAGAGCAAAATTTGCAGTTGATTTACTGTTTATATAGTTACAGGAAATCAGGAAAGTAAATATTGTAAGGGTTTATTCAGACAAAGTGACCTAACTGTTAGACAGTAACCTGAGACAAGCCGCAGAAGTGCTTCACTACCTGGTAATTGAATTAGTGATAAAACCACAAATAGCTGTAGCCATGTGCTTGCATTGCAGCCAACTTGCCCTTGGATAAAGTAAGCAGAGATTTAAGTCTTCAACACTGAGGTTTGCTACCTTTGAAAGGCTATGTAGACATTTAAGAATGTATTAGCCTCACAAATGAAGAGAGGAACCTGGTGTCTTAATACATAGTATACAGAAAAGTGTGCTTCAGCTGGTTCAAAATGAGCAACAAAAGTAAGAGACTAAAGAGACTGTCTTACAGATATTCTGAAAGAAAATGTAACATGGCCCGAAATGGATCATTCACTGTTGTCCGGATCTCAGCTGGGGAAATGGAGTCTTACTATCATTTCCTGGATGCCTGTTGTGATTTGGAACGAGTTGCTCAAAGGAGTAGGTTTCTTTTTTCAAAATAGTACCTCAAAAGGCTTTCATTCTGCCAAAAGGCATCTTATTGCAAACCTATGGGAAGGTATCGCTTGTTATTTTAGTAGTATCATTACACTTATTTTGTGCTTAAAACTACTCAATTCTTATATATATTAGTATGTTTTATCAGTTTTCTGTGTGTTTATCAATGTACAAGGCAATTATTGTACAATGATAATTAGGATTCAGATTTATTGTACAAGTTGAAATGATCTATCTATCTATCTATCTATCTATCTATCTATCTATCTATCTATCTATCTATTATCAGGGAGATTATATTCAATAAAAGAAGAGGGTAAAGGAATTATTTTCAAGTTTAAGAGGCCATAAGTCTGTAGATGCTAGCTTTACATCACACCAAGTCCTAATTATGTGTCTACATATTTGTTTAACCTAAGGGCTTAGGAATATTTTTTATGTGCATAAGGTTATGAGAAATTATTAAGAAAATCAGACATGTCACAGTTCATAAAATGCACTACTCAAACTGGATTGAATTTTAAAAAATGTATAAAAATGTTTGTATACAGTGTTACATGCTTGACTTTCCTCATACTGCTGATGGTAATTGTAAATGTTATCAATTTAGCATGTACAGGATTAACTGTTTTGCTTATTATTGGTCAGATAGTCTGAGAGACAGAGAAAGACAGAGTAGACAAAAAGTTTGCTTTTTACTTTGTGACTGTGAATTTGTGCCATTTCCAGAATGATAAACTCTGGAAAGCTGTATTATTTAGCGTTATCTATTACACCTCAAGACACAAACATGCAAATGTACACAACCACACACACACACATATGTATATATGATTTGCAAACTATTGAGTTGGCTACATGTCCTAAATGACAGACAGCAGCAATACCACCCTTAGTTGGGAATGCTGGGACCTCATTGTCTATTAAAGGGAAAGGACATGCAGAGTGGGCAAAAACGAATACTCCCCTACCTGGTCATTAGGATGAAGCATACTGTCCTTGACTTCGAACAGTCAGCTTCTTTTGTCTTTTTAAGATAATAGACAAAGAGCTGCCTTAAAGTTCTGGTCTTTTAATATGTGCAAAGGGCTTTGGAGCGCAAGGAAGCTGGGATCCACTAGAGGGACCCCTAATCTGGTATACGTAAAGGCAGATGACACCTGACCTTAGAAATAATTTTGGGTCTTATCCAGTCATCTTCAGGTCAGAGGAGTACTAGGTCTAGACCTGTGAGTAGAGTGTTTCTTTTCTTTTTATTCATATGATCATACTCTACTTATAATAATGCTAAGTAAGTCCAAAGCTAGCTTAACTTAATGAAGCCACTGATGAAGAAATAAAAAAATGTAAAAACCTTGACTCCAGAAACAGCTCAGTTCTCCACTTATTATGTTTTACAAATCATGGACTCCTGTTGCCCATCTTCAGAGTGCTGCAGACTAAAGAAACACACAGTTTAACCTAATTTGTGTCTAGGTGATACTTTATGAATATAAAATAGTAAAATATAAGAGATAATATGGTGCAGTAACCTATGGTAAAAATGCCCAGTTAGTTTGCATTTGTGAAGAAGGTTTAGTAGCCACTTGTTTTAAAGAGAGTTAGTGCAAGAAAGAAGAAGTTGGTGGGGAGATAATACAAATTGATTCAGTTGTTTGGGAGAGGACAAGTTGTCTCTGTACCAAAGATTATTTACGTTTCGTGGGCCTGACTCTTTTGTGTTTTCAGTTTTTCCTGTATGTAGTGTTTTTCATTTTCTAGAAGGTGCTTTTCTGTACCTTTCTTTTACCTTCATTGATTTTTTTTTTTTTTATCTTTTTTTGCTGTAGCCTGTTTTTTGAGCTTTGGAAGAAGCTTTATCTGATGTAGCTTATACATTGGTTTGTTATTTGAAATTACCAAAATCACTTATTGGCATGCTTCCCTTATTAAGTGACCGTTTCAGTATGAATTAACACTGTTATTGTATAACCATGACTTGACTTATTATACATTATTTTCTCTTCATCATGTTGATACTGTCTCTTATTGCAGTGTGATTTCAAAGTCCATTTGTTTTTGGATGCCATAAGCATGGGCTCCACTTCCCTTTGGGATTTTATTTTCTTCCCTATAATTACAAGCTATTTTTTCTGCAGCTGCCTTTTCTTTTAGACACATGACTCTAGTTCATGTTTGTAACTATTCGTTTTTCTTTCATCTCTCCCATGTAATCCAGCAAAGGGGTATGGTTTGAAGTTTAAGTATAATTAAGAGGTAAATGCCCTGCTCTGACATAATCTGTCCATGGTTTTTTTTCAAGATTATCTCAAATTCATCATGCTATTAGAAATGATTGAGAGGAAAATTGTAATTAATTGCTTTCCAAATTTGAGATTAGCAGTCATGCAATGGAAGGATTTGTCTTCAGTTAAATAATGCTCTGAAAAATGCAGGGAACTAAATACATAGGAATCAGTTATGTAATACTCAATTTCAGACAAAAGTTATTATTGAATGGCAGTAAAGCAGATCTCATCTGGGCTAAACTTTTAGGAAAATAAAACAGGATTTTCAATATTCTTTTCCCGTAAAGGAAACTTGGGAGTTCTTTAGCTATGGTACCATTCTTATATTATGCAAATGATAACACTAGTGGGTGGCATGATGGCGCAGTGGTAGCACTGCTGCCTCACACTAAGGAGACCTGGGTTTGCTTCCCGGGTCCTCCCTGCGTGGAGTTTGCATGTTCTTCCTGTGTCTGCGTGGGTTTCCTCCAGTTGCTCTGGTTTCCTCCCATGGTCCAAAGACATACAGGTTAGGTGCACTGGCAATCCTAAATTGTCCCTAGTGTGTGGGCCCCTGTGGTAGGCTGGTGCCCTGCCCAGGATTTGTTCCTGTATTGGCTGGGATTGGTTCCAGCAGCCCCCTGTGACCCTGTTTTAGGTTATAGTGGGGTGGAGAATGACCAACTGACTGAAATTGGTGAACTATTGCATGTTGGTCAGACATACAAGTAAGAATTTCTCTGTACTCTGTACATGTAAACAGTAAACTGGAATTTGAGTAATAAAGTAGGTGTGACATTTAGACTACTGGACAAAAGCTTTGGATGAAATAAATTACAGGTACGTTTACAATCAATTTGAGCTATTTAGTAATTGATACTATTGCAGTGCTTATTCAGCTGGCAGGCAGCATGAAATATGGATTAAGGAGGCTGCAAAATCCCTAGGCTAGCTCACAGGGCAACTATAAAGAGACTTACTTACCGAGTCTGCCTGAAAATGTGTTTTTGTGAGCTGTTTGTGTGTGTCACCAGTGACATCTCAATTACTCGATATTCAGGACACAAAATGTAAACAAAACCAAACAATAAATGTTCAAAATCAAAAAGTAATAACAATGAATGAATAATGAAGTTCCAATCCGAATAAGAAACAATAATCAAGGATTAAAAATTCAAAAAGAATATAAATTCTAGAAAGTAGACCAGAATAAAACAATGAATAATATAATATAATCTTGCTCTCCTATTTTCCCGCGCTCTCTGCATTTACTAATATATTTTTTTTAATATCTTTTTTGATTTTTTAAAATGTAACTATGGAGCTTTGCCCCCTTTTCGCTTTGCTCGCCAATCCTCCTACCTGCGCTACGCGCCAGCAACTTTGTGTTGCTGCCGCACGCGTATGTGGATTTCACTTTCACCAAACAACAAAACTTTTAATTGTTGCAGATAGGCCTCTTCATTGGGAAGAAACACTACTTTCCCTGATGGCAACACAAATTAGACGATCTACAAGTCTCTGACTTAAAATTTAAATCTGAACAATATATTTGATCGCTGTTCCGTTATTTCACTGTGTAATAATTTCCATTTGTTTACGCTAATGTGATCTTTACTATCATATTTTTGAGAGTTTTGAATTTTCGTACTTCCATTATCACTAACATGCTCTGCATGTGCATTACACCAACGTTTTTGAATTCTTTACGACGTTCTACTTTGTCATCCACTCTTTGTCTTTTATTTCCAGCCCCAGGCGTGGTTAAATCTCTTGGCACAAAGTCACGTTTTGCAGGATGCGAAAGTGTCTCTCTGAGAAAGTCATGTCTCATCTCTCTTCCCAAGATTTTTTATTATAATAGAGAGAAATTTATTTTTTTGTAAAGCAATAATAGATGCTGTTGTCTGCTGTATATAAAATCCCAACTCGGCTTGTTTGTCTGTAACAGTATTACACATATTACAATATTGTATATTCTCCAATTGATTATGAAGATTTATTTTTCTTTTTGTACTCTGATTTTCTTCCACCCCTCTAAATTGTTGGAAATGTAGGCTTCCATTAGTATATACTAATAGTACTGTATAGTAGATGAAAGGATAGAGTACATTAAAGGGTCAGCTGAGGTTGGGTGGTTTAGGGACAAAGTCAGAGAGGCGAGGTTGCATTGATTTAGACATGTGCAGAGGAGAGATGCTAGATATATTGGGAAAAGGATATAGGATAATTGCTAAGGATATAGGAAAAGAGGAAGGCCTAAGAAGAGGTTTATGGATGTGGTGAGAGAGGACATGCAGGTGATGGGTAAAACAGAGCAAGATACAGAGGACAGAAAGATATGGAAGAAGATGATCCGCTGTGGCAACCCCTAACGGGAGCAGCTGAAAGCAGATTAATTGATAGTAAAGAGAAAATTTAAGCTTCAAGTGTTTTTAAGAACATAAAAAATTTTGATGAGAATATATTGTTTTGTCCAACAACCAACAGATCATCAATTTATATTTTTCAGCTAGTTGAGATTTTTGTGATCTGAAGGTATACTGTTCACTATACTGGTTCCACAAACCTATTGTGTGGTTCTCTGTGTAAGAAAAACCTTAATATTTAACTGAAATTTTACCAGCTTCCATCTATGCTCTCATGGTCTTGTTGAAGAAGGGGTCTGAAAGTAATAACTGGAATCTATCATACTAATTCTCTTCATAATTATAAATACTTCATCATGTCACTTATTAATTCTTGTTTGCTTAAAATGAAAACATCCAGCTCCCTTAATCTATGGTCATTGTCCACACTTTGCACGTTTGGTAGCTCGTCTCCATACTTTCTCTAGACCTGCTATAACTTTTTTGCAATCAGCAGACCAAAGCTACACACAGTGCTCTTGCTGAGGTTTCAGCCATGAGATTATCGACTGCCCTTGAATGGGTGCTCTACACATCATAGCTTTGAAACCCAACATCCACGTGTTTTCTCAATCACTTATGCATGCTGTCTGCTGTGGAGAACGATGACTATGTTATGACTTCAAAGTCTCTCTCATAAGATGTAACTTCAAGTTTTAGATCCACCCCTATTACCTGATCAAATGTGCTATATTCATTTCCTATTTGTAAAAGATTACATTCATTTACTTTAAACAACCTCTGCCACATATCTGCCCAGTTCTAAATTTTGTCCAAGGCCATCTGTAATTATTCTGCTGAGCATAGGGTATCTCCCATTCCACCTAATTTAGTTTAGTTTAGTTTAACCAGCTTGTTAGTTACACTACTATTTAGACCATGTATTTATTATGCTGATTGGGTTTTATAAATTACAGTATATAGGACAGCATATCCACTGAGGGGATCCCATGTTTATCATCACCTAATTCAGTAATGTTTAAGCATGCCATGACCTTTTGCTCTGTGTTTGAGCCAATTTTTCCCCATTCCGTACTTTGCACCATAAATATGCTGTTCTTGTAGTTTAATAACCGGTATAGCTTACCTGGTAGCAGGCAGTGTGGTGTGGTAGTTAAGGCTTTGGACCTCTGACGCTGTAAGTTCAAGTCCTGATGATGACACTGTAATCATAAGCAAGTCACTTGACCTGCTGGTGCTCCAATTGGAAAACCAGAAAAGAGAAATGTAACCAGTTCAATCAGAAATGTTGTAAGTCACCTTGGGTAAAAGTGTCAGCCCAATAAGTAAATGTAAACAGTTGTTTGGAAAGTAAAAGTAAATGTTTAAACAATGGTAAGACTAAAAAAGGTACAGTGAAGTTAGGATAATTTCAAAGAGAAATACTTTTGCAGGGAACTGTAATATCCCAAAGGCACACTCACTAATACAGGAACAATTCAGAGTCAACACCTAACTTCACATATATATTTTAAGGATGCGGGAGGACTCATCCCTAAAGCTGTGAAGTAGCATTACAGTAATAAGCCTTCAGGTGCCCAAAATACATATTTAAATATATAGAAACAAAACATAGCTTTTGCTTTCATAAACATTCTTCATTTTGAGTGTCTTATGGATTAACGATTACAGTATATAATAAGGTTCATTCACATAAGCTGACTATGAGGATATAGTTTTATATAGTAAAAGATAAATGATTTTTTGCCAAGTTTTCTTAATATGTTTTCTATACACTTTGTATGAATGACATCACAGTGGATGTACAGTGGATGTATGGCTATATGATCTTCCTTAATTAAAATTAAGGAATAAAATTCTTAATAGAATAGGTTGAATTATGCAGCTGTAACAGCTTCATATTTATGGTGTTGAGTTTATTATACTAAAGCAGTTTTATATGTAATGATGCATTTTAACAGCATTGGACCGCAATATGCCTTTTCATAGTGCATGCAGTTCACAGCACTGGGAAAAAACAAAACCTGAATGATACACTGTAGATACATAATTCAAAGTAAATGAAAAACAGTTGAAATCCATGAAATGATAATCTTATCCTCAAAGATTGTCAACATAATATCCTCCCAAACTGTATAGACTGTATGTATGGAATATTAAATTGTATGTAGTTACATTAGCAAGAGCTTTAATGTGGCTTAAAAATAAAAAAATAATATCATAATAAAACTTTTATGCTGGGTGACTGATTAAAATGTTTGCTGTAGTAGCAAATTTTTATTATACATTTCTATTTACATATAGTATTGATAATCCTTGTACATTAATAATTGACACGATTTCTGTTTGACAATTTAAATGCTAAAAAAATACATTGTGACCACCATGGGGTGCCACTGAGCCCCAAAACCCAGACACAACCACACCAAGATTGTCTCGAGTGCAAATAAATTATTATTTATTCACAATTTCTTTTTCCAAAGTCCACATCACAATCTCCAATCCACAAAACCTCCTTCTGTTCCTCCAGTTTAGTTTTGACCTCTGCCTCCCAACTCTGACGCAGTATGGCCTTGCAGAACAGAAGCATTTCTGGGGCATATGGAAGGCTCCCAAACCAAGGAGGTATATTCCCAACAGCACCCCCTGGCAGTACCCAAGGTCCTCGACAGGCCTGACCTTCAAAAGCACAAGTCCTAGGAAAGGTTTTATGTGTCCAGTCTGGGGCCAAACCATAGTAGCACTGCCCCATCTCATACTGGGGAATGAACTATTCAGAATCCCCTAGTCCATCCATTATTGTTTATTCCCGACTGTGATAGGAATCAATAAACATCCCAGCCGAAATTTGCTTCCTCTCACTCTGTCCTTCCATTACAAATTCCTGGTGGGGCAAGGATTCACCTTCCATCCCTGTTGGGACCCCAGTTTATCCTCTGTGGCAGTTACAACATATTGCTGAATTGTTTTAAGAATGAGGAGAACAAAGTCTACAATGAAAGACATTATAATCACGGTCAATGTTAAATTTGCAGTCTTGAGTGTACAGTACATTAATGCTAATCTGTTGTATTTAATATTCTGAATATGAAGAAGATGTTTACACAAGCAACACTCATTTCATAATCAGACAAACAGTATATGGCTTTCATGTAAAGAAAAACATCAGACATAAATATGAGACATACATTGGCAACAATATACTGTATATAAAACTTGTTAGTTGGCAGAATAAAAAAGACCAAATGGACCGTGTCAGCCTTTGGGATGTACACATAATGAATGAACGCATCAGAAATGGAGTACATGCAACATAAGGGCAACACTGATCTTAAATAAATCGAGACCTTTCTTCAGTGGGGTAACAGAATTGACTGTGATGTTTGCTGTAGTTTTGGTTATAGTATGTCAGCTTCATCAGCTGTCCTTGTGAGTGGAAAATTATGACTTAAGTACAACCCAGTTGCCTACTCGGGAAAGATACCAAGTAAGCAGCCCTTAAAAACTTTAAAATAACAGACATAATGAGCAGCCATAGGTAGAGAAAGCAGGAAAAAATTATTAAATTTAAAACAAAATGTCACCAGTTTTCATGATCATGATCCTTATATTACTATAAGATACAGTATGTATTCAATGTGAAAATTACAGTTTGAAGGACTTTGATACATCATAAATGTACAGCATGAAAATAGTTTATAAGGTTTGTAGGGTTATAGGGTCAGTATTATCACATGGATAGAGTAAAGCAATCAACGTGTAAGGTGACGCCTCTCTTTGGAGCACTGATCAGTAAGTATAACTACCTTACCTCAAGATTTCTGTCTTCCTTATTGAAATAGCTACCTTCAGATTTCTCTACCAGGAAAAAAAACTCAGAAAATGTTAACATTTAATGTAAATGTAAAGTTAGTTAAACGTTAAATGTAAATATGGCGGCACGGTGGTGCAGTGGTAGCACTGCTGCCTTGCAGTTAGGAGACCCGGGTTCGCTTCCCAGGTCCTCCCTGTGTGGTGTTTGCATGTTCTCCCCATGTCTGCGTGGGTTTCCTCCCAAAGACACGCAGGTTTGATGCATTGGCGATTCTAAATTGTGTGGGTGTGCTGCCCAGGGTTTGTTTCCTGCCGTGTGTCCTGTGTCTGCTGGGATTGGCTCCAGCAGACCCCAGTGACCCTGTAGTTAGGATATAGCAGGTTGGATAATGGATGGATAAATGTAAATGAGACAGCTGAAATGCTAATAATCATTCATCAGGGCCTTCTTAACATATGGGCACTGACTGGGAACCTTGGAGGACAGGCCTATATATGTTTCTGTTTTTCTAACAAAATAAGGGCCCCAGTGCATTACTTTGCTTTGGAGCATATGATGCTGGTAAGGCGGCCTCATTGTTAAATTATGCATTTTTGACCCAAATGTGTATTGAGTGGCCACCTTCATTTACTCAACAGCCAGTTCATCCCTCAATGGCCCTTAGTACTTTCTCAGTTATTTGGCTGTTGGACTTAATAAGGTGTAACACTTTTAGCACAGGAATGTTAATACATGTTGACTTCAACTCTTTGCATAATTCTTTCCAAATAGCTACTGTAGCGGTGGATCTAAACTTCTAGTCTGACAGCTGCTCAGTTGGATACATATCTGGGAACTGGAGAGACAATTGTTTTAAGATTAATTTACTATAATGTTTCTGTTGCCATTCTAGTTCTTTCTTAGACATGTGGCATGGCAAATTATCACAAAGAAAAAGCCCTTTCATCAAGAGAAACCCTGCTGTGACACGCTGATGCTCCTTATAGGCAGAGATGTTCAGATATTTTGTGACATTCAAGGCATTATTCTACTTAAGAGACCCAGCGTATGCACAGCCAGCATACTATATGATGTTAATGTGAGCGGGAGACACCCATGGACTTATGTGGTGTTTGCCAATTCCTAGCGCTGAATGATCAGCATGGAGCCGCAAGTACTTTGAGCTATCACACAAGGTAGTGCCATTTTGCCAGTCCCGTAGTAGTAGTAGAGGTGTTGCTCTGCTTTCTGGAAGAACCACACATTTTTGTTTTTCACTGAGGAAAGTGTTTGGGTTTTCAGCTGCCATACCCCAGTCCTAACATAAATAGCTTTACAGTCAGAATGTGATATTTGTGGTTAAAAGAATAATGAAAAATAGCTTATCTATTGTTATTTACTTAATAATATGATCCCATAGGAATTAATTATGACAAGCTGATCAAATACTGTATGTATAAATATCTTAAGATATTAAATGGTAAGGGCATTTTTAACTCTTTTGCACATCCTATTCTTTTTTAAAAATTCTAGATAGAACAGTCATTCCAAACCTTTAGGAACAGGTAACACAGCGATGTAATAAGAATATTTAATAAAAAAAAATAAATGCATAACAGACCCAAGAGTCTGACCTAAAGCCTGAATGTCCTATTTATTTGAAGAGGTTGCTTATCTGCTTCCACCGTAAAGTTCTGTACAACAACATTTAAATGCACTTGAACTTAATCTTCTCTGTAGCTGCACTACTGCCCCTCCAGTGAAATCTTGCCAAATTCCGTTCTCGTACATGATGCTTTATGCTCCATTGCATGGTCAGTTTTTGTTGTCTTACCTATAATTTCTGAATGGCTGCCTTCTAGTGACCCCATTGGCTTATTGTATTCCTAATTTCTTGGCTTTCTTTTAAATGATCAGAAGCCCATAATCTCCCCCTTTGGACTTGACCGATTACCAGCAGGCCCTACATAATTTTCCTTTGGTCTTCTCAATACATCTCTTGTGTGGATCTCTAGTTTGACTGGCTTGCAGCACACCAATATGAGGTGCATATTCCCTGACCTAGAATGACCAACTCATTAACAGTGTGTTTCTCTATCACATATTACAGTTTGCCACTGTGATAATAATGCAATACAGACATCATAAAGATTTGGGGCAGCCACCCGTATATTGTTTTCCCGGCTGCAAAAGTTAAGTTTATGTAGCACAGTTTGCATAGAACAGAATCCAAAACAGAACTGATCATTACAGACAAAGATGGAGGCTTTAAAGGCCCGTGAGGAAAATGACGTCATCAAAAGGGACGGAATCAAAAGTGATGTCTTCTGGTCCGGAAGTGACGTCAGCAAAGAGGCCGGCACCGGGAGTGGTGTCTTCTGTTCCGGAAGTGATGTCAGCAAAGGGGCCGGCACCAGGAGTGGTGTCTTCTGGTCCGGAAGTGATGTAAGCAAAGGAGCCGGCACTGGGAGTGATGTCTTCTGGTCTGGAAGTGACATCAGCAAAGGGGCCGGCACCAGGAGTGATGTCTTCTGAGGCGCCAGAACTTTGCAGGATTTCCTGGGAAAGGTCTGTAGGGAACTGAGAAAGACAGTCAGCGCACTCTGCCGCCCCTGGTCGGATGTTTTATTACAATTACTCAGGCCCTTTAGCTGCCTCCTACTCGCACGTGTGTGACACCACATATGTATGCCCTTTGCTTCCATCAAAGTCCTTCAATAGCAGCTTATAATGGCTGGTTAAATTAAAGTAAAATTAGTTATCTTGTTTTCTTTAAAGGTTGAATATTTGCTGAGTCTGCTTTGGCACATCCCAGCAAATTGGTGTGCCAGCTTCCAAACCATGGGTGAAGGGTACAGAGTAAAACAAAAAAACACCCTTGGGGAATGCTTTAACATTGCAAAGCAGCTGAGCAGGCTGTCTTTCAAGGAGGGGCAGGAAAGTGTGATTCAGAAAAGAAGCAGGTCTGTTAATTCATTAAATTGCATGGTTCTTTTGTGGCTCCACTTGCCAAAAAAGCTGAGGTTACAGATTTTGTTCTTATACCGCTGCATCAACACTTTCTTTTTTATTTCAATTTACACTTTACACAGCAGAGTTGCTTACTTAATAGAAAAGATTAACAAAAAACAAATGAAATGTGGACTTAATTTGCAAATGGGTTTATGGACAGGAAGCAGACATATGTCTACAGCAAACAAAACAACCTAGATCAACAGGAGAATTAGGAGTTTAGCCAGGGTGATCACATTACAACAGGACATAGACATCTGAGTAAAAACAAATAAAAGCAGAAAATTGTAGAAGTGGCAAATTCAAAAATGTAATATTAACCCAGTGCCTTTTTGCTATGAAACTAGAGTGCCAGAAGATCAGACATTATGTTATCTGTAAAACTCTAAATGAATGGAAGGGCAAACTGTTTTGACTGTTCATTGTGTGAACTTAATATACTGTAAACAGCGATTTTATTACATCTGCTAGTCTCCGATATTTGACACAACAATATGTTTAAACAATTCTATAAAAAGCAGAAAAAGTACCAATGGGGGTATTTGTGTGTATGATTGTATGGGTGTGCATGTGCATTTTAAATGGAAAATGGATAACAAAATATGTATGTGAGCTGAATACAACATGGCAAATAGCTTCAGATGTGCAGATATGAGTGTATCAGGAAGAGCAACTCTGTTTAGGTTTTCAGTCACAGCAGTGTCATAGGGTGTATTAAGGATGATCTGCCAAAATAATAATAATAATGAAGTCAATGGTGGCACTATTATCAGACAATTTATTAAAGATGTTGGATAGATAGATAGATAGATAGATAGATAGATAGATAGATAGATAGATAGATAGATAGATAGATAGATAGATAGATAGATAGATTTTTTTTTTACTTTTTTGTGTGTGAAATGGCATTATATAGAAAATACTTAAATGATGTTCTACATACTGAGCACTGCCCCTCCTCACAGAAAAATGTAATACCATATCATTATCTTAGCCCACTTAATCTTGAGCAGTGTCATGGGAGGATGGAGCCTATCCCAACAAGCACAGGGCAAAAGGCAGGATCAGCCCTTGGCCAGGGAACCAATCCATCGCAGGTTGAACACACAGATACACTCACACTATGAACCAATTCAGGATCACCAGTCCACCTAATCTGCGTGTCTTTGGACATCCGGAGGAAACCCACACGGACATTGGGAGAACATGCCAACTCCATGCAGGGAGGACCTGGGACATGAACCCTGATCTCATTACTGTGAGCCTGCAGTGCTACCACTGCACCACCCATAATTTTATACATAATACAGACTATTACAATGGAATAAGACTTAGTCTTTCAAAAACCATTTAATGAGCTCTACAAGGATTTGTAGAATATTTATGCTACCATACAGTATCAAGACTAGATTAACAATTATTTTTTAATATATTGTGTGAAAAAATCTAAAGTATTGTATGCATTTTAATGTAATAATAGTTATATTTAGGTAGCATTTATGTTTGATATTAATTAATAGTGAATTAGTTGTAATTTTTAAATATTTTCATGAAAATGTAAAGTAGATAAATTACTCCTAAATATAGATTTGCACACTCTCCGTAAAACACAAAGCATACTTGTTAATGGAGTGCTAATAAACTGCTTCATCTGAAGAATCTCTTAAGCAGAATAGTGAGCCAGCATTCAAACTGAATGTAAGTTTCTAAATCTTTTAGCTGACATCGTCTTTAGGAATTTGTGTTAAATACCAGGAGATCTACAGTATGAGTGGACTGTAAAAATCTGCTAATAATGGATTTCCTTATTTTGCCTGTGCTCTACGCCATGTCTTATTTACGGAGCGACAGGCTATGAAAGATTATGTCAGTGTACAGAGCTGTGCAGTTGGAGGAGCTGCTAGGCTGGAAAAAATTACAAAAGTCATTTCTTCCCACAAAAATGCAGTTGTTTCCAAACCTCAGTCACAGCTGGTGTGTTTAGGAAGCTCACAGGAGGGGTGAAGTTTTGAAAATGGTAGCAATCGTGTTAAAGTCAAATTTCAGACAAATGCACTCGTGACTGGAGTGTTTATGCATTTTTTACCTTGGGCAAGGATACAGTACAGTTTACTTTTACTTACAATGATGAAGCGAAACAGGTCTCTAATAGGTAAGTGCTCTTTTGATTATGAAGCAATTGTGTTTGCAAATTGTATGCTTCCAGTTGTTTACGTGTGAACTCCTCTTAGTTTCTAGATTTTCTTTTAGGGAAAAGTTGTTGCTCTTTTAAGATTTTATTATTGAGCTCCAGGACTCTGAGGATTTGATGATAATCTCTTGCCTTAATAAACCCCTTAAGTGAGATGGGAGCACATGTTCTTATTGTTTGTGCTGTATAGATTGAGCTATTCTTGAAATAAAACATTACATATAAAGTTAGCACTTTAAAGTGGATTGTTTGTACTTTTGCACAAAAGTGGATTTAGCCTTGTCGTTTACTTTGTAGAAATTAAACTTTCACTTTATTTTACTGACCATTGTATCAGTATTACAGTGAAATGACAGAGTTCAGAGGTGAAAACTAGATGAATGCATTAGTCTGCAAAAAAAAAGAATAATTTACTGGTCCCAACAAAACTTTTAGGTGTTCTTTATAGATTTGAGGGTGCTGAATCGAAATCTGTCAGTAAAATTGATTTGTCACAACCAGCTTTCAAGAGATGAAGGTTTAAAATAGAAAAAAAATATATATTTTTAAATTACATAAAGAACTGTATTAACCAAATTATGTATTGCAGATTTCATTGATTAAACAAAGATTTGATTTTTGTTGTCTATTAATTTCAGGACAAGTGCTGTTTACGTGTTATATGCATAAACTCAACTTATTCAATTGGTTATTATAAAGCTTAACACATTGCATATTTTTTGCAAAATAATTTGCATGACAGAAATTAATGGACTGGCACTCTCTCCACCACCATTACCTGCCTTGTCCTTGACGCTGCTGGGATAGAGTCAGCCCCTCAATTACTGTACATTCTCTTTCATGGATCTGAGAAGGTTATGTTATAAAAATGAATAGAATTTTGTCAATATCAATAGTCAAATGATTGTTTACTTTTGGTTTATCTATTACATTATACAGTAAATAAAAAGTAAGACTTTAGTAGTTATTCATGCATATACTGTTTTACATCTCTGCAACTACATTTGGTGGTACTATAGAGGCACGCTGCCTGCAATCATTCAAGGACATCAGACTGATACAATAAGTTAGTTGTCTCCTACTTTGAGACACTGGTATCGTTTCCTCTTCTCCAAATTGACCAAACATCAACTAAACAGTTGTTTGGGGGAATCTTCTCATGGGAATACCAAGTGGTCAGTTTTATTGGGTTCATCTACCCATCCCACACAACCACCTTATTAGGCTGTGACAACACTGGGTCTGTGAACAATGCTGGTAAAAGCAGGGACATACAGTACAAACCCAAGGAATATTTATGAGTGTAAGACAAACTAGAATCATTTTGTTCGATTTGTGTTGAATACCTACTGTAAACATTGCAGCACACACTCCTTTCATAGCCCCAGCAGCCGACACAGTATCAGAGCTTTCACCCTCACGTTAGCACTTTTTGTTTAGTAGTTTCATACAGCTCCTGTCTCAGATGATAGTGAGAACTGCAGATTTGTGTTTCGTTGGGTGGAACTGTGTTAATTGTATCTTATATGAGAACAAGCAGAATGTTTAGGGTGTTTTAACGATACAAGAGACAAACATTTCACAAACAATCCAATTTCAGTTAGTGAACAGCTATGTTACCCCAAAATGTCAAGATTACTTCTTCTACTACATGACTCAGTACTTTGTTCCAGACTTCTAAGAGTGTTTTCACCACGTCTGTCTTGGTTTCTGCTTAAAATGCACTTGTCTCTTTATTTCCACCATTGTTCTTTAGTATGCCACTTTAGTATGAGTTGTGATGGATCAACTTCACTGATGCTCTTGACATTTTTAAAGACCTGGATTAGGTGTCAAAGTGAGTAAGACTGATATGGAGGTGTTTTAATTATTCAACTTATGAAATGGTTTATTGATTTTAGTGCAAACTACTGTTTTAGCTTATGTTGTGCAAAGTGCACAAAAGTGTGTGCTGGTTTAATTAGATTACAGCTTGAGTTGCTGCAACAGTAATTAGCAGGAACCATTGGCGGGTCAAGCTATATATAAAGCAGAAATGGGTTAGTGCAGAGAAAGAGTAAAATGGGGAGTGGGTGATCGCTGGACTATTTTGAGGAAAGCAGGACAAAAGGCTGCATGAAGGTTCTGTGCGGTAGTTTTGCTCACATCCTCTGAACAGAGGAGCAGATGGAAGTAGAAGAGCATGCTGGATGAAGGACTTTTTGACACAGTGGTATCCCATGAAAACCAAGGTGCCCTGAAAGCTGCAGAAACTGTAGTAGCAGTTCAGGATAGTGAGGTTGACTGGGGACTGAGAGAGAGAGAGAAAAGAAAAAAAAAGAGTTTATCTCTTCACAATTTGGGTTTCTAATTTCATTTATTTGGATTCTGTTTATTTATTTGACACCCCAGAGGCACTGATTGGTTACAAGACACTGTTTAATTGGATTTATTTATGGGACCTATGTATTTATTGACTTATTTATTTGGAAATGCACTTTGTTTTGCACATCTTGAACACTTTGAATTCTTTACCTGGAATAAACTGGCAACCTTCTGAGTTTAAAGCCTTGCTTGTTTGCTCACTTGCCCTGGTCCTTCTTGGTTCATGACTTTTGATGTCCTGAATAAATGAAGATGCCATGGCTGTGAGCCTGGGGCATCACACCTAGTAGCTCATGACCAAGTTCTTCAGCCCAGTAATTGTTTTATTTGCAGAGCTGCTATGGTTTATTTGCAGATGTGGATGATTTAACTAATGTCTTATAGAGTCTTAATATAACATTCATTATATTAGTTATTTTTTACAATAAAGCCTTACCTTTTTATTTGAGTTTTTGATCTGAATATAATGTCAAAGTAAACCAAAAAATCCTTTTCTGAGTTTGCATCCTATAACAAAAGTCTCATACAGTCCATATTTTATTTATAATTTAATGTGTCTTTTGTCTTTGTGTTGTATTTTTGTCTTGACTTCATTAAGGTTCATTTCCAAGTGCTTGACCAATTCTCTGATATGAGAGTATCAAGACAAGCAACACTGCTGGGGTTTTGGTACATGACAGTGACTGCATTTGTATGTACTTTAATAATCCAATTATTCACGGAAACCTGGTTTCCAAAATGCCATGCACACCCTTATAACGGTTAGAGAAGACAGGATAGTGGTCTATGTGAAATTAAGTTAACATGCTGTTATGTGGCCATGTAACGTTGTGGATTTCATAGACTTTACATAACTGTTGCATTTTGTTAGTCTGTGTGTGTCTTTGCTCCTCTCACATTTCCAGCAGTCATTAAAAAATAGTGGAAGCAACCACAAAGATAAATTCTCTGAGGCAAATGCTCGTGTGATCACATTATTCCTTCTCCTGACTGAAATAATCTGTCTCAGTATTTCAGAAATAGGTACGTTTATGTTGAAGAGTTGAATGTACAGTACTAAGATCAGCAGTACAATCTCAGGAGCAATGTTGGGGGTAACATGCTAAAATAATGTGCTGTGATCAAATAAGGCACTGCGGGTTAACCCACATGAAAATGTTGGGGCAGCAACCCAGTCATCCCCTTTTAA
Source organism: Polypterus senegalus (assembly GCF_016835505.1). NCBI lineage: Eukaryota > Metazoa > Chordata > Cladistia > Polypteriformes > Polypteridae > Polypterus > Polypterus senegalus. The sequence goes on along the minus strand of NC_053154.1, from coordinate 140,429,185 downwards.
TAGTCACAAAAAATGAAACAAAAGGCAGCTGCTATGTGCAACACTATAAACAACTATAACAAAATTGCACTCCAAATTAAGCCATTTCCTTACAACCAGTGTTGCCACTCTAACTTTTAGGAAAAACATAGAACGTAGAAAAACATAGACGTGTTTATTAAGGTTTACAATAAATTTTCTAATGAAACACAACAGCAGTACATATCTGCCAAATAAATCTAAGTGTCAAAAATACTTTATCATATTCCTGATAAGTAGAAAATGTCAAATTCTAGCTTGGGAGCAGAACATTAAACAGGACCCAACCTCACTCAAATCAACAACTTTAAATTTTCCCATTTGTACTTTTTCAGCTTCTCACAACGTCATTTATGGCACTGTCCTGCTTTAATGTCCTTCATGACAGATTTTGGTGGTTTCCAAGTGAAGCAGTTCAAATTTAGTGACCTCTTTTGCTATCAGCACATGACTGACAGGAATTAAGGCATGTGCACTATGCAGGATGTGACGTCAAGGCACGTTTCACCAATCAGAATCGCCAAGTTAATTTGGTTATGCACAGACTAGTAATTACATTTTAGAGATGCACAGAGTTGATAAGTTTTTGTTAAGATGTATGAAACAATAAATTTATGTACACAAGAAACTGTAGTTCAAGAATTGTGCTAAAAGAAATACATCATTGTAATGAGAAAAACATATACTCAACAGACAAAAATACAGAAACATAGACAGGAACAGAAAAACATAGATCTATGAGGAAAAACAGGGGTAGCAACACTGCTTATGACTCTTCGTCAGGTTTTATGAAGCTCTGCTGTATGGCGCAGTTGGTTCAGAACTCACTGCCTCTTTCCACCCGCAGTGGCCTTTAAATACGGGAGACCGGAAGGGATGCTTTCACATGCCCTCACTGGGCATCTTCTCGTATTCTGTTAAGGGAAGTGCCCCTCTTGACCCAGCGTGGTAATACCAAGTTCAGATGAGCCCAATGCACATGCATGACACGTGTGTTATGTTGTCTGATTTCTTTTCAAAGTAACAGTTAACCTAATGCAATGCTTATTTTATTGAAGTAAAAATACCTGCTTTATTACTATCCCAGCAGCAGCAAATGTAACAGTATTCCATTCCCTCCAGAGCTCAATCACACAGCCAAGCAGAAAAGGCCGTGCTACCTGCAACAGAAACATTTATAGAGTGGCAGTTTAGTTTTAATACATCTACAGTATTTGCTATAAATATTTTTAAACAGTGTGATCGGGTGACACATCAGCCAGTTTTCATCCCGCTAATCATTGGAGGCTGAGATTAGGGATGCAAATAGTGGATAAATGTAATTTACTTACAGGACATGAAGGACAAAATGTATTTGTAAAACACAAGAAAATTATCACAATTGGCTGTTTTTCTGGTCAGTTACTGTACATAAAGACCTATATATGGGCTTAGGATTTAATAAGAAATGCTGACCAGTCAAATGTGCAGTACTTCATACAAAATATCAAAACGTAACACAAAAGTAGTGCATTGTTTGTAATGCATTACATTTTATAATAAGTACAGTAATTATATAACATACACTATTTTGTTACTTTTTTATTCCAAATGATGAATGATGAGTAACTTGTTTAATATTCTCCACAGTGCTCTAGAGACACAGGCTCCATGCTTGGTTTTGGAGTTATGGCAGCTGTTGATTGTTTTTAATCTTTTTTTAGCACATTTTCTTGACATCAGAGCATTTTCCAAAGGAGATCGCCATAATTAGGGTCATGAATGTAAAGCGAGGTTTTTAAGAAACCAAGTTTCTGCCTTAACTGGGTTACTCAGCTTATTGTATTTTTTGTGTGCATGTAAATGCAGTGAGTGTAACAGTTGTGTGGTTGACTTCTCCAGCCACAAATATAGTGTCGATGAAAAGAGCCAGTAGGGCTGACCTAGCTTGTTAAGTGTATGATATTGTTTTTACTGTCTTAAATTTTTTTAGAAATAACTGCTTAGTTTATTGTTTTTATCTTTGTAAGTCTCTTGTTTTACCTATTATTAGTAGTATACTGTATATAAATAAATGGTTTTGTTACTGTTGTATCAGAAAGCACAGCTCATTGTATATTGTTGTGTATAGATTTTAATAGTTGATGACCCAACAAGTTCTTATCCTGTGGGCAAAAAAGCAAGATTCAAGAACATTGACTAAGGAAAAGTAACTCTGAACACAAAATGACTGCAAATATACTGTAACTCCTGATGTCATAAATTCTAATTTCTGGTGATACGGTGAAAACCCTATTGATTTATTGATCCTTTCGTTTAGATATATCTATTATTAGCTGCCAGTTTAATTGTGTAGGATAAATTTTCATGGCACAAATCAGGACTCTTGATTTCCAAGTGGGCTTTTTCATCACAATTCTGCTCTTTTACAAGAAGGCTAGAACACCTCTGGAATGGGCTCTTAGCAGTTGTATGCAATAGATTCTCCAGTCCTGAAATTTCAGTATTCTTGGTCTTTGGTGGAACGAAATGCAATGAATTAATAGGAAGAGAAATCCATTACCAGTTAATTTACAAATACAATGAGACAGATTAGAGATGATTTTTCCATACTCTCTTTCTGCACTTTTTACACCTTGTTGAGCCTGTTCAAGTAGTTATGGGTTTAAACAGACAACCAACTCACCATTAGTTAGGTGTCCTATACCTAATAAATTGGCCATTCAGTGTATGTTCAAGGTGCTTTCAATTGTTTTCTCAGTTTTAGGTTGATGAGACTATTTTTTTTTTTTTAATATTTTGTTTTTATCTAAAGTTTACAGGATCATGTTAGGTGTTCGGCAGTGGGCTGGCGCCCTGCCTGTGGTTTGTTTCCTGCCTTGCACCCTGTGTTGGCTGGGATTGGCTCCAGCAGACCCCCGTGACCCTGTAGTTTGGATATAGCGTATTGGATGATGGATGGATGGATGTTAGGTGTTTA